>NW_022900927.1:36932922-36935568 GCF_012274545.1 Fukomys damarensis
TTAGCTCTTTTGCATTTACCTCCCTGTTAGAATCTGTTACACTGAAATTTCCTTGGTAGACACCCAAGGCAGAAAGGAATACCTCACTTCATTTGCATTGGAAGTGACACTGTTACCCACTCCAGGTAAAACTGGCTGGGAGCTTTCCAGCTTGGCCCTAATGTAAAATTCACAAGTGCTTATGTTGTAAGGTCAGCAAGAGAAATAAAACGTGCATTTTTCTCTGTCCCCTTTAGACCAGTAATTAGCAGAAGAACTCAATTTATAACTTCAGGGGTTCCACGTAACTGTCAGCTGGCAGTAGGAAACATTTTTGTTCCTCTATTTCATTCACAATTGAACTGTGCAGGCTTTCATCTATAGAAGAGAGCTTTGTTCACTGTTACTTGTTAAGCTACCTTATGGTGTATATAATTGAATGATTTGACTTACACCAGCACATTCCTTTTTATATATCTAGGGGAGTTGTCACAGCCAATGGTTCTTTGTAAAATTCCTCTTAAACTCCTACTTGTTTTATATATCTATACCTATTTAGATGTATATGCTCATGGATTTATGTTTTCAGATGTCCCCTGTATAACAATCCTCAAGTACAGAAGCATTTTGACAATTTTTATTTTCCATTGTACATTATGAACTATATTTTAATTTTAATATTATGTAGACAAAAATTCAGTCTTTATTAATGATTCCTATAGGTGTATACTGGGTTTGAGCTGAGAGTACCTTTAGATTATCTAAGATGCTTTCAAAGACCTAGTACCCGCTTGCATTCACTCATTTTTTTCTATAAATACTTATTGCATGCCAGTCATAGGCAGTTTTTTATATGATGCAATACAACAGTGAATAAAATAGGTCAAAATCTTCTTCCTGGGGCTTACTTCCTAATAAGTGGATACAAGCATTTCACAACATATATACCTTATTGGATGGAGACAGACACCATTAAAAATGAATCTAGAACAGAGTGATACCAAGTATATGTAGCCAATGGAAAAGGGGCTGCTTTTCTAAAATGGTCAATCTTAGAAAGCTTCATCGGGAAGTCTTTTGTGCAAAGAGCTCAGCGAATGAAGGAGTTAAGTTCAGTAGATATCACGGGACAAGGACAGTAGGCAGAGAGAACAAAGTGCCTAGATTTTGAGCTGTGAGATTTCCTAGTGTATTTGAATGAAATAGGGTGAGAAGCTGATGCCACCCTCCATGTGTGAGGATAGATGGCAGATTATACAGAGGCAGTAGGCTGTGCTCGACATTTAAGAACTTTCTCTTTTGTTCTTGTTTTTGTTTTTAAGTCCCAGTATTTATTTATTTTAAAATTAATTTTATTGGTGCATTTTAGACATATGTAATGATCACTTTCATCACAGGGAATTTGTAACTGTACCTGTATATCCTGATTCTTCTTTTTCCCTGACTTCTATCCCTTCCTGGTCTATTTTGATCAGAGGCATTATATAATCATTCTGACATGTGTTCTGAAGGCCATTCTTATGGCTATGTTGAGAGTATACTGCAGAACAATGGTACTTAGTTGGTGGGGAATTTTGTCCCTCATGAGTTATTGGCCGTATCTGGAGACATATTCATTTTTCACAGATACTACAGAAGTTACTGATGAATAGAATATCTGATGGAATCAGAGTCATCAGGGTGATCCAAAGTTTTGGGTTTGAGAACTAGAAGGATGGAATTGACATTTATTGAGACAGAGAGTTTACAGAACATGATAAGTCATGAGACTGATATGTCTACTGAGCATTTAAGTGACTCCCTGGGATCTGTAAGAAATTCAAGTTTAAACTTCTTTACTTTATAAATATGGAGCTTGAATGATAAACTTAGCTAGAAGTATAAATTTGCCAACATGTTAATACATATAAAACTGTAGGGCTGGTAGGGGTTACCAAGATAGTGAAAGCAGATGAAAAGAGAAAAGGACTACAATAGTACCTAAGATCCTAATGATATAATTGACAATGTGAAAGAGGAAGAAATGGGCTAAAGGTGTAGGGAAAGTGGGAAGGGTAGGGGAAAGGTAATAGGGGAAAAGAAAAAAGTATGAGAAAATGAAAAAAATGGAAATAAAGTGTTTGTAAATGGGGAGGGGAGGAGGGGGTGAAGGGAGGGCAGGGACAATGGGAAAAAATGAGAACCAAGACCTGTCATGTAAAGGTACAAGATCCCCAAACCAGTGTTTAGAGGTTAGAAATATTAGGGTCCAGTAAAGTCTATGGAGAAGAAGGAGTTAGTTGAGAAGCTAAGGTTCGTGGTGTCTTGGGTATCTGCTCAAGAAAGCATTACAAAGAACAACTAGTAAACTCTGGTAGTCAAGGTGAGGACTAAGAATTGACTCATCATTGTTGATAGCAGTATGAAGGTCATTAATGATGTTGATATGTGTGTTCAAGAGAAAGTGAGGAGGGACCCAAGCAGGGAGAGAGGGAGAAAGACAATGACTAGTGACAGTGAGGATGGATCACAGATTGACATTTCTGACAATTCCCTCAGGGGAGGGTTGTGGGAATAGGAGGAGGTGGAGACAGGCTTGTGTTTCATTAAAACTCATCACTGGAAAAAAGCTGCTTTTGCTAAAGTGAAACGTCCTTGTCTCAGAGATTTTTTTTTTTTTTTTTTTCC
>NW_022900927.1:36935793-36944443 GCF_012274545.1 Fukomys damarensis
TTTTTTTTTTTTTTTTGTCCCAAGCATGCAAAGGAGAAGTGGGATTTACTTTTCTTTAATTTACATTAGAAAATTAAAATTTGAAATAAAGAAGCAAACTATAGGAAAATTCTTTAGCAGTTAACTTTACTGAAGCTTTGCGGGGAATGTGTGTCTGTGTGAATCTTGGGATGCTACACTGCAAGATGAAATAAAACCCTTACAATTTAATATTGGATTCCACCTTTTGGAAAAGTCATTTTGCTCTCTGCCTTAAACTCTGCAATATCTTTCTTCTTCTCCCCTCTTAAATTCTTCACATTCCTAATGCTAAGTAGTTTAACTTTCTCTGCTTAGCATCATCTCACGGTAACTCATCTCTAAGGCTTTGCGTTTCCACCTCAAGTAGAGTATCAGGAGAATTCCCAAAGAGGAAGCCTGATGCTTGCTGGTAGGATAATTTATTTTCCTTGTTACACGAGGAAATTATTTCTCTGTCATCCAACATAAGCAACCAGTGTATAATCTGTGAAGTTTTAAGTTAAAAATCTGTAAATTTGGTAATTAAAAGTAGTATTTGTAGGAGGTTTGCAGAGATTTGCTATATTTTGGTGTTAAAATGAATCTAAAGCAAAGTATAGAGTCTACTTGGTATAACAGAGTAAGCCTTTCTGTCTGTGTACTTTTTTCATGAGCACCATCAAATGTGTGGAGAGTTACTTTAAAATAAGGTTATTGTAAACATATAAAGAATTAAATTACCATCTTATCCTGCAAACATATTGACAACAATGACAACTGTGTGTTCACAAAATGTGAGTTACTCTTAAGGGCTTTTACATTATGACCCATTTAATCTTTATCAGAGCCCTTTGAGGTAGTACATGTTATTTTCTGATTTTTGACAAGACATTTGGGCACTCAGTGATGAGTCATATACAAGGATCACACTGCTGGAGTTCATGGATTTAGAAGTCACACTCAGGCTGGCTGTACCCAGAATCTTGAGATTCTGCAAAAACAGATTCCAGTAATTAGAGCATCTAGAGATTAAAATAATGAGCCACCTTCATAAACTAGGTTATCTGATCATTAGAGGAACAAAGTAATAGCTAGTTCAGTTAATATCTTACAGTTCCTAAAGGTAATACATGGTATTTGTAGAAAATTTGAAGATTTAAAAAATGAAGAAGCACATGAAGAAACATATATCTCATAACTTGGCATTTTATCAGGCAGATGATATTATTGAAGCATTGAAAATGTGTTTTTATTGTACATATTTTATAGTTAATTGGGTGGCAGAAAAAATGATAAAATATTTTGTTACTCTATTTAGATTTCAATTAATTATTGCAGCAAGTTTTCAGTTTCCTTTTGCTGCTACTCTGTAATTTGTAAATCAGTGTTTTGTGAAAGAGGGTGCTTGATTGCTTCTCTTCAAGACACCTTGCTTTTACAGTGCTTTTATGAAAAATTCATTACCTGTCTGGCACCAGTGCTATAATTTTGGAGGGAACACAGGTGTTCTGTAACAAGAGTTTCTGCCCTCAAGGAGATTGTGGTTTTGTTAAGAAAATCTAATATTTATAGAAATGAATGGATTAGAGACTCACATGATCTAGAATATAATCAAGAACTAAATTTTGTTGGGTAAATATTTAATACCATGTTATATTAGGAGTGTAGGATCATTACAGAGTGCTACAGGCCTGAAATACACACAAAAAGGTGCTTTCTCTTCACTTGAGTCCTAACAACATAGACAGGAGTCTAAAAGTAGGTAGAGAAGAAAGAGGGTATTTTGAGAATTGTGTGTGATAGAAAGCCCATGCATATGGTAAGTTTTATTTATCACGTTGATGGACTCTACATTTTTCTAATATAATATATAAGTTATAGGATAAACTGTCCTGTTGAAATTGGAGAGGCTACTATTAATAACTGATTTTTATTTAAAATATAATAGAACACATCTATTTTGTATTGTACTTGTGATAATGATCAGTGCACAGTTGATGTAGTGATGATAATGATTTGCCACTTGCAAGTAACAAAGCTTCTTATAAAATATCATATACTATATTTGAATATATTGTATGTAATAAATATATTTTAATATATTTGAAATAAATTATAATTCTACATTGGTAAATATTGTTAGAGTGTTCATATTAGCTGATAAATATTTGATCTCCTGTGTTTATATTTTAAAAATAAGTGGATATTTGTTGTTTATGATTTCAACAAATTGAAAATTTAAATATAATTACATTTCATATTAATTATACATTTTAATATACAGAGTTGAATTGAGCTTTATCTCCATGTTTCTTGAAGCATGACTTGCCTTACTTTTTTTTTTGGTTCCGGGGATTGAACTCAGGTTCTTGAGCTTGCAAGGCAGGCCACCGAATCACTGAGCTAAATCCCCAGCTCCCTTACTTTTGATTAAGTAAATACTGAATACGATGTTTATGTTCTGTCAGTTACCTCAATAAAATCTTTGGGGGTTTCTTTACATATTTTGGTGTAATTATATACACTGTGAATTCACTTTGAGTGTCCTACCTTTAACCAGAAGTCTTCAAAATATTTGCTCTGAAGCTGGTTAAATTGTGTAGTTTCTTTGTGAAAACAGATTCACAGATCTCTCTTTGGGTTTACCACGTTGACGCCTTCTCAGGGAATTAGGTACAGCACTACTTTGCCTTTAGTTTATAGAGTATCATACAGAAATAATTTCGATCAAGTTACTATCCTTTTCTTTTAGAATCAAATATAGTCTCTTCTTATTTTATGATGGTAATGCTAATTTATTTGTGGAGAACTCTACATTTGGTGATTTTCTAATAAACCAAAAAGAATAGTTATCTCTTTCAATAGGAAATATTTTATGTCTTCCTAACCCCACTCTGACAACCATTTGTGCTGAAATAACACCAAATCCCATTAAAATAGACATAGCTATTTCAATATTTAACAGTTATTTTAACAAGGCACTTTATTCCTTCATTAATTATTCTATAATAGGGTCATTTAACTGCTCGTGTTAAGCTATTTTGTAGCTATTACATGCTGTACACTTCTAAGACTACACTCACAAACAAAACATATATATGATACTCAGCGTTTATGATATTTAGTCACTAATGCAAAAAAGAAATAAACAGGACTGTAAAGATGAAAGAAATCAATGAAAATAATGCATTTTAGTAGGAATGAAACATGAGATTATGACTACTATAAACAAGCAAAGCACAGAATGCAATAGAAACCAACTGCAGGACTGAATTAACTAATTAATTCAACCAGCATTTATTGAATAGTTGCTGTGTACATTGTACTCAGCTATGGTAGGAAGCGGCTTCTTCCTCCAGAGGCTTAGCATCTAGATGAAGAGAAGTTTGAAAATTATTTTTCTGTCTTGGCAATACATATTGTTTTGCTTACAGTCTTCCTACCATCACCTGTGGATTTCAGAGCTTGAGATCTTCACAACTTCTGACCCTCTCTCGCATGTTGACTCATGGCTGTCGTTCTAGTCACAGCATAGACTCTATTTGCACACTCCATCCCATATTCTTCTCTGCTCAAGGGCATCAGATCAACAGTTTTCCTTTTTCTCTCCTGAATCTTCAATTTTCTTTCTTTATTTGAACTTTCTTATCAGCACTGACAATAATATGGTGCTATTGCTCCCAACTTGAACACATACATATACTCACTCTGGCAATGGAACCATTTTTCTCCTTCCTTTTATAGCTCAACTGCTGGAAAGGATTGTCTTCGGATACTGACCCCAGTTCCTTTCTTTCCCTCACCTCCTGTGTGTGCTGTACACCAGGATTCTGCCCTCAACACTATCCTAAAACACTGCAAGTTTAATATTGGCTCCACATTGCTAAATCCAGTGCTGGGTTGTCAGTCTTTGGTAGCTCAGTCAGTAGCTTCTGATGCAATGTTTCTTCCCAATTTCTTAATTTTAAAAAAAAGTATTGGTATATGCTAGCAGTACATAACAAGTCTGTACATGTGCATAAAGCATCTTAATTATTTTTTAATTTCCTTTTCCTCCCCTCTATTCCCCTTCCCTTGGTCTCTTGGTCCCCTTTCCTTTTGCTACTTCTTGAAACACAATTGTCTTTATGGAAAGCACATTAAAACATTTTTTTTCTCCTGCTAACTAGCTATTCCTTCTCAGTTTTCCCCTCCCCTTTTTAACCTCCCTAGTTTAATATTTGAGGACTACAACTTTTACACCTCTTGTTTTTGGTACTTACATTGACAGTGACCTCCTTTGGTGACCACACTCAGCCTTGTGGCTTTAAAGGCAATCTGCTGATTCTACTTTAAATTTACATCTGCAACTTTGTTCTTTCTTTTTAACTCTATACTTATACAATTTGCCTACATCTGAATTTGGATGCTGCAGGGGGAAAAAAAAAAAGCCTAAACTGTTGTTTTTCCTCTTCTCTCACACAGCAGTCAACACAGGACACTTTTGAGTGGGGAGATTTCTCCTCACCAGCAAGCAATTATTTCTGCAGTGGACCCCAATGGAGCATCCTTTAATTTAATTCAGTCTTAACACTCTCTGCCTAGTGATAGTTTCAAACCTCACAGGCGAGGGCTCAATCTCTGAGATGGCCTCCTCCATTCAGATGCTGATTGCAAGTCTCAGGTTGCTTTTTCCATGCTTCTGTAAATAGAGGTTTCCATGGCTGGCTTCTCAGAGTTTCCACATTTATTGGAGCAGCTCTCAGAACTCCAGTCATTTACATTTACTGGTTTACTTATTTATTTATTTTTAGGTACCGGGGATCGAACTCAGGTCCTTGCACTTATAAGGCAGGCAGTGGAACCACTGAGATAAATCCCAGGCTCTGAATTCCTGGTTTATTTTAAATGATGTTACAAAGGGTACAGATGAAGAGATGCGTGAGACAAGGTCTGGGAAAAGGGGTGCAGAGCTTCTGTGGTTTCTCTGGGTTCACCAACCTCCAGGAACCTCTGCATTCAACTAGTTTTTTTCAGATAGCATCTGGTTCTGAGCTCACTATGTGTTTCAAGCTTGCCTGGAGCTTGCAGTGTTTCTTCTCCCTTAGCTTCCTGACTGCTGCCATCCTACAGTGTTAAACTATCTTGAAGCTCTGTGATTTGGTCCTTTTGGATTTTTACAGAGACTTCATTACATAAGCATGACTGAATTATGGAAATACGACTGGACCATAAATTTCTCTTCTTATGCTAATTGGGGAGGTGGGAAAATCCAGTCAAACATGTCTCTTTAAGTTCATTTTGGCTCTCTGTGTGGCATTCCTCCCTTTAGCATATGGTGTTGGATCCTTTATGAAAATTGGAGATCTTATGATCTAGTATCACATAAAGTAGATCATATACAGATAACTCGGCCAGATCCAATACAGAAATGTGGGATAAGTTTAAGTTTTCTATGACCTTTCTTGGAGAGGAGAAATTCTAGATTCTATGCCCTGCCTTGAGGAGTGAGTTATGAGCCAGCAACCATGGACAATAGCCAAAATATGTATACAATCCTGTTACAGATGCCAAAGAGTACATGAAACTAACATGCTCAAATATGAGCTCCAGATCTTAAATCATTATCTTTCTCTTTTCACAGTCTTCCTCATATCAGTAAAGGAAACTTCGTCCTTTAAAATTTATTCAGGTAAAAACTGTGGACTTAAACTCTTTCTCTCATGTCACACATCCAAGCTATCAATGAATCCCTGTGGACTTTCATGTGTACTAAATCCGGAATCTGGTCACTTCACCCCATTTTCACAACTGCTACTCTCATTCCCAGCCACTATGCTCACATCCTTGGGTTAAGAGTTCAACCTACTTGAAGGTGGAACTTAAAGTGGTATGAGGACATTAGATATTTGAGTGTACTGACAGTACCTGATTTATGGTGTTTCTACTTAAGATATTTGAAGTAACAATGGTTTGGAATCTAGTAGAAACCGTACTTGGATTTTGATTTTTGATATTTTCTTGGGCTAGTGATATGCTGTGTGGATTCTCTTTTGTCATAGGAGGTGCAGCAAGGTGCAGCTCACAGTCAGACATGGGATTATGAAGATAAATAACTCATACTTCACAGCATACTTGTTGGCTAAACTATCTCTTTGGTAGGTTAGGTGTATTAATTGCATTTTCAACTTACAATATTTTAAACTTGTAGGATGGAACTCCATTGTAAGTTGGGGAACATTTGTCCGGAGTTCTTGTAATTGATGTTTGATTCATCTGGCAATGTTCTTCTTCTGGTCAAACAATCCATGGCTTTCCATGACTCATAGAATACAAACCAGAATCTTTCTTGGCCTGGAAGATCCTGAGTGATCTGATCCCTGGCAGACTTTACCATCATCTCCAGCATCTGTACTGTCCCCTTGCTGTTTCAGTTGCTCTGCTCTCCTTCTTGTTTCTCTGGCACATATGACATGCTTCATGGTAAGGTCATTGTGCTCTCTGAATGCTCCCCGTCACCTTTTCCTTTGCATATATCATGGCTGAGATTTTGCCCTCTGAATGAGACTGCATGTGACCAACCACTTAAAATTGCGATCATTGTGCTCACTTCTCATTTCCTAATTTGTCTCTTTTATAGCAATTTTTTAAAGCTTTAATTGAGTTTATTGGTACATTTTAGGGATACAGTACAGTTACATTCATTGTTGGGATCTTGTACCTCTACATGACAAGTCTTGATTCTCATTTTTCCCCTTACCCCTACCGTCCCTTCACCCCCTCCTCCCCTCCCCATCTACAAACACTTTATTTCCATCTTTTCATTATCTCACGTTATTTTCTTTTCCCTTATTACCCTTCCCCTACCCATCCCACTTTCCCTACACCTTTAGCTCCTTTCTTCCCATTTCTAAATGTCAGTAATCTTATTAAGGTCTTATGTATTATTGCAGATTATTCACACCAGAGAAACTATTCGGTATTTACACATGTGTGACTTAGTTATTTCACTTAGGAGTATATCTTCAATATGTATCCATTTTCCTATGAATGAATCTATTTTCTCATTCTTTATGGCTGAGTAATATTCCATTTTATAGAAAAACCACATCTTCCTTATCCAGTTTCCAATGGATGGGCAAATGAGCTGTTTCCAAGATTTAGCTATTACAAACTGTGCCTCCATAAACATGGGTGCGCATACTTCTCTGTGATATGATTCTTTTAGTTCTTTTGGAAAGATACCCAGCAGAAGGATGGCTGGGTCAAATGGAACCTCCAGTCCAAGCTCTTTGAGGTATCTCCATATTGATTTCCATAGTGGTTGCACCAGTCTGCACTCCCACCAACAATGGAGAAGTGTTCCTTTCTCCCCACATCCCCGCCAACATTTGTTATTGTGTGATTTCTTGATAGCAGCCATTCTTTGTGGGGTGAGGTGGATCTCAGTGTTGTTTTCATCTGCATCTCTCAAATGATCAGTGATGTGGAACATTTTTTCATATATTTACTTGCTGCTTTTACTTCTTTGTCTGAGAAATGTCTGTTCGTTTCATTTACTTGCTGCTTTTACTTCTTTGTCTGAGAAATGTCTGTTCATTTCGAATGCCTATTTTTGAATCGGGTCTTTATATTTGGGGGGTTGATTGTTTTGATTTCTTTATATATTCTTGATAATAGTCCTTTGTCTGAGGAACAGCTGGTAAAAATTTTTTTCCCAAATTGTAGATTGTCTCTTAGTTCTGCTGATGGTTTCTTTTGAAGTACAGACTTTTCAATGAAATCGAAAGGTAAGCTATACTTCCAAATTCATTCCTGGAAGCAAGTATCACTTTGATTCCCTAACCAGGTAAAGATACAACTAAAAAGGAGAACTACAGACCAATCTCCTTAATGAATATAGATGCAAAAATCCCTAATAAGATACTAGCAAACAGAATACAGAGGATTATTAAGAAGATCATCCACCCTGACCAAGTCGGATTTATTCCAGAGATGCAAGGGTGGTTCAACATATGAAAGTCAATAAATGTAATACATTATATTAACAAAGTCAAGGACAAAAACCATATGATCCTCTCAATAGATGCAGAAAAATCATTTGATAAAATTCAACACCCATTCATGATAAAAACCCTGCAGAAAATTGGAATAGATGGTCTATACCTCAATTTAATAAAGGCTATCTATGAAAAACCATCAGCCAACATCATATTAAATGACCCAAAACTGAAAACCTTCATGTTAAAATCAGGAACAAGACAAGGATGCCCACTATCACCACTCCTCTTCAATATAGTTCTGGAAACATTAGCCACAGCAATGAGATAAGAGAAAGAAATTAAAGCAATAAAGATTGGAAAAGAAGAAGTTTAACTGTTATTATTTGCTGATGATGTGATACTATACATTGAAGACCCAAAAAACTCCACCAAAAGACTTCTAGACTTAATTGACAGATTCAGTAGAGTATCTGGATACAAGGTGAATACCCAAAAATCAATAGCCTAATTTTTATACACAAATAACAGACTCACGGAGAGAGAAATAAGGGAAAAAAATTCCTTTTACAATAGCATCCTCAAAAAATGAAGTATCTAGGAATCAATCTAACAAAAGAAACAAAAGATCTCTACACTGAAAACTACAGCACTCTGAAAAAAGAAATCGA
>NW_022900927.1:36944598-36981981 GCF_012274545.1 Fukomys damarensis
TATAACAATTCCCAATTTGAAACTATACTACAAAGCCACTGTGATAAAAACAGCATGGTACTGGCAAAGAAATAGGCCTGAGGATCAGTGGAACAGACTGGAAGACACAAAAACAAACCTAGATGTACTCAGCTACCTCATTTTTGACAAAGGAGCCGACCATCCTCAGTGGAGGAAAGATAGCCTCTTTAATAAATGGTGTTGGAAAAACTGGATGTCAACCTGCCACAGATTAAAATTAGACCCTTATCTTTTGCCATGCACTAAATTAAAATCCAAATGGATTAAAGATCTAAATATTAAAACAGAAACATTAAACTTGCTGGAAGGTAAGTTAGGCAGAACACTGGAAGATATTAGCACAGGAAAAGACTTTATGAACAAAATCAGTAGCACGGGAACTAGCAGATAGAATCAACAACTGGGATCTCATCTTACTAAAAAGCTTCTGTACTTCTTTTATAGCACTTTTTATTATCTCAGGCAGCATGTATTTTATTTATACATTATTTTCTTTATTACTTGTTCCCAGCCCTTCCTTCCTCATTTCCCCCCAAATATAAGCTCCATGAGAACAGATTTTTTTTGTCTGCATTTTCATTGCTCTGATTCCCTCTGCCTGGAACTGCATCTGGCCCAGAGTAGGCAATGAATAAATTCTCATGAATGAGTAATTCCCCAAGTTATTCCTGTTTTGGCAATCGTTACCACACAGGAAAGGGAGGCAGAGAAGCAAAGTTGTGTCTACTTTGTAAATTAAAAATAATACAAATTTTAACTGAATGAACAAAGGAGTAAAGTGGCATACCTTATATATTGCTAGAGGCTTGTTTTTGATAAATTCAGATGGAAAGGATGAAAAATGTCTTATCTAGGAGCTACTTTCTCATTAAGAATCTGCATGAGGACTGACAAAAAATAGTGAATTGGTTCCTGAAGGACACATTTGGCGTTCGTTTATTATGATGTCATTGTACTCATTCTCCTGGGGAGACTATGGAGAAGGTATGCTTTTTACCTGGCATGCTTTTGGAATCTGAAAATAGAAATATTTGCCATGAGTTCTTCTCCCCTTTGTTGTTCTTTGAAATAAGGAATTTGTTCGTGGTTTCCACACATTTATTGAAAACCTAACATACACCAGGTTCTACTAGGTCCTAGACAACAAGCAGGCAACAAAAGAAACAGCAGTCTTCTTATGAATATGTTTTATTTTTATGGGTGAGAGAGGCACACACACATGTTCTAATATTTGTAGAAAGTGACAGCTACTATGGAGAAAATTAAGCAGAAAAGAAAGTGTCAGAAGTGGTGGAAGGGTGGGGTTTGTCCTTTTAAACAGGTGGATACTCAGGGGATATCTTGCTGAAATAATGACATGAGTTAAAATCTGAGAGTAAGGCAATCCTGAGGATGAAGGCATCTAACTTACTGGAGAAATAGCAAGGAGACCAGTGTGCTTGGAGCACAGTGACTGAGAGTAGGGTGAGTTGACGTCTTTGTGACAACTGTGCCACAAGTGAAGGATCTTGTTGCCTGGAAGTTGAGAGATAAGTTCTATGATTTTGAGCAGAGGTATGGACCTAGTCACCTCGGACTTGCCATAACAAAATATCACACACTGCAGGGTTTAAACCACAGAAACTTATTTTCTCCTAGTTCTAAGGCTGGAAGTTCAAGATCAGCTTGCCGTGATGGTAAGGTTCTGACGAGAGCTGTGTACCTAGCCTATTAGAGATGATAACCTTCTTGTGGAGTTCTCACAAAATCAAGTTCTCTGATGTCAACCCCTCTTCTTCATCTTCTTCTTCCTCTTTCTGATCTTCTGTTATTTTCTGTCTCGGGGATTAAACTCAAAGCATCTCACATGCCAGGCAAAGACTGTACTGCTAAATTGAACTCCCAATTCCTTGATGTCTCTTCTTGTAAGGTTCTAATCTCCTTATGTGGACCCTGTCTCATGACTTCATTTAAATCTAAGTATCTCTAAGGTACCGTCTCTGAATACCATCTTACTGGGACTGGTGTTTCAGCATAGGAATGGGGGAAGGGCATTATTCAGTCCATTGCAGGAGTGATCTGCTGACTCAAAGCTTTAAGAGGTCGTATTAGTTGCCTCATGTAGAACAAACTTCTGGGGGATGAGAGAAAAGTCCAAAGTAGGGAGAAGCTGCTGTGTTAATTATGAACTATTGCTGTATTGGATCAGACCAGTAGCAGAAGAGGTATTAAGAAGTGGGCAGGTTCAAGATCTATTTCAAAGAATCAACAAAACTCGCTGTATCCTTAAAGGACTTCAAGTGAAGTTTTGATGGGATTCTCTCAACTACAATATATAAGACTGTAACAGGACTAAAAAACTGAGTTTTCTTGTGTAGCTGTAGTGAAATGAAGAACACCTTTCTATGCTTCCTTCTCTTGTTCTTGGTTATTTGAAATGAACACAGTAAGGTAAATAACTTGTATTTTCTAAACAGAGTAGCTGTATTTAGAACAAAATAATGATTGTAATAATCCTCTTTGTGAAGTGAATTGCTTCCTTCACTGGCCATTGGTCAATCTGGAGTTAATTATGGCCAAATAGCAATTCAAAGCCCTGGAGAAAGGGAGGAACATTTCATTAAAGTCTGGCTGGGGATTACTGCTGACAGAAGCACTGCCAATCAGGCGATTTTAAAAGAAAGGTGACCATTCCCATCAACTTCAGAGCTAAAATAGCTTATACTGAGATCAGAAGGTTTTTTCAAATTAGCTTCATTTCAAGAAACTGAGACCGAGTGATAGTTATGTAAATTAGGGTTAAGCGCCTAACGGTTCATTAAAGCAAAATGCTCTATAAAGAGAAATAGTCAAAATACATTTTTCCTCTGCTCTTTCCCAGAATTATTGTGACTGTTTTTTATCCAAAGCAGAACTTTGCAGATATTTCCAGATATGCAGATATGTAATGATTTCTTATTGATTAATTATAATTTCTAAAGCTTAGGGGACTATTGCCTTTATCACAATCAGGGTATCATCACTTACCTTTGATGTTGAGATCTTATGATCTTTTCAGACAATAAAGGATGAAGGATAATAATAATAATTAAAAAACAAAACCCTTACTGTGGAACTCTGAAATTTCTGTTTTTTGTTTGTTTGTTCATTTTATTTTTTGGTGTGAGAAGCAAAGGTGCTGTTATTACCTGAGGAGGACACTCATTTTTGTCACTTGTCTGTCTAATGTAAGTG
Source organism: Fukomys damarensis (assembly GCF_012274545.1). NCBI lineage: Eukaryota > Metazoa > Chordata > Mammalia > Rodentia > Bathyergidae > Fukomys > Fukomys damarensis. Next base: position 36,947,833 of record NW_022900927.1, read on the forward strand.
TGTCCTTAGCACACTCTAAATTCAACTCAGATGCTGAGTACATTTTTAAAAGATTTTTCCAGCAAATGTAAGCCATGTGATCATTTTTGAAAATGAATTATTTTTATAAAATCAACTCTTTTTAAAAGCTTTAAGACTTATAACTTTATCCATCATGACACAGGACGGGGAGACCTAAGGGCTAGACTGAAGTGTTGTGAAAGATTTCAAATGGAAAATATACTCCTGGTCCACCGTTTAGCCTTAAAATCTTTCATTACTGTCATTGAGAATTTTGATGCTGTTGCTTATGTACTTTTAAATGTAAAACAGACTGCAGTGTAAAACAAAGGTTAGCCTGTAAGGGAGGTTGCAGTATATAAACTGAGCAAATCCAATAGGGTAGGTGTAAATGAAGCCCTCAGGGCATTTTTGAAGCTTTTTAAAGGGTAATTTTGAAAGAGAGGGTGAGTCCCAAATGCCATTTTTCAGTTAGAGGAATTTTAATGGTTTGTAACCTAGATTTATTCTTTATTGGCTTTACTTTTTTCTTACAGGTTCTGTCTTTATATGTGAAATAATTCATGAAGGACCTAGAGTGTCTCTTAAACCATACAGACTAAGATCTTTTTAGCTTTTAAATTGTTTAGCAGTTCCTTTTATTTCACAGATTGAAAAATATTTACCAACCTGTAAAATAATTGGTGGGTTAGTAGTGTTTGGGATCATTTAGTTTCTTAAGTACATTGGGATATATGCTGTCAATTTTTATTAAAATAATGCTAGCTGGTAAGTGGTATGAAGCTTGATAAGTTAAACTCTTACAATGGACAAAGCCAACATTCCATGTCTGTAACAAAAATTTGGGTGTAATTTCTTAAACCTAATGCAATACCCCAAATTATATTTAAATTTGTATGTTGGAGCTCTAACTCCCAGTCTAAGTATAGTTAGACATTGAAGATAATTAAGAGGCAATTAAGGTTAAATGATGCCATTAGGGTGAAGTCCTAATCTGATAGGATTGGTAACTTTATAAGAAGAGGAAGATTTCCTTTTTTCCTTCTCCTTCTCTTCCCTCTCCTTTCCTCTTCTCTTCTCTCTCTCTCTCTCTCTCTCTCTCTCTCTCTCTCTCTCTCTCTCCCTCTCTCTCCTCTTTCTCTCTCATGCAGGGTCAAAACAAAAAGATGATTATGTACTAGCAAAGAGAGACCTCATTACACCTTGACTCTACTGGCACACGAATTTGGATTACCAGCCTCTAGAACTGTGTGAAGATACTTTGCTACTGTTTGAGCTACCCAGTCTGTGGTATTTTGGCACAGTGCCCCAAACTAATACACCTTTGTTTAGGTTGGTGTCATTTTCAATTCTGTACACTTAGATTTGTGATAGAGTTGCCAAGGAGATTATAGACAAAATAAAGAGTATGGCAAGCACTTAAATTTTTCAGACTTTTCTAGCACAATTCTATGTTGCCAAAATTACTTTAATTATTTAAGAAGTATTATTGATTTACTTTCTTAAACATCTGGCATTTTGCATCTTCCTCCTTCTCATCTGTGGTGAAAAAAATCCGTGATTAAATAGAATTTTAATCATGTTAAAAGCCTCCACAATCAATACAACAGTCATCAAACCTCTGTAAAGGACGAGACACAAAATATTTTCACATTTGTGAACTACACCATCATGGCTACAACTATTCAGCTTTGACAAAAAAGCAAGAAAGCAGAGACAATGTATAAGTGAATGAAGTGGCTGCATTCCAATAAAATTTTATTGACAAAAACAGATGGCTGCTCAGATTTGGCCTGTGGGCTGTAGTCCACCAAACCCATAACTCATTTCCATAACATTATTCCATAACTTGTTCAGTTCAATAGTACAAAGATTACAAATCCCTCAAAAGCCCTTTGTATGGATCTATTTTTTTTTCTACATTTTTATATAGGCTTGAGAGACAAACCATGTGGAAAATAACTAGTATAATTTGTTCTTCTTGAGAATATTCATTTGCTTATAAATATATACAGAATATTATATAATATATTATATATCATTAATAGTATATACATCAATTAAATTAACATTTATATTAATAAATAATTCTATACTCTAGTATATTACTGCTATTTGTACATATATCAGTTTTGCAATACTTATAAAATGATCTGCTGTGTATTTTTTTTCTCATTGAGTTTATTGGTACTTTTCAGGTATACAGTACAGTTACATTCATCAATATATCATTAAGTATATACATCAATTAAATTAACATTTATATTAATAAATAATTCTATACTCTAGTATATTACTGCTATTTGTACATATATCAGTTTTGCAATACTTATAAAATGATCTGCTGTGTATTTTTTTTCTCATTGAGTTTATTGGTACTTTTCAGGTATACAGTACAGTTACATTCATCATTAGGATCTTGTACCTTTACATGACAGATCTTGGTCCTCATTTTTCCCCATATCCCTGCCCTCCCTTCATGCCCTCCTCCCTTCTCTATTTACAAAATCTGCTATATATTTTTATACAAACATTTATATATCTAACTGCATACATTTTACATATTGCATATGCATTCCTACGTTACACATTTCCATGGAGACTTATATTTTATGTAATTATTTTACATTTTCTCCTGAAATGGATAACATTCAGAAAATTTAATTTGTTTCCTCAGAATTAATATACCCACTTTTCTCTGCAACCCCAAGAAAGCTAGAAATTAAGTAGGATGTAGGAGAGAATAATGGCTAATCACAGAGACGTTTGAATGAGACAATTAGTCTTAAATCTCATATACGTATCTAATGATCATAGATGCTATTTTATTTTCACAGTGCTTTTCCTTCAAGTGCTGAGTTCTCTAAGGCTTGATTCTCAGCTGGGGCTGCAGGTTGGTGGCCTTTACATTGTGCAGTGCAGGGTGGCAAGGCAGAGAAGGGAAAGGAAAGGGAGTACATAGGCAAATAGTCAGTCTCAAGGAGACGCATGACATGTTTCAGCATCTGACACATTTTCAAACCTAGCAAATGGTAAAATCGCAGCTCTGATCTCACAGTGTCAGATTTTGTATATCTGTTGTCAAACATGTCAGTCACGGAAGACACGAGATGATGAAGAAAACCACAAGTAGATGATCACAAGAAAGAAAATACACAGATGCACACTCTTGGATGGCGGTTGATTCATGTTGATTGACATAATGTACTGTTAGATTTGGCTTGGTTTTTTGTACTGATCCTAGAGAGTGAATCTTAGGATGTTGAGCTCAGTTATGAAGTTATGAAGTAAGTCACAAATATCACAAAGATATTCCTGTGAATTTTGTGAAAATATTAAAGCTTTCTGTTAGTCTTTTTTCTTCAAAAACATTGGAATTATGGTTGTCTATGTAACTCTCTTGGACTTGCTTTCTGTCATGCTTTGTTGGGAGAGTATGATTGGAGCTAAATTATAATTAGTAAATATAATTGTAAATGTGGAGATGTGGCGCGTATGAATATGATTACATATACATTCCTCATTGGGTGTACTGAGATGGGCAGAGGTTTGAGAAATATAGTTTAAAGAAAAGGAATAGCATTTACTTGGAGACCTTAAAATAAACTGTTACCAGGCTTGTTTTATTATGCTTAATTGAAATTTGTTAGTCATCACCACAGGTTAATAAGTGAGGGAATACAAAATTTTCTGAATGCTCAGATTCTAAACACAGAGAAAATTGTGTTTAGTCCAGGTAACAGATCCTGAAGATTTTGCTTTCAGCAGGATTTGTGGGAAATACAGAGAGTAGCCAGTACTTTTGGCGTGATTTATAATCCTTCCACCTCCTGACATAATAACAAACTGCTTCAGATCAGCTTAAAGAAGAAAGTCACACTTCTGAAGGAGGATCAGCCCTGCTTAACCCCATCTGTGTCACAGTCCCAAGCATCCCAGGGCACCCCTCGCCACACTGAGATTTGTCTGCATGAGTGGATGCAGGTGAATTCCTCATCTTGGCTGAACATGTTCTGCTGTTGTTTCCTAGGGGCTGTATTTCACCAAAATATATTTTTCAATAAAATTTTAATCAAAAAATATGTATTTATTGTGTACAGTTTTTCTTTTTCCTTTTAGTTTTGGGGCATTAAATCTAGAAATTGTGCATATCAGGCAAGCATTGTACCACCACATCCCCAATTGCAATATGATTGAAATATGTATATGAGGTAGGATAAAAGAAATGTGGTTAAAGTTTAAACTTAAAAAAAATATTATAGTAAAAGTCATCTTGCATTAATCCCCTTAAAATACTCTTTTTTCTTTCAGACACATTTATCGCATCATTTCTCACTTTCTGAAGCAGTTTTGGACTCCCTATCTTTTCATGATACGATAAAAAAATGTGGTCAATGCTGCTGTTGAGTGCCATCTAATGATAAAGCAGGCTCATAAAAACCATTCTGGCATGTCCTCATCCATCTTACTCACAGCCTCTGGCACTGTATTCCTTCTGGCTCTTCCTCCAAGTCAAAGAGATCATGAAGTACAAATGTTTTGAATCAATTCAGGACATGAAGGCAGCCAAAACAATGCAGCTAATAATACTCACGAAAGAGGACTTCCAGAGGTGCTGCAGAAAGTGGCAAGAATGATAGGACGTGTATTCCAAGCAAGGGGGAGTATTTTGAGTGAGATTAATGGTGGCGTCTTTTACTGTACTACATTGTGAATAATTTAAGCAGCCATATATACTTTGAATGCACTTTTTATATTATGGAATGGCTAATTATTAATATATGTATTTCCTCATATACTTTTTTGTGTATGAGAACACTTAAAGTCCTTGCTTTTTCAAGAAAACAATATGTATTTTTCTTAACTATAGTCACTATATTGTGCAAAAGATTTCTTGCACTTATTTTAACTGAAGTTTTATATCCTTTGACCAACATCTCAACCACCTTCCAATTGATGTTTTATTCATGATCCCAATGCACTACAGCTTTCTGTCATCCTTCCTGATGGTTTCAGTATTGACACTAATGATCTAGTAACATCCTTCAGAGACCTTAACTGTTCTTAGTTCTATTGATCCTTATTGATGCTCCAATCTGTCCATGATTACACACTGGATCTTGCCATTTCCACTACCTGTGCCACTTTGAAACATCTTCATTTCAAGCATCTTATTCTCTGCTTCAGTCTCTTATCTTCACAGATATTCCTTCCACCTCTTTTGTTTCATTGAATCTTCATTCTTTTCCTCATCGTGATCCTTAACTTTTGATTCCTTACATGTTCTTGACTCTTACATCCATCACCTTTCAGCCAGAAGGAATGTATTTTTGTATTACTCTGTGGCTGCCATCTTCAACTTTTTGGCTTCTTTATCGCACTTGGAAAAACTTCCCCCATGTTGAATCCCACTCCATGCCTATTTGATGTCTTTATGAACTTGATTATGGCTTTCACTTTAAATTTGTGATTTATGTGAGCTGTTAGCTCTGTGTAGCAATATCACCTTTCAGCCAGAAGGAATGTATTTTTGTATTACTCTGTGGCTGCCATCTTCAACTTTTTGGCTTCTTTATCGCACTTGGAAAAACTTCCCCCATGTTGAATCCCACTCCATGCCTATTTGATGTCTTTATGAACTTGATTATGGCTTTCACTTTAAATTTGTGATTTATGTGAGCTGTTAGCTCTGTGTAGCAATATAATCTTTCTTTTCAAACCTCAAGTGTAGCCTTCCACTCTTCCATATCACCAGTTGCCTGTACACTTATTTCAGTTTTTCAAATGTGAGCAAACAGCAGTGAATTTTCTTCTCTATTCCACCAGCATCTGTGCTCTTATACGCTACCTTCCCTGTTAGAACTGCATAGGAAGTTTGCAGAAAGTCAGAGGTGAAGATATACATGCAAAAGAAATAAACTCATCAGGACACAGCTTGCTTCAAAGTTATGGAAGTTTACAGAAAAAAACAGAGAGAGAAAAGAAAAGAGCAAGGATTCTATTACTGGAATGTCAAATCTAAAGACCCCCAAAATAAGGAGGATTGAGGAAGGATGACTGAGAAAGTATAACCAGTGAGGTATGAAAATACTAGCACAGTTTTCTAGAAGTGAAAGTGCTATTACAAGGCCAAGTACAACTAGGTCTTTCAACTGACCTTCAAATGGTAGCCTTGGAGTCATTGGTAGTACTCAAATGATTAAACTGGATTCAAAGAAGACTAGGGAAATGAAGAATGGAGATGGTATAGAAACACTGTGAAGAATTTTGCTATAAATAGGAACAGACAAATCATATCTAGAGTTCATCAAACTCAGGAAACATTTGATTAAGACAGGGTATATTGAACATTGTTTAAAATAATCTCGATGAAATAGAAAAAGAATTCTGATGATGCAAAGTAATAGGGGTCCTTTCTAAAGAAGACAGAAGATGTAGGAGTAAGTCCATAGTGCAGGAGTTAGTTGCCCCAACTTCATTTTTGTGAATGGCAACCCTGTATCCTAGGTTGCTCAGGCAAAACACTGAGGAGTCAGCTATGATTCATCTCTCATACACACCTTTTATATACCCATTCACTAGTCTGTAGGTTTCTACTTTTAACATATACACCATGTCATAGCACTTATTTTCCTTGTTACCACTGCTACTCCTTGTGTTCAAGTTGCCATCTTCTTCCCGGAGTACAGATACAGCCTCCAAACTAGTCTCTCGATTTATATTCTTCTGACTTTTCCAATAGCCCATTCTGTTTTCCAAACAACAACAAAAATTAAACTTTTAAAAATATAAATCACGTACCATCAGTATCTTCCTCCATTTTTCCTATCAAATTAAGAACAAGTCCTTACAACAGCCTAGGACACCCTCTATTATCTTATCCCTGTTACCTTTCTCACCTAACCTACTCCTACTTCCTTCACTTTATTCATATGATCTCTTTGCATTCGAATGAATACACCATTGTCATCTCTTTATTAGAAACATCAAGTGAGATACTTCCTGGGGGGAGGGGACAGATTCCATGATGACTTTATCGAAAGTAACTGCCTTTGTCTCCTTGACTTTTGTTTTTCTTTATAGTGTTTTTAAATATCCCATTATACTGTGTGCTTTGCCATTGATATAGCACTGTTTACTTATTCAATTGAAAGTTACTTGAGGGAAAGTTTTATCTCACGAACTGTTGTATGGTTTGAATTTTAAATGTCTCCCAAAAGCCTTTTGGTGAAGGCTTGGTTGCCAGCCTACACTACTAGGAGATGATGAGACCTTTTGGAGGTTTTTTTTGTGGAAAGAAATGGGGTTGTTGGGGGCCACGAGGTACGGTGCTGCCACAAGCCCAAAGTGATGTGATTAAGCAACTCCTGCTGAAACTTGTGAATCTCTGGGCCATAATAAACCTTTCTTTATCTTAGGTATCTTGTTACAGTGACAGAAAGCTGGTACACAATTTATGATCTTCTCAGTACTTCTGAGAGTATCTGATATGCTAAGTAGCTGTGTAATGGGTAAGTCAATTTCTGACATATTTGCTTTTTTCCAAATTTTTCTTAATTTACTATTTTTTAACTTTCTGAAAATTTAGACAACTGTTCAATTAAATCAGCAGAATTCAATTGTTTTTAAGTTAAATCTCATTTGGAGTCCATATACAGACAACAAATATAAGCTGAGCGTCTATGGTTAATGGGTTGAAATGGTAGTGTTTCTTACTTTATTCATCTTCATGAGGTATAAATTTAAATATTACATATTTACTACTAATAAAAATATTTTTAATAGTCCAGGCTTATGATGGTCCCACATTAGTAGAAGAATCAAAACTCTAAATGTCACTCGATGGCCAGTTTTGGAATAATTTTCACATAGTGGTTTAGGAAAATCTCCCAGATACTAGATTATGAAATTAAATTTTCAAAATAAGGGTATCTAATTCTTACTGAAAAAGCATAAACTATTTTGTCCAGCAAATGGGGCCTTTTCTGATTTCAGGAATAATCTGATCTGAGTTTTCGTATCTTTTCCATTTAATAATAATTATGAACTACTCGAGTTGCTTATAAATGTACAGGAAATAGGGATGATTTATTTATTATATTCTCATAACAACATAAATGTCAATATTTCAAGTTATAGTTCTTGATAAGAAAGTTTTTATCATAAAAACTATAATTCTTGGTGAAAGCTAAAAGTTGCATACAGAAAATTCAAATTAAATCCAGTTTATAATTCATGACACATAGAAGTTGTAAAAATCACTCTCACTGGGTTTTAGATGCTTTCTGAATGGGTTTAATTAAAAAACTAGTTTCTCTTCTTATTGTCTATTAACATGTAGACATTGATGTGCACTTCAAAAATAGGCTACTTTTTTTGGGGGTAATGAGTAAACTTTCGATGATAAACAATGGGCAGATTTAGGTTCTTTATTGCCTCTGTATTGCAATTGTCTGTGGTCTGCTTTAAAATGTAGATGGAGAGGAGGAGGCTCTCCAGAAAAAAATGGAGTGGAAGGATTTCAGTTTTAATTTCCTACTCTGCCACTAATTTACTGTTTAATCTGCAGGGAAGTCTCCTTAGACATCAGTTTCTTAGTATAATAAATGGGGGCCTTATTATTTGTCGTATTCATTTTGTCTAGGAGATTGGCAGATGGGTAGCAAGTATTTTGAGGCAGAGCGTGACATGGTGAATATACATTAGACACCTATGTTAAACTCTTCCATGTAGTTAGTTGAAGGGTGTCTTTGTGTATATTAATAAAATAATTTATATTGAAAATCTACTTACAGGACACTGCAGCAGAAGATATGTTGCAGGGTGTCCAAGTTTATTAATATTAAAAGTATTTCCTGCTTCTTGAGAGAGCTTTGCAGTGGCAATATGGAAAACTAAACATTGATATTAACTGCTGTTGGAATGAGTGATTCTTTTTCTCAGAAGAGAGATACAACTTAGACTATGCATACATTTATATAATGTGGGGCTGTAAGAAAAATCAGATCTTGCATACTGACAAATAAAACTCTTGGTGTAAACTGGTGTTTGTTATGCACATTAACAGCTATGTACCAGGGGAGTCTCCACTGAATAAGTGTTGCACACTCTCAGACATTGGGAGAGTAGTGAGGACGTTGCAGATGCACTAGTGGAAAAAATTTTCCAGCTATTGTCATATACTTACAAGTAACTTAGGTAAATCACATCCTGACTCTTTTAGATTTTAAATAAACCATAACAGAAGCAAATTATTGGTTGCCTATATTATTAAATCACACATTTGATTTCATTTCATATTGTACATTATTAGGTTTGATGAAAACTTATTTTATTAAAGCAGCTGTGACAGCTAAAACACTTTCCCATGTTAAATAATGTTCTCTTGTATCTTCTTAGCTGTAGCACTTTACCCTTTTGCTATAAGAAAGTGACTTTCAGCTAGAAAACAAAAATGTTAATATAATAAAATAAGGGTTCAGTAATTATTATAAATTGTGTGGAGTTCAGATAGATTCACCCTAATCTGCTGAGAATATTTACGATTTTTAAAAGATAAAATATTTTAGGAAAGTCCTATTTATTCAATTTCACTCTTTTCCAATGTTTTACTATTATTTGTCTTTACTGGGCATTATGGCTTGTGTTTAGATGTCCCTCAGAGCCTATGCTTTTTCAAAGGGGGCCGGAATCTAGAGGGTGTTACCGACTCATGGCCTAAGGGCACTGGGATTAAGGGAATGAGTGCTATCCACCCTAGGTAATCTGAATAAGATAAAAGGGGCAGAAAGACACTATTAAGGGCCCTCTTGTTGCTTTTGCTGTCTTCTGCCACTAACATGAACTATTGCCCTTCTGCTGTCCTACCTTGAAGCCAGCTCATTATGGACTGAAACCTTCACAAACTGAGAGTAACAATAAAACCTTTCCCTTCTAACTTTGGGTGTCAGGTATTTTGTCTCAGCAATGACAAAAAGTAACCAACACAGAAATTTGGTACCAAGAGTGGGATACCGGCTCAGATTTAATGTTTGCCTTGGTGGATTTTGGTCTTGCTTTGTTCCCATTCCTTGTTATTCCTTGGTTTGTGACTTTTGGAATGGCAATGTCTATTTTATACCACTGAATGCCAGATGTGTTTAACTTTCTTTTCATTTATACAAGGGCTTGCTGCTGAGAGTTTGCCTCAGAGAAGAAATTGGATTTTCAGCGATGCTGAAATTGGTAGGATTTCAACAACTCTTAGAGATAGACCAAATGCCTTTTGCGTAAAGAAGTATACATGAGTCTTTGGGGGACCAGGAAAATGTTATAGTTTTAGTCTAGATGTCTCTCCAAAATCTCACGTGGTCATAGATGGGTGAATCTAGGATTAGTGGTATATGATTATTAAACCATTACACATGAATTTGGCAGTGCCCTAAGCCCTATAGTCTGAACAAGATAAAAGGAGCAGAAAGACACTGTTAAGATCTGTTGTTGCTTTTTGCTGCCTTCTGGCTGCCATGAACTGTTTCTCCTCTGGAAGACCTGTCTGCCACACCACCCTGCCCTAGAGCCAGCCAATTATGGACTGAAACCTCTACTAACTGTAAACCAAATAAACCTTTCCTCTTTCAACTTTGGATGTCAGGTATTTTGTCTCAGCAATGAGAGAAAATTAAGACACTTCGTTTACAAATGAGTTATTCTAGGGAAAATGTTAAATTAAAAATCATTTTTAGCAATTTATTTTATATTTTGGCTTTGGGTACTATTTGTCTTATTTTTCTTAAAACCAAGTTTCATGTCAATTTTCACTATTTTGGTTTCTCATAAGGAAATTAGTTATTCATACCTAGTATGAACGACAGCAACAAAAAATACTCACTGACATCTTTCTATTTACTGGCACATAGGAAACATTTTACATGCATTATTTCATTTAGTTTTAACATTTGTATCTGGTAAACACTAATATTATTTTTATTTTACAGTGTTTATGTAGCTTGTCCAGAGTCACATCTGCAGTAAGCAGAAAAGTTTGGATTAACACCCAAGTAGTTCTGTGTTCCAGAGCTAGCAATAGACCACTGAACAAAGATAGAAGTCTGTGTTTTTCTTATGCAAGAAGTTAATGAACTAAGCATGTAATAAAATTGATCAAATGCACATGAACAACAGATTTTATACAATATTGTATAAAACCATTAATAGGAAAATTTAAAACATGTTCAGTGTTTAAAAATCGACATGAATAATTTTATGTATTATTTTTAAAAATCGGGACAAGAATGATCATAAAGTTTAACTGACAGAATAGCAATGGAAATAACAAGTAAAAATGAATCACAAACATTTGGAAAGAGAGTAGCAGTGGCTGGGGTTGGAGACTGTCTTTACAGGTGTGGGTTCTAAGCTGTAGGTAGAATTGGCAAAGAAGAGTAACATTTTTTTTCTCCTGTTTTAGTATTTTGGAGCCTTAAAAATGTCCTTGGTAGTGGATTTAATCTGAATTAATCTTAAAATTGTTACATTTTCTTATATTCTTGATTATAGTCCATTATCTTTTATTGAAATTTCCCCATCATTTGCTAAACAAATATGTATTATTTGCTAATGATACTCTAACATAGTGCCATAAACTAGGCAGTTTTTAAAAAGAAATTGTCTTTTGTTAGGGAGACTAAAAGTCCAAGATCAAGGTTGGGCAGAGTTGGTTCTTCTGGGAGCACCGAGGAAGAATTTGTTCTGTGCTTCTTTCCCAGCTTCTCTCCTAGCTCCTATCTAGAGTTTACTGCCAACCCTTAGTGTTCCTTGGCCTGAAGGTACTGCTCCAACATCAAACTATTGGAGTAAATTAAATATGGTTTTATCCCTGTGTACATATCTTCTTTCTGCATAGGTTTTTGTGTATAAATTATCTTTTTTGTAAGGGCACTTGTTGAATTGATTCATTCTCTTCAATGAATCTTCGATTCTGTTCTCTGGTTGTATCTTTTTGCTTGTTTGTTTGTTTTTGTTTTTTGAGACAGAGTCTCACTATGTAGTTGAGACTGTCCTGGGACTCACTATGTAGCCCAGGCTGGTCTCAAACTCACAGCGATCCTCCTGCCTCAGTCTCCTGAGTGCTGGGATTGCAGGTGTGCACCACCATGCCCGGCTCTGATTGTGTCTTGGTAGTTCTGATTTCTAATATTTGATTATATTTCTAAATTATACTTTTCCCCAAGTTATCATTTATCTTAAACACATATCTTTGAAAGATTTTCTGATATTCTCTTATTTTCTATCCAATATTTTCTCTCAGATCTAGTCTCCAAAGGCTTTGACAACATAAGGAAAGATTAAAAACCAACAAATTAAAAACCATTTGGCTGATTCAAAAAGGGTTTATGGAGCTCAATTTAAAACCTCACAGAAAGTTCTTTGTGATGATTCTAAAAGAGCGAATGCTTGGTTGGTGTAAAGGAAAACATCTCATGAGGAGTATACATGCAAGAAAGTTGGAAGTGTTGCATACATGGAACAGTTTCTGAGCACTCATTTCTAGGGGTGTAAATATCAAATAGATGGTCAATGTCTAGGTTTTCAATTCATGTTACTATTGCCTTTGCATGAACTTTGCTGTGTAGGACTTGCCAGCTGAAACAGCTCTTTATCTGTCTCATTACCTCCTCTCAGTACTGAAATATTTCTTTGCTCACTGGGTCATAGATCTTTTACTTCTCTTCTACTGAAAAAGGAAGAAGAACAGAAGCAGCAATTGCTTAAGAGACTTGGCTGTTTTACTGGAAAGCACTCAGGGATGTAGGATTCTAAAGGTTTTTATATAAAATAATGTGTTATATTACTTCAAATACTGTGTTTACAGAGCTCATACTGCTAAGGATTAAAGGAATGTGCCATGACAAATATGATTCTGAGCAGGATTGCCTTCTCTAAAATAGATCAGTTGCATTCAGGTAGAACTTTTGATTTATGAGAATTAGGGCTGAGTGCAATGTATAGTGCTCTCTGTAATGTCAGAGGATTACTGTTTCCCCTGAGACTCCCAGTGGAAGTCTATCAAGGCCTAGTGAAAATCTCTTGGCTTGTAATATCACAGATCCTGCTCAAAGGTCAAGATATTTATGGAAGAAGCACAAGTTTTAGAGGAAACAGGGTTTTTACTGATGGATGTTGGTTGTGCTAATAGGAATCGAGTAAAGATGTATCTGGTTGTTTTTGGTGAAGATGATTTTTTTCCTGCTCATGAGAATGACTTCTCTTAAGCATTGTTGAAATATCTGATTTTTTTGAAAAGTTTGCAGCTCTTCTCCTACCCTTTGTTCTTTATGAGAAACGTATTTATTTTCTCTCCACTTATAAAGTTTAGATATTTTGGAAGGTAGCAATTTTAAAATTCTCATAATGCATTTAGTTTACTATATCTGTACTTTTCCTGGCATCTGTAAATTTTTTTAATAAATAAATGATATGAATATATTGTAGCCTTTCACCATGAATATATTCTAGCCTTTCACCGTAAGCATCACACACAGAACAAATAAAGTAGGGTTAAATATAACTTCCAAATTTGTTTCTTATTATGATAAATGATATTAAAATATGTAAACTTTAATGTCCTGTTCTGTTTTTACTGAGGTGTCAAAATTATTGATCGAAGGCTTCTGAGCGTGAATAGGACAGTTTGTTTTTCATGCAGAATTTATACAATAACAAGCTGTTCTGTGACTGTTAGATCTTTAGCAAAATCAAGGCCTTAAGGGCTACAAGAAGATTTGCGAAGATGAATTGTCAGAGCCTTCTTTGCAGAGGAATATTGTCAAACAGTGAATCTCCGTTGGGCTGTGTTTGGGAGAGGAGTGGTCTATTCACTCCCACCCCCACAGTTAGCTGGGAAGGATATTAATGAGGCACTTGAGAATTTTAAATGTGTTTTCTTCTGCTAAATGTCATAAAAACTCATGCCTGACCCACATATAAGGAAAGCAAAGCAGATGTTGGCCTGAAGTCTGTTTCCTGCCTGAGAAAATTTGAGGTGATAAGAGATTGAAAGATTACTTTTGAAAACACTGTGAGAGAGCTGATGTGTTTTAATTGCCTTGTAGTTCAAGTCAGACAGAGAGAGAGAGAGAGAGAGAGAGAGAGAGAGAGAGAGAGAAATATGGGCCTACACAGGAGAAAATTGGCTTGGTATCATCTGAAGAGTTCCCATTGGTCACCCTCAGGGGAAGGAGCCTGGGGGAAGTTATTTGGACTCAAGTTTGCACTGAAATAAAAATTAAATATACTGCATAAAGTAGAAAAAAAAGGACTTTTTAAAAAGCACAAAATATCTACAGAGATAGTAAAGATCTACCAAGTTATAAGACAAATGAAAACTGAAACTAGAAGACATCCATTTTTCTTTGAGGATATCTACCAAGTGATGTAATTTGAGTGAAAATGACATGAGGTAAACATAAACAGACTTGGAGCCTGTTCTTGTGGAACGTTAAACACATGGTTCTTTTCTCATACGGTTAGGATTCCAAAGAGATAAACTGGCCTCGTTGTTCTTCCAGCACCATGAATTGGTGAAGAAGTTCTCCTTGATGCTGAGTAAACAAGAGAAGGGAACTCTCAGAGAAGTTATTCTCTCAGTATGATCCTCCTCTATTCTTAGAAATGAAAATTTACCCAGGTTAGTAGAACCCATACACTTCAGCTTTATTTACCTTCTTCTAGGCTGATGGTATTCATAGGAACCATACAGAAACAAATTAAGCTTTTTTCTGTAGAAAGGCTATTGTCATAGGATCAAAGAATGTCTAAATATTTTTTTCTAAAGAAATATTGTAAGACATGGTGAACAGAAAGCAAAAGTCTGGTACATGTTCTACTGTGTCTAATTGGAATTCTGGAAGGAGTAGACAAAGAATGTGGAGGAGGAAATATCTGAGAAAATATCCACTGCAAACTTCCCTTAACAGAAGACAATGCCAATCTGTGGGTTTAACACGCCCAGCTAACTTCAAGTGTGATGAAGTAGAAAGAAACATCTGGATTTATCATAGTGAAATTGCAGTATATCAAATAAAGTTAAGATCTTAAAAGAAGCCAGAGATTAAAAAAAAGAGTTATCTTCAGCATCAGTTAGACTGACAGCTTCTTCACACCTATATAAAAACAAATAGAAAGGCATCATTAGAGAGAGAGAGAGAGAGAGAGAGAGAGAGAGAGAAGATAAGAGAATAGACATAAAGTCTTGGTATTATCCAAGAAGAGGATAGAAATCAAAGAACTATAAAAATATCAAAAAGACATTATCAATAAGCCAAAAATTAGTTTTCTTAAAAGATAATAAAATTTACAAATACAAAATGAGATTAATAGAAAATTTAAAAATATACAAATAATACATTTAATGACTAAAAAGAAGATTGCCTCAGATACTGTACATGTTAAAAATATCATGATGAACTGACATTGTGAAATGGGAAGAAAAAGTCTAAAGGTGTAGGGAAAGTGGGAAGGGTAGGGGAAAGGTAGTAAGGGAAAAATATGAGAAAATGAAAAACTGGAAATAAAGTGTTTGTAAATGGGGAGGGGAGGAGGGGGTGAAGGGAGGGTGCAGGGACAAGGGGAAAAATGAGAATCAAGACCATGTGTCATGTAAAGGTACAAGATCCCAATAATGCATGTAACTGTACTGTATACCTAAAATGTACCAATAAACTCAATAAAAGGAAAAAATAGCATGATGGCTCTATTAGTATTTATTAATATTTTATGCCAATGATTTTGACAGTTTGGTATAATGAACAAATTTCTAGAAAAATAAACTTACTAGTTTATTTATTTATTTTTTTCAAATAGGTTAACTTTTCCACATACCATGTATTTGTATTTAACATATAAACATCACAGATTTTTTTCCAATTAAAACAATACTATTTGTGACTTAATGAGTATGTCTGAAGATATTTCTCAAAAATTAACACTTCGTTTTCAGGTTGAGTTTCTAAGGTCTTGTGAAGGATCTCACAGCAGAAGCCTAGACTCATTCATTCTCAGGGGTACCCAGTCCATTCCCTGCAGGGAAGTTAGATGCCTCCACCAAATGCCCAGCCAGAGAACTATATTGCCTTCAAAAGTTTCCATAGCTTTGCAAGACTGCATAGAGCTACCAGTTCAATGTCCGCAGGCCATCTTGTTAGCATACAGAAGGGTGTTGGGCCACACCATGTTAGATGAGTAGGATAATATAGCACAATGTGAGATTAAAGTTAACTTATGATAAAAAGGAAGGAGTGAGTACTTGTACAGAAGTAATACTATATCAACCATAAAAATGTCCAACTTCTACCAAACCCACAGTGAAAAGACAGTGTGGTAAATCCAAGATTTGTAAAAAGTATGCACAAACCGCACAGAATCTGAGAAAAGGGGAAATATTTATACAAGTAGCAGTTTTAAAAATGTAACTTTGTTCTACCAATTATACATTAACATACACACACTAACTGAAAATATGCTACAACAGTGTCTGGAAAAGCCGTTTAACATTTTCTAAGTGGCTTTCACCCCACATTTACTATGTAATATAGCCGTTAATACTGTACAAGTACAATTAGCACTAATGTTTAAAAACTTTTAAACAAAGGATTTTTCCCCTCAAGTTTTAAACATCAGAACCTGTGCATATAAAAATTTTAAAACTTCCAAAAGCCTAAATATTTCAAATGAAAACTATTACAAACTTCTCAAATGTTCGTTATAATCCAGGTACTGTATATCAACCTAGTTATCCACTGTGGGCTCCTTCAGAGGTGTTTGCCTCTCTCTCTCTCTTCACTGGATGCCTTTTTCTTGCTGCCAGACTCCCGGTTGTCTTTGCTTTCTTTATCGCCGTCTCCATGGTGTTGCGTCTGATTACTGTCTTGAGCATCAGTCCCTCCACGTAGAGCCTTTGAGCCTGTTTGTTCCATTGCTAGCTTTTTGTTTGGCCCTTTCTTCCCGTGATGTTTGGTTTGATTCGCTTCCTTGTGCTGTCTTTGTACAGCCAGAGATTTGTTCAACACCTGTGTGATGACAGAATCTCCTTCACCAACCAAAAATATGTTCTTAAATTTGTTGTACAACGTTGTAGCTTTTCCACCATAACTTGACTGACTGAACTGTCGTATTTTTTTCAGGGATGTAGCCATCTCTGTGTGTTTCTGAGCTTGTTGCATTGTGCCCTGAAGTGAAGCAAGTTCATCCAAGGTCTTGATGCATCTGTTCACATCAAGATTATCAGTTTTGAGTGAATTTTTAATTTCAGCATGTATCCTTTGAAGTCGAGGATCCATTGAGGTTTCTCCCTTCTTCTCCACGTTCTTAACTTCTGGCTTCTTTCCTTCATCTTTATTCTGCAGCTCAGTTTCCATTTGTTCCTCGTGATTGCGTTTTCCGTCTGTGGCTTCCTTCTCACGTTGGCTCTTCAGCACAGCCCTCCCATGAGCAGCCTGTAAGTTCCTTCCCCGCTTTCTCTGCTTTTCATCTTCTCCCTCTTCTTCAGAATCAGAGGTTGATGTAACCCTTGTTTTAGCTGATTTTTCTTTTTTTATTCAACTTCTTTCTTGCCTCTTTTTTTGTCTGGCTCTTTCCTTGGCTTCTTCCTTCTAGCCCTCCTCATCCTTTTCAGGCTGCTTTTCTAGTTTTTCCTCTTTCCCTCTTTTCTTACTTTTGTCTTCTTCAGCAACCACGTCACTCTCTGAAGGGCAAGACTGTTACCATTTGGGGTCCTCCTCTCGGTTTTAGAATCCTGGCCTGTGTAGCTGCAGGTCGTCCTCTCTTAGGACTCACTGTTAGATTAACAGATGCTGTTGCTGTTGGCACTACTCCTGCCTCCTCTGTTTCTACTTTTTCTGCCTTTCTCTTTCTCTCTCTTCTGGCAGCTTTAGGGGTTGTTGTGTCAACTGCTTTAGTCATATCTTCACTGCTTGCTTTTTCTTCGTGATCACTTTCTTTCTTTGAAACACTAGGTTCTTTTTCTTGGACTTCAAAATCAGATGATGCGTTTTACTGTTTATGCCTGTTGGCTTGAAATTTTCACTTTCGGATTGTTGTCAATCTCCCATAAGCCTTTATTAAAACCTCTTCATTTATTTGCTTCACCATACTTTGCCTTATTTTCTGAGTAAGGAATTATATACTTTGGTCCTAAAAAAAAGCTGTCTCATGAGTCCCAAATAAGAAGATGGGCAGTTTGTTTGTGGGCGGCTTTACAGCCCCATCAGGAACTACATGTACTCGAGCCGGCCAATGGGAGTAACTTTCCATCTTGGTGAAGATGAGGTCTCCAGGTCTGAAATCATGAGTCATGTTTCGGGGTCAAGGCTGGAGGCCTCAGCGCAGGCGGAGCGCGGTGGCATGAGGTGTCGGGGTGGGGTGGGGGCTGGGGCTTCCAGGCCAGCAGGGAGGGAGCAAGGGATGTCCCAACCCTACCAGATGACAACTTACTAGTTTTTTATGTATAGTCTTATATGTGTTATACTAATTGATTATGTTAAATATTTCTACAAAGAAAAGTCAGGAGAAAGTGGCTTTACTATTAGCAGAGAGTAAAAATATTTTTATATTATTTTGAAAATCTCTGTACAAAAGAATTCATTGTATGAGGTCAAAATTACTTTTATATCAGAACTTTAAATAGTGAATATTATAGATCTTATTCATCTGTGAACATAGATGCAAGGCTACTAAATAGAAAAAGCAAAAAATATAAAATATATTGCAAAGTTGTTTATTCTTAAACTGGGAAGTTATTTGAATATTTGAAAATCAAACAGTGTAAGTCAGCACAAAAATACAGGAGAGAAAACATGATTCAGTAGAAACAAAAAATTTGGTCAAAGTCAACATCTGATTCATGACAGGATTATTCAACAAACCAAGAACAGCATCTTTTACATGATAGAGATTATTTGCAAGTATTGTATACCAAAGTTGAGCTTAGGAAGACATATTAAACATTTCTATTTTGTATTATGAGTTAGTGATACTGTCCAGTTGTCTACTACTTCTATTCAGTATCACACAGCAAATGTAAACCAGTACATAAAGTCAGACAAGGGAATAAAAGACATGAGAAAACATTTCCATCATTTACAGATAACATAATTTCATTTGGAACATCGAATTGTTTCGATGAATGTGTATATAAGAGTTTAATAAGCTTGTAGATAGATGCTAATATTATTTAATGATCTACATTTGTATATAACATCAGCATAACAATTAAAACAAAATAATATACATTTTACTGTAGCTTAAAATATATGAGGTACTGGGAATAAATCCAACAAAAATGTGCAAGAATTCAGTGGTTCTGCCACCTGCTTCAGAAGTGAAATGTCTGGAGTTCGATCCCCAGTGCCAAAAATAACAAACAACAGCAACAACAATGAAAGATGCTTCAAATGTCAAAGGTAAAATACAAAGGTCTGGAAGATAATATAGGACAATATCTGTAAATTTCAAGTAGGATCGGCTTTTTTATACAATATATAAAAACAAACCCACAAAAGAGAACATTGGTATATTGAGTTAAATTAAAATTAACATTGTCAATCAAAAAGATTTGGTAAAGCACGGTAAGGCAGAGTTATTAACTATATGTAGAACAAAAAGGATCAATGCTTATAAAGAGGTACAAATCAGTAAGGAAAAGAGACAGTTTCAAGGAGAAAATCCAAGTGGTCAATAAATTATGAAAACATGACACATTTTTCAATAGAGAAATTTTAAATTATACTCAAATGAAATACCATATTCCCAACTAATTGGTGAAAATTCTGAAATCTGAAAATACCAGGTATTTGTGTGGGTGTAGTAGGACTCACTGATGATGAAAATGTAGATGTATTTACCAATTTAGTAAGGTGTGATGCTTTCTTCCTCAGGTGAAGGGGGACCTGTCCTACAAACCAGCAGGTTTACAGCTAAGTGTACTCTTGAGATAACCTTGGGCATGTGCCTCCTCAAGACACATGGACAGAAATGTTCATAATGATCCAATACCAGAAAGAAGTCAAATGTAAATCAATAGTAGAATGGCACAGCACACAAGTCTCAAATACAGCCATAAAAATCAGTACACTATCCTTAAAACATATCACAGAGTAAAGTAGCTTTGAGCAGATGTTATTGCGATTCATAAAATCATATACACTGTGGTTTCATTCATATAAAATTAAAAAACAGCAAAATTATTGTATATCGTTTGGGGGATGCCTTGCTAGGTGATAAAACTCCAGAAAAAAGTAAGGAAACAATTATTGCAAAAAGTTGTCAAGTTGCTTGATTAGGCTTGAACTTCTGATCCTCCTGCTTCTGTCCCCCACAGTGCTGGAATTACAGGCCTGTGCCACCATGCCCTGCTAAAAATGTTTTAATTGTGTATGTACACATTTTATTTTTAATGGGCAATGTTGATCTGGGCCATCTCATAGATGACAAGACAAGCTACCAATAGTAAATCATTCGACCAATTTATTATTTTAAAAATGTTTTTGATTGGATATTTTATTTTAAGGGGGTCTAATATTTTTGAGCTTTTCATGTATTCTAGTTGTTAGTCCACTGCCTGAGTAATAGTTTGCAAAATGTTTTCCCATTCTACAATATATTTACTCTCTTGGTGGTTTATTTTGCTGTACGAATGCTTTTTAATTTAATATGATAACATTTGTTTATTCTCTGTACTGTTTCCTGTGAAAATGGGATTTTGTTGGAGTGGTCCTTGCCTACACTTATGACTTTAAGAGTTTTACTTATTTTATCTTCTTGCGAGTTAAGTATTTCTATTTAAAATTTAGTTCTTTGATCCATTTTTATTTTAGTTTAGGACATGGTGAAAGTTACAGGTCTAGATTCTATCTTCTGTATGTGGATAGACAGTTTTCCCAACATCATTTATTAAAGTGGCAATCTTTCCTCCAGTGTGTTTTTGGCTTCTTTGCAAAGATCGAATAGTCGAATGTGTTATTCTGCATCCTCTATTCTTTTCCATTGGTCCTCATGTCTATTTTTGTGTTAGTGCCATCCTATTTTTAATCACTGTAGTGTTGTAACATAACTTGAAATTTGGGATTGCAATACCCCCTTCTTTGCTGTAGGATTGCCTTGCTATTCTGGGTCTCTTCTAGTTCCATATGAATTTTAGGATTAAGGCCTTGACTTTTGAGGCTGTGGCCTTTATGACTATGGTTAGGCAATACTTCATGGTAGGAGAACATAGCAGAAAAAGCCTCTCATTTCATGGGAGCCAGGAAGCAGAGAGGGAGAGAGAGAGAGAGAGAGAGAGAGAGAGAGAGAGAGAGAGAGAGAGAGAGAGAGAAGAGAGGAATCAAGGTCTCAGTATTCCCTTAATGGCACACTCCAATAACCTGACTTCCTCTCAGCAGTTTTCACCTCCGTAAATGACCACTGTCTATCATCTGCCAGTAGTAGCACAGGGTGATGATAAAGCCTTAGACAAGTGAGCCTTTGGGAGACACATACTCAAACCATACCAGCTAGTTCTTAACAAGATGACTCATAGAATACATTTTTATATGGGTTGCCCCTGCCATAAAATTTTCCATTTGTTTATATATTGTGTTTGGATTGAGTCTTATTACTACTTATGTTTTCCTTTACTTCTACAAATGTTTTCTAAGCTGCCGTGGGTAGATGCATTCTGAAGAAATGTTTGTAAATGTAACAACATGTTTTCAGGGCCAAATTTTAAAATCACAGTACAAAACTTATGCCTTTGTAATTGTGGCAGATCCATATTTTGGCAATTACCTGGCTAACTCCAGTAGTCTTTCAAGAAAATAGGTTCTCTTGTGCCTACTCATGCTATGTGTCCTACTCATGCTAATCTCTTACATGATTATATTGTTGGTTGATATTTTATACATCATGGTAAAGCTGCCTTGTGTATTTTTTTGCATAGAAAAAGGAATAATTGCATGATTTTGTCTAGGATTATAACAAGTCAATAACAAGCAAATATTGAACTTAGGTATTTTTAAGGAAGTAATGAAGCTGATTGCTTTGCAAATTAGTAGAGAGGATCTTCAGAGTGCATGCATACTTTTAGACAAGTTTGAAAAACTAATGGAGATAGACAACGAAATCTGTGCACTGTAGTACTAATCCAATAGTAGTTTCTTGCTACTTAAGGTGATGGTTTATTTGCCTAGAATCATAAGAAAAAGAAAGAAATGTTAAAATAAATTCATACATTTTAGTTTTGAACAATGAATTTTTTAAATGAAAGGAGTATCACAGTAACCATTTTTTTTTGTCTTAAAGCTGATAATTAGGAATGGAGTACAGTAATTGAATAAGGTCAAGAAAAAAGTGACTTATTTGCAATTACACGATCAGAGGGAACCAGCATCTCGGCAATAAGGTTGTTAATCAGTGTGGTATCCTGCTAGTGATGGCTAGGGGTAAAATTACTCTCCCTTAAAGACTTTAGTGCATGTAGAGTTTCATTTGGTGGAGAAATGGGGATGTATTAATTGATCTCTGCCTAGTATCTTCTGGGATAGGGATGGGGGAAAACATAATTTATTCATTTGCTGCTCTCTACTGATCTCTTTACATACATTAAAGTATTTAATCATGATAACAGTTCTGTGAAGGCAATATTAATATGCTTTTATTTTTAATGAAGAAGCAGACTGAGAATTTAAGTAAATTGTCTAAATTCACACAATTACAATCTGAACAAGAATTTTAATGTATTTTTATTTTTTCAATTAATTTTTTAAAATTAATTTTTAGTACTTATCGGGTTCTAAAGCCAGTGGTGGAGTCTTTTCTACAAAGTTGTTCAAATAAGACCTCTGTAAGCAATACAGAGCTGCTTTATATTTCCTAGCTCCTCAATACCCCACTTGAAAAATCATTGCTATACAATAGTTTATTAATTATTTCTTAATTTATTTTGCAACCAGTCTGTCAGTGACAACTATAGGAACCACAGACATACTGGAACATGACTTTGAAAATTTTGACTTGTTTTCTTAATGAGGTGCAGTCAGAATCAGCGGGACTGCAGCTTTGGTGAGGATTAATGATTAGACTCTTTATTCTTGTATTTTCCCCTCAGTTTTGTCTTATTCGATTAGGGAGGGTTTCTTTTCTGCCCTGTTCAATGTAGGATATGTCAAGATATTTCTGAATCTCCAAAATAACTATGGTATGCATGTTTTAGCTGCTATGAGCAGCTCATTCTGTTTGTTCGTTTACAACGCTGATGATGGTACTTCTCCCAGAGAAAGAAATAGTATCGGGGCGGGGGTAGAGTTTTAGTAATGTTCTTTACTGGTTTTTATTTCCATTTGTTCTCTGTGATGAATTTTTAGAATTTGTTTTCTACTCTTTTTTTTTTTTTTTTTTTTTTTTGTACTCAAAATCGAAATTGGGACCTTGCACTTACTTGCTAGGCAGGCAGCGGTACCACTAGAATTTGTTTTTCAAAATCGCTAGGCTGTGTGGTTCTGTTGATGAATACAACTTTTAATGTTTCTTTTTTCCTGGTATAATTCCCTAAATTTCCTAATTAACACGCTCCTGTATTCAATCATCTGAATGAAGCTTAGATACTTTTAGATCATGGTAAAGCACTCCAGATGTAAATATTTCATTTCTTTTAAGTATAGTAAACAGTTTTCTTTAGTCCTCAATTCTATGGACACATTTAATGCATATATTAATTATTTACATAATGTAAAATAAAATATATATTTGATATATGGAACTTGTGTAAGAGTAAAAATTACGAACTCAGGGTGCCCTGTGTTTTCAGATGTTCTAGGTATTCTTTTAAAGGTATTTAGAATTTAGAATCTGAGTTGAAATTTTTCTTTCTAATAATTTTTGTTTTATTAACTCTTTCACAAATGACTGGAAGAGAGTCTATTGTTCAGTTTCTTTGAGGCATAAAATATTAGTTATGAAAGGTTCTCAAGAGTAGCTTTAATTCTTACATTTACTTTATCTAATTCATAGTTTTTATTACTTTGATGTTTTTGTTTTCTCTTTTAGTGGCTCAGGGTAAGGTAAATATTTTTCTAGATGGTAGAAAAAATGTGATATATAGTGGAAAATGCTTATTTGGTTTTTAAGTAAGTGCATAATTAAAATATTTACAGTGTCATTTGCATGCAAAAGAAAGCTAATATGCTTCACAGTTCTGATCACAGAACATGGTTAAAAAAATCATTGAATCTTTTCTTCTGAGAATGTCTTCTTTGTCCTTCAGCTCTGTTATACAAATTTAGTAAGATGGATTTTTAAAGGACTTTCTTTAGAGACTAATGAATTGATTTCTCAATCTTTTGAAGCAAAATCAGAGCGATAACAGAGGAACTTTCGTCCAAGGTGATTTACAAACATTGTCTCATTAATCCAATAATTGGAAAACATTATTGTCACAGTATTTCAGTGGAAAAACAGAGAACGCTAAGACTCTTTACTGTTTCAAATCATGTGATGAGTTAGAGATCAAGTTTATAACAGAATTTTTTCTTTTATTTCTGCCTCCACAATAATTGCTGTGTCCTGTAAATTTTAATGCTAAAGAAAAAAGGCATCTGAATAATTTCTTTTAAAAAAGTTATCAAGGAAACTTACAGATAATAATATTAAGCAGAAGTCCTTTTCTTGGGAGATAATAGTAGTACTGCCACTTTGATCAAATCTGGAAGGGGGCATTAAATTCTAAGGTAGAAAAGGTAGGCAGTATCTGCAGGAAAAGCAGCTGGTTTACCTAAGAGTTAATTTGCGCGGAGGTATCTGAGCACATCACAATTCAAAGTTGTTACAGGAAAAAGCACATAATGTTCCTTTGATAGAGACTTAGAAATAAGTGGATGGATCAAGAAGAATGGAAAATGACTCTAAATAAAATTCTGACAGCATAATCAGTGTTTGAAGAAATTGATATGTCTATCCAGGAAGTTCCTTGATGTTCTTGTTAGAGAAAAGGTAGAAAAAGATATGCACAAAATTTGGAAGGAGTGCTGTGTGACCAAGGATGACAACAGAAATTATATGTGATGTTTTCTAAGAACTTGCCATAATCACTCTCTTTTAAATCTCATGGCACCTTGTAAACTGCATATTATTTTTATTCCATTTTAGAGATGAGACAGGTGGACTTCACAGGGGTTAAGCAAGTTGCCCAGGACATACATTAATATGAGGGTGGTATGGACCTATATGAGACAGGTCTTAAAAAAAAAACACAGTAAGGTGAGGCTTTAAAAGTAATAATTAGAAGGCAAGTTATAACTGGAGCAAGAAAAAATGGAGGGGGTGTTACCCCTTAAGACATAACAGGATGAAAAAAATTTCTCAGCTTCAATTTTTCCTTTCTTCATCTTCTATGAGAAGGAAAATGATCATCAGACCAAAGAACCTATTTATAAAGAAAATATAGAAATCCAAGATTTGGAGGATAATGTTGGGAAGACACCTGCCACCAAGGAGTTTAAACTTGATGGGTAAAAGGTGCATGGTCTTTGGAGAAGCCAGATGTAGGTTGAAGTCTTGGCTTCTGACATTTTTTTTTTGTTTGTTTTTTGTTTTAGAACACAGACAAGGTATTTAACCTTTCTGAGTCTCAGTTTCCTTGGTTGGCTCAATAGAGTTTTCCAGAGAAATGAGTGAAATTCATTAGTTCAAAAGAAGTTTCTTATGAGATATTGGCTCATGTGATTACCAAGGTTAGCATGTCTCATGATCTGTCCTCTGCCGGCTGGAGATTCAGGGAGGCTGGTGTTAAGTGTCAAGACTTGTGAGATGCAGATTCTTATCTGAGTCTGAAGTCCTGAGAACTAGGAGCATAGAGGACAGGAGAAGACTGATATACTGGTTCAAACAGTAAGGGGTCTCTTTTCTTCCCCTCCTTTTATTTTTCTATTCAACCCTGAAAAGATTGGATGGTGATGTCTACCCACATGGGGGAATATATGCCGCTTTGTGTGATCTACTGATTTAAATGACAGTTGCTTCTAGAAACACTATCACAGGCATATCCCAAAGTAATGTTTAACCAGATATCTGAGCATCCCTTGATCCACTCAGATTGGTGCATACAATTAACAGTCACACCTGATAATTAGGAAAAAGTACATCTACCTCCTAAAAGTGAGTAAAGAGAGATATCATGTAAAGTGTCTAATGAATTGTGACCACTTAAACAAATAAGTATTATTTCCCTACACTTCTTTCCAAAACTCTGATGAACCATATTGCAGTGTTTTGCAAAAGATTCAGCTAAATGACTGTGGCTAATCTTTAAGTAATCATGGAAAATAGGAATGGAAATGAGAGAATGTTTCATTTCCCAAAGGAAGCAAACAGATAAATTAATTAAATCACATCTAACAAATAAAAATCAGGCACAATTGTAGAATGTAATTTTGACAGTGAAGCTTACTTGTTAACTTGATTGACTTGGGAGCTGCCTATGGGTTAGTATAGCACACATGGGATGTGTCTGTGTGGATCATGGAGGTGTGACCTTACATAATCTATCTAGTCCCTGGCCCTTTTGTCTCTGGCAGTGTTCTGCTTTGTTTCTCAGCTTCCATGAAATAAGCAACATTGCTCTACGAAATCTTCAGTTCCTGTCTTGGAGCCAGCTGATCATGAGCTGAATCCTCTCTCGACAAAGTAAACTTCTCCCCCTTTTACTTGTGGGTGTCAGGTACTTTTGCCTAGAAAGAAGAAGACTGACATATATAGTATTATTTTGGAGATTTCCATTATGAACCTTACTTACAATGAAACAAACTTCTTAATTAAGCAGTGACTTTTTTGGCATTAGCATTCTGTTGTACCCCATATCTACAAGATATTGGAAAATAGGGTGAATACGTAAACATTTAAGAAACATATATCATAGTAAAAGATGTATTCCCACAAACATCCCTCTAAATATTCTTTCTCACTTTGAACGCATGTATCTTATCATTTTTGCTACTTTTTGAAGCAGTTCTGGAAGTCATTTTTCGTGAATGTCTTTAGTTATACAGTCATGCTTGTACCGATGTCCTGAATTCAGTCAAAACATTAAACTTTCATGGTCTTTTTTACTTTGGGGAGGAGTCTGATGCTGCATGGTACCAGATTTCCTTAATAAGGTGGATGAGGACACACTGTATTGTTCTTATTTTCACTGGATGACATTCAGCAGCAGTAGTAACTCTATTTTTTATCATACCTGGTAAACACTCACAAAAAGGACTTTGCTCCAGAAAGTGGCCAAAACAGTGGATTTGAGGAAAGGGGTGACATTTTGAGAGGTATTAATGACAATATGTCTTTTACTATAGTAATTTTTAAAAAAAATATTGAAACATTCGCTGTAAATTATGATCACCTCTTGTAGCGTGACTTGACTTTATGTGTAGATTCAGCTGTACCTCAGTTCTCTAAGAGAGGTCTGAAATTAAGTTTTGATTCAGTTGCTGAACTGTACCTTAGAACTCTGACCATCCAGGTGCTCTTGTTTTATACTTTTGACGCTTCATCTTGGCAGTCACACCAAATGTCCTAATTTCCATAGGACAGAAGTGAAGAGCTGGGGAACAGTCTTGATAAAGAGAGAACACCTCACGTCTAGTAGGGGAAAACTATTTACCTAAACAAATTCGAGGGACTTAGGACTTTTTTGATCCAAACTATCTTCATATTGAGTTGTGCATTCATGATAAATATATAGTATTATCCGTGTTCTCGTTTTCAGTAGGTTTATTATCAGCCTTAGATACAGAGAATCAGGATAACTCTCAGGAGACGGAGTTCCTTCTTGCACAAAAAGTTTTGAAAAACAGCTGTACGGATAAGGGACTACACAAACTGGGTTCAGTTTCACCAGGGGTCAGAATATAGAGCCAGTCACTCAGACGGGCACATCGAAGGTAGGTAGAGAGGATCAAGATCAATTTCATACATACTGAGATTGTCTTCACCTTAGGACATTAAATGTGGAAAGTTGAGCCTGATGTTTAGTGGAAAAACAACTAATATATACTCACACTAAATTGTGAAACTCCATATGAGGGCTGGACATGATTCTGAGCCTGAAACTGGTAGACTTTTGGTACATGTTACATGATTCCTACATGCTAAAATATATCCTAGGTATTGGATTCTTCTTTTTATAGACTAGCTTTGAAATTAGTATAGTTTCCATTTCTGTGTGGCTTGTGTATGCTCCATAATGTCTGAGGCTTTAGTGGAGGAAGTTCAGAAGCTGGTAGTGTCTCTTGAATGCCTGGGTTATCATTTGGAGAACCTTTACTCACAAATCTAGTAATTGGACCAGAGGGAATTGAACTTGGCTGTGATGGATGATAGGAGTACATACAGGTGGCCTCTTTGGGTGGTCTTCTTACAGTATGGTGTCTGGTTCTGAGAGATACTGGCCTTAGAAGGAGCACAGAGAATGGACTGTCCAAAGAAGCAAGGACTTCTGAAAAATTTCTTCTGACCTAGTCTCTGAAGTTATGGTGAATTATCTGTGCTATATTGTAAGACCTAAAGTCTCACTTCCAGTCTGAGGAGCATGAACGGCCAAAAGGGCCTTCACGATGCTGAGTCCTATAGCCCAACGATGGCTCCTGATGCAAGACCCAGGGCCTTACTTCCGGGAGCCTTGAACAGTCCAAAGGGCCTCCAAGACGCTGGACCTATAGCTCAGCGAGGCTCCGGGAGCTCAATGAGCAGCGATACTCACCCAGCAAGGAACACACCAGGCTCGTTGGTAAATAGACCTTTATTAGTCTGGCCAGACGACACTCTCAGAACTGAGCAGCTCAGAGAAGCCCAGCACGGTGGTTAGCACAGTTTTTTAAAGGCAAGGGAAGAGGCCTGCAAGCATAGCAAGTGGGCCAGGGGTCAGGGGTTTGGTTTTCTGCCATCTATCTAAGGAGTCAGCTATATGATGCACCTGGCTTTTCACCGCCGACCTCAGGCTGTTCTGTTCTAACCATTTGGTTTTCTGCCATCTATCTAAGGAGTCAGCTATATGATGCACCTGGCTTTTCACCGCCGACCTCAGGCTGTTCTGTTCTAACCAGGCCTTGAGTCGCTATCTTGTTTACCTGTATCAGGCTTCCGTGCACTCTGTTTTAATCTTTTCTTGGAGCTGGGTAGAAAGAAATGCGTGCTACTATATGCTGGCGAACTAGGGGTTGCATAGCGGTTAGAGTCCCACAGTATCCTACTGGTTATAACAGTGTCTACTGCTGGCCTGAGCACAAAGGCAAAGTGAGGAATTGTCAAAAAACATGTTATAGAAGATTTTGGAAGATCTGGGATGGGGACAATTTTGTGACCACTTCTGGAAAATATGCAATCTGTCATACTATGTTTTCGGTTAGTTTGTTTAATTTTTGTTTTATTTGAACAATAAATAAAGTAAAAAAAGTCTAGGAAAACCTATACATTATTTCTTGTTACACACTTGAGCTTTCTTATACTTATGGTGGTAATGGCAGTTTCATTATGACTTTTAAGATCTCTATTGCTTCAGGATATTTTTGTAAGAGCTTTGATGTGTAAATACTCCAGTATCCTATTAAATAAAAATATGTAAACCAGAGTGTCAAATATTTTATAGTATAGAAATAATAGATAAATTTGCGTATCTTTATTCTTTAATACTGACACAGATTTATTGTCATGAAAAGTCTAGTGTCTTTTTCATAGCTGCAATGATTCGTTATTTCTAGTTCTGAAACAATTGTTTTAAAATGTTCTAGGGCTGATGCTGTTCATCTCTCTTTTATAATAAATTTTTATATGTAGAAATAGTTTCTTTTCAGTTGAGACTTTATAGTTAAAAGAGTATGAAAATATTTCCAGCTTTATAGTAAATCTTTAAACAGTAGCAAGAGTTTGAAAAATTGGTAAAGTAGCAGTTACTATCATGATGAAATGGAAAAGGTTTACATTAATTGCAACTCTACCATTTAATCTTTGCGTTCTCTGTGCATTCCTCCAAGTCTATACTCATGGCAGTGGGAAAAAATTACTGTATTCTGGCGATATTCAGTGTAAAGTGACTAAAACATTTTGATTAACAATCTATCTTTTCAATTCTAACTAGATTTATTCAATTCTAACTCTTAGAGAATAATATTAAGATAAAAATAGTAATTCTTATTACTTCATTATGACCAATAAAATAATCGTATTTCAAAGTTAGAGGTACAAAAACTACAGAATGTTTTTATTTTACTTTTCCTGGCACAAATTTCTTTCTGGAGAGAGCAAACATGTTCAAGAAATAAATGACTCTATTTCTGTAGTGTTGGGTTTCTTGACGTTCCAAGAGAAGGCAAATTTACTTACATTGGCACTGTGCTAGAGCTTGAACATTTACCCCAGAATGCACGTGTTGGAAACTTAATCCTCAGTGTGAAAGAATTGAGAAGTGAGACCGAATGGGATGAGTTCAGATAATATGAGGAGAACCGCTGAAGAGAGACAGATGCCATTTCTCTTAGCCTGTTTTGAGTAGCTTTAAAAAGGAGCATGATACTGAATAATTTTATAAATAGAAATTTTGGAGCTATGATTCTGGAGACTGGGAAGCCTAAGAATAAGAGATTAGCATCTGACAAGGGCCTTTTGGGTTCCGTCATCCTGTGCAAAAGATGGAAGGGCAAGAGAGGGTAAAAGGGACTAATGACAGAGAGAAAATGTTGGAGAGAAAGAGACTAGGGGAGGTAAAGAGGAGAAGAGAGAGATGCAAAGGACTGACTCATTCTTTTATAAGAAACCCATTCCACTTCTATTTTAATGAATCCAGTTTCTTGACAATGGTATTAGTCCATTCATGAAGGCACAGCCCTTATAACCTAATCAACTCTTAGAGGTCCTTGTTCAACATGAATTGGAACCATGAACCAAAATATAGTCATAAGAAGGGCTTATGAGAGTGATTTTGTTCTCTTGCACTGTTGCCTTCCTGCTTCTGCCCTGTGATGAGGTAGTAAGAAAGCCTCCCTGCATCTAGCCTCTTCTTGGCCCCAGAATTGTGTTTCAGTACATTTCTTATTATAATTTACCCAATCTCAGGTATCTTGTTTCAGTAGTATAAAATGATCTAAGAAACCCTCAAAGATTTTTGTCCTCTCCTCATTTCTGAACTTATTTTTAAATGAGCTTTCTTTACAGTATCCTTCACTATGGTTGTCACACATTTCCCTGGTTACAGTATTTACTTTTCTCTTTCTATGTGTAGCTTCCAAGTGTTCTTTCCCTTGAGGTACGTCTTTCAAGGCTTATTACATACCTTTTAGTATGTTAGATATTTTGAAAAATCCCCATTCAGAATACAGCAAAGGAAGTCTGGAAATACGCTTTCTTAGAAGAGTAAGTGATTCTGATAAAAGTTCTCTGTCAACAATACTCTGAGACATTCTGCTTTGTGAATTGTGGTAGGTGGACAATGTTCTCTCAAAGAAGTCCTAATCATCTTGGGAACCTATGGAGAAGGTATATTATATGCAAAAAGAAATTACAGTAGCTGATGGATTAAAACTGATATTTAGTGGTTGTTAACCCTGGGGAGGTTATCCTGGATTATTTGGGTGTGTCACATCTAATCATAAGAATGTTTAAAGGTGGAAGAGGGAAAGGTAAAATGAATCAATCAGAGTGGGAGATACGACAAAAGAAATAGATGTCAGAGTAATTCTACCTAAAAATGACTAGATTAGCCCTTGCTGACTTCAAAGATAGAGGAAGGAGGCTACAAGCCAAGAAATGAGGTGGTGTCTGGAAGCTGACAAAACAAGGAAATAGATGTGTCCTTTGTATGGTATTAGGTTTCCTCAGTTTCTGTATAAGAGCCTGCAAAAATATATTCCCTTACAGCATTACAGGCTAATAGTCCAAAATCAAGGTCTAGGAGGGTCATCTTTACTCTGAAACTAAAAATCTTGCATATTCCTAGCTTCTGGTGCTGTTCATTGGCCCATGGCATTTTGTAGCTTGTAGCTGCATCACTGAAATCTGTCATCATATGACATTCTCCTGTGTTTCTCTACCTTTACATAGTCTTTTCCTTTTTTTATGAGGTTATCAACCATATTGAATTAGACCACCCTAATCACTTCATCCTAACTCGATTATATCTATGAAGAAATGCCATTCAACAGAAAGGAAATAGCACATCCTTTCCCACCTTATTCTGCCAACATGTGACTTGTAGCTCTGCCCCAAAGTCAAAATGACCATGAATCCAAATGCTTGCACATCAAGGCAGTCGTGACTGTAGTACAACTAAAGGCACAAAACAAAACTGCCAGAACCATTCCAGAACTACTTCAAAAAATGGTATAAATTTGATCGAAGCAAGGATAAGTATTTTGAGGGAGATTAATGACAATGTGTCTTTTATTATAATACATTTAAAAAATTTTAAACACGTACTGAAGTTTTAATCATGTATGTGTATCATTTTTGACAAATACTGTTCACCTATAATACTGCTAGAGCCTCCAGAGATTATAGCACAGTCATGAGCCCCAAGTTGAATTCTAATTGCAAAAGTTTAAGTAATTAAATTTGTGGTCATTTGTTAGAGCTGCCTTAGAAAACTAACATGCGCTCTGACAAGATGTCGCCTTGCTTCTGCAGTCCCTTAGTTCTCCTTGCTAAATTCCATCTCATCTAACATTAACTTGTTTATATTTCTTTAATTAAATATTAATCACCAATCATCCTCATTGTTTTGTTTTATATCTCTTTGATGCTAAAATTATTGAGAGAAAAAATTATCTTTGTATCTTCTTGAGTAACTAGCATCATATCTGTATTCAATGAGCATTTAGTAAGAGTGTTGTTTCCACTTAGAATATAATTTGTATTTCATGATGTCAAGTAATTCTTTCAGAATAAATACTTTGAAACTGAAATATATTTTTATATTGCTATTTATTTATATAAATATAAGAAAGAAAAATCTCTTAAAATGTATGATGAAACCATTTATAGCAGCTTAGTAACTCTAAAGCATAGTAACTATAGATATGATAAAACTATAAACCTTTACTCTCCTAAGAAAAAATGAAAGCAATACTGTATTGGAGTTGTGTTTTACATTAAGTTTTATTGTGGGTTTAGGATATCTTGATAAAAAGAGCAGTAGTATATGAATTTTGTTGTTGATGTGGTTTATACTCTTAGAGTACTCTGTGAAGGCAGCACAGAAAATGCCGGCATCAGGTGGGTAAGGAAAATCCTTGATATTTTTTCTTTACAAGTTATCATGGGTCACTTTGGGGTTTCTGTTTAATTGACACTACCTGCATATTCCTGATCAAATACTTCTGTACGATATAGTTAAGAACAATCTTAATTTTTGTTTTGTAGTTGAGTTTGAAAAAAGCTGTTGAAGGGATAATCTCTGAGTGTGTGCATTGGTTCCGTTAGTTTAAGCAGTTATACTTTAACAGATCCATTGAGTTTCTGTAATTTGTCCTCGCTGAAGAGGTTTACTTCATGGAAGCTGATGGAAATGTCTTGAAAGAATTTTTTACTACCTGAAAGATTGAAAGTAAATAGGAAGTCCATATTTTTTTGTTCAAATCCCAAGCAACCATTTATTTAGAATTTTGAAATTTCTAGGCCATTTTTATCACCTTTTGTTTTTTTTAAAATTTTTTAATTATTTTATTTTTTTTCAGCTTTAATTGAGTTTATTGGTACATTTTAGGGATACAGTACAGTTACATTCATTGTTGGGATCTTGTACCTCTACATGACAAGTCTTGATTCTCATTTTTTCCCCTTCACCCTGCCCTCCCTTCACCCCTCCTCCCCTCCCCATCTACAAACACTTTATTTCCATCTTTTCATTATCTCACATTTTTTTCTTTTCCCTTATTACCCTTCCCCTTACCCATCCCACCTTCCCTACACCTTTAGCTCCTTTCTTCTCATATCACCTTTTGAATGAAAGTTTTAAGAAGAAAACCTAATATTGCCTAATATTATTTATGAAAATAAGTAAGTCATTAATTTTATTACTTCCTTTGTACTCTGAGTCTGTTACAAATCAACCACGTTCAGTGTTGTGTTAGATAACAGTAGCAGTAGCAGCAACAATAATCA
>NW_022900927.1:36982192-36983445 GCF_012274545.1 Fukomys damarensis
TATGTATAATATTTCAATAATTCAATGTAAATTTGGCTTTAAACTATAGAGCAACATGTTGTAGGTATTCTAAACAAATACATGTTTGGGTAACTGAAGAAATAATCTCACTAGTGTATGTATTTTCCCATTGTTGAATATAACAATAATATTATTTCTAATGCTTACACAAGAATGTGTAATATTTGGGGCTTTCCCACTTTACGCATTTATACATTGCCTCATTTTGTGTGTGAGGGCCTGGATGGCCAGAAATGTTCGGTGCCTGGCTGGAGGTCACCTGGCTGGTGAGTGGTGGAGATGGAGGGAGACATCAGGTATTTCCTCAGTGCCTCTGTGTGCGAAGTGCTGGAGATCCAGCAGCAGCAAAACAGATTGAAAAAATCTTAATTCCTATTTAATTTACATTCTTGTAAAGCATTTTTCATGGGAAAGGGGATTAGTTGTCAGGAAGTAAAAGCCATCCTTCAGTAAGTCTCAGAGAAAATTACTGCTAATGTTACACCTGTTTTTGTTCTTTTTTGTCTGTATTTTTATCACTGTCAGATCTTTTCCTCCCATAAAAAGGAAATTAATTCTTCCTCATTCTAATCATTTCCACTTAATGGCCAGATGTCACCTATATATTGTCCTGATCCTCTGATGTCTCAGAAGACTAAAAGTGAATCTTTATTCATTCAGATTTATATAACTGTTTTATTTTTTATTATGAGGGCAGACTGGATGTTACAGAGGCAACTGAGAAATATCCATACAATCCACATGTCATACAATTTGCCTATTTAAAGAATCCAACCAAATGATCTTTAGTATATCAGAACATTATATACCCATTGCCAGCAGTCAATTTCCAAACATTTTCATAACTCCCAAATTAAACTCTGCCTACAGATCTAGGCAAGATTGCTATGTAACTTCACCTATTTTAGACTTTTTATATAAATAGGTTAACACAATAGATTTTGTATCTGACTTTACTTAGCATATATTTTCAAAGGTTATACACATATAGTGTGAATCAATACCTCATTCATTTTTATTGCTGAATAAAATTTTGTTTTATGGATACAACACATTTATTTGTCTACTCATCATATATGCGATATTTGGGTGTTTCTACCTTTTGCTATTATGAATAACTATGCTAATTTAATAGACATTTTTCTTTAGACATATGTTTTCTTCTTTCTTTCTTTCTTTCTTTCTTTCTTTCTTTCTTTCTTTCTTTCTTTCTTTCTTTCTTTCTTTCTTTC
>NW_022900927.1:36983886-37043123 GCF_012274545.1 Fukomys damarensis
TATTTTTTAAACTTTCTTGTTATAATTTGAAGCACACGTTTTTAAAAATTGATGGAGTCTAATTTAGTTTTTTTGTTGTTGTTATCTTTGTTTTTGATGTCATGTCTAAGAAGTGTTTGCTGAGTTCAAGGTAGCTTTTATTCCAAGAGTGTTATGATCTTAGTTTATACAGTTAGGTCTGTGTGCCATTTTAATTTATTTTGGTATTTAGTGGGAGCATGAAAATGAGTCCAACTTCATCTTTTGTATGTGGATATTTAGTTGTCCCAATGTCAGTGGCTGAAAAGACTAATACTCATTGGCATGTCATCGTATCCTTGTCAAAAATTGACAATATATAGAAAGGTTTATTTCTGATCTCTATTCTATCACACTCATTGATATGTCTACTTTTATGACAATGTTATGAGTGATGACTTCTATAAATTATTAGTACTTTGACTTTATTCTTTTTAAAGACTGTTATTTTGAGTCCTTCCAGTTAACATATGAATTGGCATAAACGTCAATTTCTTTAAAGAGACTGGTTTGTATTTAGAGAGGGAAAACTTTGAGATCCTAAGGCTAAATGCATAATATTAAGTATTTTGACCCATAAGCATGCCCTTTCTTTCCATTTACATCTTTAATTCTCTATACAATGTTTCGTTTCAGTGCACATATATTATACTTTTATTAAATTATGGTTAAGCATTTTATTCTTTTTAATGCCATTATCGGTGGAACCATCTCCTTAATTTCATTTTGCAGACCAATCATTTCTAATGTATGGAAATACTCTTGATTTTTGCAGGTTGAATATAGTAGCTGGTAAACTTGCTAAACTTATTACTCCTGTTTTGAGTGGATTCTTTAGGGTTTTCTCTTTTTTATGGGTACTAATAGAAAATTTACAAAAACAGCTCAGAAGATAAGCAATAATAAACATGTACTTGCATGTAAGAGAGCTCAGAAGAACACAGTGAATTGATAAAATCTACTGTGTGATAAAAAATGCTACAAATAGAACTGGAGGTATAGTTCAATGGTAGGACACTTGCTTCACATGCATGAGGTCCTCGGTTTAATATTTGATACTGGAAACAACAACAACTATGAACAGATGAATACCAGTATGTTGCCATCAATGCGAACTTTACTTGTTTTTAAAAAAATCTAAACGCTGAGGTTGTCCAAAAATGTTTTAATAGGTTTTATTTATTTATTTATTTATTTATTTATTTATTTATTTATTGGTACTGGGGATCAAACTCAGAACCTTGTACTTGTGAGGTAGGCGGTGGCACCACTGAGCTAAATCCCTGACCCCCAATAGATTTTTACATGGCTGTGATAAATTTGAACTGCTGATGCTTTACTGCATCATTTTGATGCACATTAGTGCTTTGTGTCCTTACATTTGTATTAAAAGTTCACAAACAAACTGCCAGTACCTGACTTTTTCCTATTTTTCTACTTCTAATCATGTATTTAGGTACATTTTAACATCATTGGAAAAATGTTCAAAATGCCAATGAATGAAATGTTTTCATCATAGTACCTTGTGATATGCCAGCTGTATGACTTTTTTGCCATTATTATTACTTATTTGGCATGGATATCACACAGGCCTTCTAAAAGTCCTCACTTGTCTCCTGCAAAGTACTGACAGCTGGATTATGGAAGCTGAGATCTGTTTTTAAGTCCTGAGTAGTTTTTCACACCAGATACTAGAAAGGAAGTGTAGGAACCAGAAATCCAGTGAACTTCTGATAATGTCTAATTTGATGAACTGAACAGTACCAGCAATAGAAAATATACTCTTGCTAATAGCTTTTCTAGTCAGTTGCTTCTTAGGATGCTTTGTCACATCTAAAAGTACCAAGGTAACACACTATATCAATAAAAGAAACAACAAAAAGCAATTGTCATCTGAAAAAAAAACCTAACAAGCCCTCACAATTTAAAAGAAGATTCATAGTTAGAAAAATGCTATTATAAAGGAAGAAATACATGCATGGTTACTTCCTCAACTTAATGAGAGGCTTCTATAAAAAGCTACATCTACTATAAAACTTAAAGGCAAAATACCAAGTGATTTCTCCTTAAGATCAAAAACAAGGGAAAGATGTTTACTCTCTCCATTTCTATACATTATTACACCAGAAGTTCCAGCAAGAACAATTACTTGGAAAAGAAAAAAAGAGAAAAAGAGAAGGTGAGGAAGAGAGAGGGAGTCATAGGAAGTGTGCTTTATAGGAGAATTGCACAGCGATCTTTTTTTTTTTTTCAGCTTTAATTGAGTTTATTGGTACATTTTAGGGATACAGTACAGTTACATTCATTGTTGGGATCTTGAACCTCTACATGACAAGTCTTCATTCTCATTTTTCCCCTTGTCCCTGCCCTCCCTTCACCCCTCCTCCCCTCCCCATCTACAAACACTTTATTTTCATCTTTTCATTATCTCACATTTTTTTCTTTTCCCTTATTACCCTTCCCCTACCCATCCCACCTTCCCTACACCTTTAGCTCCTTTCTTCCCATTTCTCAATGTCAGTAATCTTATTAGGATCTTCTGTACTATTGCAGATTATTCACACCAGGGAAACTATTCGGTAATTACACATGGGTGACTTATTTATTTCACTTAGGAGTATATCTTCAGTACACAGCGATCTTCTTTTTAACGCCGCCTCTTTTCTTCAGCTGGAGCTCTGCAACCTAGAGATGTCACTGTCCTTGGACAGTAAAGGTAGCAGTGTTGAATGGTACTGGGCCTTAAAGAAGAATAGTTTGGAGACTGGAGGGGCAATGAGATGAGAAGGGGAAGGCTGGTGAGTGAACTCGTGGTCTGCTGCGTCTCTAGTTGCAGTAAGGCCTTACGATTGTTTGTCGGTCTACCTACCCATGCTACCGCGTCATCTGTAGGTAGAGACAGTCTTCCTTCTTTTCTGATGCAGAACACGCGTCTTTCTTCCTTGCTTTCACTTTGTTCTTTCTTCCCTTCTTGCTCTTCCTTTCCTTTTTCCCTTTCCCCTTCCTTCCTTGA
Source organism: Fukomys damarensis (assembly GCF_012274545.1). Classification (NCBI taxonomy): domain Eukaryota; kingdom Metazoa; phylum Chordata; class Mammalia; order Rodentia; family Bathyergidae; genus Fukomys; species Fukomys damarensis. Next base: position 36,986,918 of record NW_022900927.1, read on the forward strand.
TTTCCCACCCTTCTCTTCCTCCCTTCCACCCCTTCCTCCTTTCCCCTCCTCTTTCTTCTTCTCCTATCTCTCCCTCTCCCTTTGCCCTCCCCTCTCCCACTCATTCTTTCTTGCTCTTTGTAGCTCTCTGTTTCTTTATCAAGTAATTGCAATTGCTGTCAGTAAAACTTCTGGTGTAATCATGTATGGAAAAGGAGAGAGTAAAAATCCTTCTCTTGTTTTTGATCTTATGGGGAAATCATTCAGTATTTTCCCTTTAGGTTTTATAGTAGATGTAGGTTATTTACAGAAGGCCCTCATTAAATTGAGGAGTTATCATACATGTACTGTTTCCTTTATGACATTATGGAGTTTTCCATTTATGAATTTTCTTTTAAATGTGAGGGCTTCTTAGATTTTTTTTCAGATGGCATTTCTTGTGTTCTTTCTTTTATTTATATAGTGTTTTACCTTGATAAATTTAGGATGTTAAAAAGAACTTTGCACTCCTGGGATAAATCCCACTTGATCGTGTTATATAAGACCTTTCATATATTTCTGAATTTTTTTTGTGAATGTTGGTAATAAGTTTTGTGTCTGTATTCATAAAAGAATTTGACTTGTGCATTCTCTTTTCTTACCTCTCTCCTCTTTCTGTCCCTCCTCTCATTCCTTCCTTTTTCCTTCTTCTTTCCTCTTCTCTGTTTAAAAATGTCTTTTCTGCTTTTAGTGTCTGGATGATGTTGGCCTTACATAATAAATTGGGAAATTTTCCCTCCTTTTCTATATTTGTGAAATTTTCTCTTTTTTTTTTTAGTTTATTGGTACATTTTAGTTATACAGTACAGTTCCATTCATTACAGGGATCTTGTACCTTTACATGACAGGTCTTGGTTCTCATTTTTTCCCCTTGTCCCTGCGCTCCCTTCACCCCTCCTCCCCTTCCCATTTACAAACACTTTATTTCCATTTTTTCATTTTCTCCTATTTTTTTTCTTTTCCCTTATTACCTTTCCCCTACCCTTCCCACTCTTCCTACACCTTTAGCCCCTTTCTTCCTATTTCAAATTGGCAATTATATCATTAGGATCTTATGTACCATTATTGAGGATAGATAAGTCACACAGTGTAAATACCGAATAGCTTCTCTGGTGTGGTATCAAGTTTTCTATGAAAAACTGGTCATAGTCACTTCAGACCTAATTGTAGGAATAAATTATGAGTAGAGAATTTGTGGGTTGTTCTGATATTACTGTGTCAGTGAGGAGCTTGATAGGAGCAGTAGACTAGTCTTCAGGTTGGCCCCCTGGTATGCAACTGTGAGCAAGTTGAAGGAAAGGTGTTTGGGGACCCACTGTTCTCAGCTGCCACACTCGAAACTGGCACCTCTCCCCTTCGAGACCAGCTGTAGAGGAAGTCCCTGGTCTCTTGATTCATATGTCTACAATGCAGCTTCTACAACATGGAATTGGGAACGAGGAGAAGTACTGGCATCCTGTCATCCCAGATGGGCTGTGGTAGACCTTGACTGCAAACTGATGGGAGAGAGAGACCTAGGTGCCTTCCTGACCATACTTGCCTATAGTGGAGTTCTCATTATGCTCAGCCGGAGAGATGGGTGAGTGAGGGGATGGTTTCTGTGTCTTAAACACCACAAAAAAACCCCACTGCTTTTACTGAGAATTAGCAGACTTTCTTAGATAGATTTTTTTTTTATTGGTTGTCTATTGCTAGAAAATTTCTAAATACTATGTTTGTTTTAACTTTTACTAGTAATTTTTTGAGGAGTGTTTTGGTGGAACTTCTGATACTACCATTCTAGATATACTCTGAATTCCTAGGTTAGATTTTTATTCACTACTAAAGTTCCTGTTAAAAAATAAAAGTTTCACCACACTTTCTATAGTGGACTAATTTGGAGAAGGATGACAAGAAATGACCTCCTAGGTTCTTTGTAATAAGAAGATCCTATATTTAAGTTCATATGTGTTAAATTACAAGCTATGTCAATCAATGGGAAACCAAGGGCTCATGTAAATAGATAGCTAAATAAATAAAAGAATATTTACCTCCATCTCCTAAATTACTCTTCACCTCCTACCTGGTTATTTTTTTATGGGAATTAACCCTAACCATTTTTCCTCCTTCTATTGCTACCTGTTATTCTCCTTCTGTGATATAAGTCCCATTGCCAAGCAGAACAGAAAGAGTAACATTTGGTTTTTGGTCTATGATATGGATATGGCAAGTGTTAATATGTTGATATACTGTGCAAGGGTCAAATGTGTAATGAGAATTAGAGAAGTGAGGATTGGCGTTAAGTGGAAAAGTTCTTCCTCATCAGTAGCTGATTATTTCTTTGTGTCTATCATTGTCAGATTCTTGTCATTCTTTAAGAGGAGCTAGAAATCCAAGTTTATTTTACATTAAAAGCTCCCAAATTTCCAGTTGTGACAGATAAAATGGTGTGAATAATCTGCAATAATACAGAAGATCCTAATAAGATTACTGACATTTAGAAATGGGAAGAAAGGAGCTAAAGGTGTAGAGAAGGTGGGATGGGTAGGGGAAGGGTAATAAGGGAAAAGAAAAAAAATGTGAGACAATGAAAAGATGGAAATAAAGTGTTTGTAGATGGGGAGGGGAGAAGGGGGTGAAGGGAGGGCAAGGTAAGGGGAAAAAATGAGAATGAAGACTTGTCGTGTAGAGGTCCGAGATCTCAACAATGAATGTAACTGTACTGTATCCCTAAAATGTACCAATAAATTCATTTAAAGCTGAAAAAAAAAGCAAAGGAAGGCAAAACAATAATAACGACAACAAAAGTCTTGCCAATGAAGCATGACTTAGTGCCTTCTATATGAGGCCATCAGATAAATTAGTATCTACTTTAATCTGTCTTTCCACAAGTTTGGAAATTTGCCTTCAAATTTAAATAATTTTGGAGGGACATCAGCACTGGTGATTTTTTAGGTTGAGTGCTCCCTGTGTTGGGGAATTAGGCCAACCCCCCTACACTAGAATTCGAAGCTACTCAGAATTAAATGATTCTCACCAAAATCATGTTGTTATGAGTATGATATGAGTATGAAAAAAATCTTTTTAGTCTTATGGCATTAATAATATTGTCCTGATTTTATTGTATTCATAATCCACTTGATTCAATTTTTTAGATATAATACTTCAATGAAAGTAGATCTAAACTTAGGCATCCTGCCCTGATTAGAATTTTCCCAATTCACTGTTGCATTATATTTGCTGTGAATGAATGGTTAACAGGTATTTTTCATAGTTTTTTTGAGATGCAATGAAAGAATTTATTATTGTCACCTGTTACTAGAGAAACATGTAATTCTGAACTAATGACCTCATAGGTAACAGAATAAATAGCTGCAATATAAAAACCTGCTCCCAAGGATATAATTATGTTATTATTAGCAAACAGAGAGTTTCTGGTTCATTAAGTAGGAAAGGCAAAAATAGTGTAAATGATAAAGGTGAAAGTTTAATTTTTTCATATATTTTCCTCCTTGATAAAAACAAGAAGGAGATTTTCTATACTAAGTGAAAATATAAATGATGAATCCTTTCTTAAATCCAGGGCCATGCATCTGTCCTCAAGTGTTTTATTATGTGGAGTTTGACCTTTATTTAAAGAGCATCTCTGTTTTATGATAACTGATGATTCTTTGAGTGAGAGTTTATGACAGTACCTTTACTTATTAAAGATATTTTCTGTACGGTGAAGATGCTTCCTTTAAAATTTTGTCCTAACTTAACCTTTGGAAATACCATGTCATTTTAGTTGCATTTATAGATTTAATTAACATGTTATGGGCTTTTTTAGGTCATTAATAAAGATATGGGGTATGACCAGACATTTCTAATCCTGATAATTCACTAGTTTGTTTAACTTAATTAATCATTCATTCTTCCTTTGTGTCTTGTTGGTTTTGTTGGTTTTCAGTTTGGTTTGATAATCATGACTCAAACTCACTACAATTTTAAGAAGTTCTTTGTACAAAGACATTATTATAATTACTTCACTGGGTTACTTTGAGGCATTACTACAAAATAATGGGGCTTTGTTTTGTTTACTTAAGCATACCCCATCTGCCTGGCTTCATAAGGTTCTTATGAGGTCAGGCTCAGAAGTGAGCACACTGGGCTACAAGTATTAATGTTTACTTTAATAATGTTCCAAGAGAGCTCAATATGCCCTCCAGAACTAGGGACGGTAGACTTGGAGTTATTCTGTTGAAATCTCCCTGGTTCCTGGAAGCCCATTCTCTTTGTCACCCTCTAGGAAGCATCTGGATTAGTAAAAGTCAGTGTGAACCTCATCTGACTGTCATAACCACGCAAGGCTGTGATCCTAGTAGATTCTACAATAATAAAGCACAATTCTAGCATTCAACTACTTATCCATCTGCATGTTAACTTTATATTAATATCTAGTCGAGTAAATATACCATGACATACAGCCTCTATCATCTATTTGAAATATTTACAGTTTCAGTTTAGACATGAATAGTCAAGCTTACACTTCATATTTGAGGGAGGAGTATAGTACCACTAATAAAGCCAGAATTTAAACAAAGTCAAATAAAGATTTGGCATAATTCTTATCTGTAACTGTATCCTTGTTATTTTCTCATCACGGAGGAAAACCTAGTCAATATCCATAACTCAAAGAAGAAGAAGAAATTTACTTTGGTTCATAATTTTAGTTCATGGCTGGCTGGCTCCAAGGTAGAATAAGATGACAGAGGGTCATGGTGGAGGGAAGCTGCTCGTGTCGTGGTGGCCGGGAAGTAGAGACAAGAGAGGAGCTGAGGACAAGACTGCAGGTTGCCAGATCATGTTCCCAGTGACTTGTCTCTTCCAACCAGGCCCTACCTCCAAGAGCCAGAATTTTGTGGGGCATTTTAGATCTAAATGGTAATAACCTCTTACTGGCTGCAGTTTGCCATGGGCACATCAGTTCACCTGTTTCTCTACACATAAAATAAGGATTATGATCACAGAACCTTTCTATTAATTTGGCCTGTTGTGATGTTTAAGTAAGTTACTGTGAGTGAAGCACTTAGAATCTTGAATAACGGAGCATGAGCACTCTCTGAAAGTAATTGTTGTACCTCTTTCTAACTTGCTCTTTTCCTTTAGTCAATTCAAAGCTGTTCTTCTCAGGCCTCACCAGTTTCTCAAATTTGTCTTTACTAATCCAACTTTTGTTCTTGTTATACTGTAGGATATTAAGATGCTTGTTTCTCCCATTCTGTTGTCTTCAGGACTTCTATAATTTTTGTCCAGCATTGGAAAAAAAAAAAACTCATTAGAAGTCAGAGTCAGGCAAGTTTACAACTACTTGTTGTCATTTCCAGCTTATTACATATCTTGGTGATTTCTTTAGAATCATAGAATGGTAGCAATCTTTGGAAGTCAATTTTTAATTCATTCTTGTGCAAATACAAGTTGATTCTATTGATGTTTAACCTATACATTTTAAAAATTAAGCCAGTATGTGAGATGTTGCAGTGTTTTTGCAAACTTCTTCTTTTGTAGGGTCTGAGAGGTATTTTCTTTGCTTAAAATTCATTCTAACAATGATAGATAAAATATTATAAGTATGTATTACATTATAATGCATGTATTCTCTTATTTAATCTTCCCAACATTTCTATGACATGAAAAGATATATACAAATGTACAGATATAGATATATATTAGGGAGTAAGCAGTGTCAGAAAGTGGCAGATTCAGTATTTAGTTCTAAGCAGCCTGCCCTCAAATCCCTTGGCTGCACCCTTAGTGGAAGCTGCCATGGTGAGCTGAGAATACTGGGGTAAACAGGATCTGCCACAGGGAGATGCTTGCTGAGTATCTGTTAATGACAACAACAAGTACTCGATTACTGGGGCTCAGGTGACCTCACACCTTCACTATAACTGCAAAGGATGGCAATGTATACATGCAGAATTTATTTTCACAGAGAAGGTAATAACAATTCAATAACAACATGCACTTGGTAATTCTGGGGGTGAAGGACATTCTTATGTATTATGACTTTCTGAAATGAGGGAAATCTGTATGAATTAGAGAGGATCAAAATATTGTTTCACATTACATTTTAATACTGTGTGAGCTAGTAAGGATTTAAAACAAGTTAACACAGATAATATGCAACCACTTATGATTCAAAGGGGCTATGTTGTGACAGGTTCGTTGTATTTTATTTTCATTGTTTTGTTTTCCTATTGGCACATTGCCCTCCTCTCAAAACAAATTTCCCCTTTCTACCATGGAAGTTATGTAGTCATTTGCAAGGAGGAAAGATAATTTGTTGTTTGAATGAAGCAGTCATAAATTGTCTGAATAAAAGTGTACCGGTCCTTGTTTCCCATCTCCTTGCCCTGATATTGACCAGCTTTCCCTGCAGTCGGCGGTGATGAGTGTCACTGGGTAATGCTGTCCATCATGCTGTACACAGGTAGTTGATGTCAAGTTGGGCACGCAGTAAAGGGAAAAGGACCAGTGGTGTGGGAAGAGACTGATGAGAAGTACAGCCCACTATTAATCTTTCTGGGGGAAAATCTCTTTAAATTCCTGTAAGTGGTTTACTGTTCATGGGAGAATCATAAAATATAAGTAATATGAGATTCGAGTTTAATGAAGAGAACTGTTATAGGTGCGTTCTCATTTCCAGAGAACTAGAAGCTATTCCATTCCTGTTCTTGATGTTAGACCAAATACATCACCTGCATGCTTATTTTAATCACCAAACTCTAGAGATAAAAAGATAATAAAGCTGATGCTTGTAAAAGCCGAATAATATTTCAGTAGAAGTATTTGAGAATCCATCACTTTCCCACCCCTCATTTTCCTCAAGCTAAGTTTTGGAGAAGCAGAATTCTCTAGAGCATTCCATGTAGACTGAACAAAAAATACAGTGGTCAAACTAAGCCACCTGTCTCTTTCTATTCATTCTAATGCTTGAGGCATACTGAAGATTTTATTTCACCTTGCAAGAAGAATGCAGTTCCTAATTGATCCTGCCTTGTTCTGGCCCTCTGCAGGAGACTTATTAAGATGGTTGATAACTATTATTCACGATGACTTTTAAATGTGATTAAGGCTTTTATTCAGTCTGCACAAAATGATTCTGCGACATCTTAATAGATTTCCTCACTGATGAGTGCTAAAATACAAAGGAGATTTCTTGTCCACAAAGACAGGGCAGAGATACTTGAACAAGTTTCACTCATCCACCTAGATGTTCATTCTCTGGAATATTTGTTGCTGTCACTTCCTTGCCCCAGTGTCCTGAGGTCTGGCTCTCATCCCCCGTGGCCAGTTGAAACTACTTGGCAAAGGTAAAAATCACCAAATCTAATAAGCACTTCTTCAATACAATACTTACCTCCCTACATCTCCTTGCTGCATTTGGCAATACTGATCTTTCTTTCATTCTTGGAACTTTATTTTCTTTGGTAGCACTATCTCCTGTTTCTCTCTCCACCACTTTGATTAATGTTTACTAGATCTCCTCTCATGGATTATGATTCATTTTTGCAACAGATGCAAACAGAATGTGGCTTCCCTGTTCCCCACTTTGTAACCACCCATCCTGCTCACCTGCGTGCCTCAGTTGTTTACACTCTTGCACTTGGAATTAAAAGCCATAAACATACGGGCAGGCTTCATAGGTTTCTCCACCTAGATGCTCTCCAATTTTACCTCTGAATTATTCCTTAATTCTATCTGCCCTTCCATGGTCTTCTACAGCATAGGGCTCTCCTTCCACTGATTTCCTTGCCTTTGGTCATTTTCCCTTTAGATCCATCTTTTAACATCAGACAAAGGCAAAATCTGGTCTTGCTGTTCTCCTACAACCTTCAGTGGCACCTGTTGCCCCTAGAATAAAGTCCAAGCTCTTAGCATGCTGTATACAGTCCTCCATGTTTTAGCCATCGAGTACTGCTTCAACTGCATTTCCCTGCATTCTGTTTCCAACTCTGTACTCAACTTGGGTTCTACAGTGTGCACATGGCCTGCTACTTTAACGTATGCTTTTATTTTCAACATTTCTTCTGCTTAGAATATCAAATAAACCTCCTTATTTTTCTTGTTCATATTCCTGCTTTATCTTTCAGGGATTCTACTTAAGCGTCCTTACTCTAGGATATCTTCTTTGGCCAGAATGTTTTGTATTTTCTTAACATCTTAAATATATCATATCTAGTATATACTTGGATTCTTGTTTTAAATGATTCTTTTGAGCCCTAAAAAGCAAGAAGTAAGATTGAATGTTAAATAATTTGTTTCTCTAGTATGAACATAACAGTGTTAATGAAACAAGCTGGTAAAATATAAAGGAAACTTTGGAGAAGTATTTTGAGACATTGTAACATTTTGCTTTAAATATTTCTTATTGCTCCATATTGCTAACATTAGAGTGTATCGTGACAATGTGTCCAAGAAGAGAAGTATTTTGTTTGGTACCTGTCATATATCCTCTCTATAGTTCTGGATTTAATACCAACAAGTAGATGAAGGAGCTACTCATTATAGATGATTTAAACTGGAATAGGAGGAGAATGGATAGAACAATGGTCCTAGTGCGACTTACTGTGATCATGATTTACTTGTTATGTACATATCAATTTAATTAAATACTCCATAGATATGAGAAATATTTTTCAATGAAAAGTACCATAAAATTTCTGTAATTCATCTTCCCATTGGAGTGAGGATTTTGCTAAGGACAAAGCTTGGCATATGTTAGGCAGGTATCTAATAGTAAACCCAAGTTAATTTTTTTCTTTTGCATATAAAGAAAGTGAAAAGGTGACAGGAGTTGAAAATAAAGAAACCTACATACTTTGGATTTGGTTATACTTTCCTGTGGCCAACAGTTAATCAAAATAAAACACAACCAAAGTGTTTTTGATTTTAAGTGCACTCATCTTTTATATAAATGTTGTAATTTCAACTTTTTAAAAAGAAATTTGAACGATGAAATTTTCTTTCCTGTAAGTGTAGATCTTAGGGAACAGTCCCACATGTAATCTATAATATTGGTAAATTAAACTCCAAATTTTCTTATCTGGATAGTGTTATAAAAATCTGACCTTCATCTGCTAATATATGTCATTTAAGGTGCCACATTAAGGTAGAAATGTTAATTATTATTTTTACAGTAATGGTTTCATGTGTTATATTTTCTACTTTCAATGTCATTTGTATGTCCACTATTCTTTAAAACAGTTAAATAACAGAGTAATGTGGGAGGAGATGGTAGTGACTCTCTCAAACACTGAACCAAGAAACAGTCTGCTAAACTTAATTTATTATTCTAATGACAAAAGCTTGAAAAATTTATGAAGGTATATACAGAGTACAGAAAAATATTTATTGTCCTAATTGTTGGTTTCTTTGAAGGGATTTAGAGAGAAGTGAAATAGTATTAAATAATTTAATGGGATTAAAGCTAAACTATATTATGAATACCATTAATCACAGAATAAGAAATGTTTTAGTGATCCTGAAGAGAGCCATTTGAGATTTTAGAGTTAAGGATCACACAGTGGAAAAGTGTTTTAGGAAAGATAATTGGTTAGGAAAGTTTGAATATTTCCCTTATTCTTGTTCTCTGCTATTCCCAAGTACTTTGTGAAACTTTGCTTGTTTACTGGTATTTCAGCAAGCCATAAGTGGTTTTCATAACTTGTCTATTCTCATCTGTCTTACTCAGACATATAATTTGACTTTCATGATTCCTTTCAGCCTGTTTAGCTACTCCCTGTGTGTTTTTCTGGTTCTATGCGACCTTTCTGAAAAATATCTTGCTATTCTCCATATAGCATCTAAAATGTCTTTACCAAGTGATTATATGAAGGTTAAAGAAAAAATACCCAGTGACCAAGAAATTGTGAGTAGGTGCTTTGAATATGTTGTGTACCTCAGAAAAAATGTTTTGAAGTACTTCTTAAAGGAGACGATATAGTTCAATGCTATTAAACACAGGTAAAAGAAGTATCGGAACCAAAGTCATTTTACCACCTCTTCTTACGTGAGTGAAAATAATTCTACAACTATTATTAATACTATACTACTATTTTCTTCCGCTCTGAAAGGTTTATGGTTAGAAATTTTGCAGTGTCCATAGGTGACTTTATCAGTAAACAGTCAAATGGCTCAGCTTTATTTTTTTTTTAATCTTGAGATTGATTGCTGGTATACTGCAGGTTCTTCAAAGGTAACCCCAAGTCATTTCAGCAGTCTCTTTTGTTTCCTACCTTATAGCTGCAAATTTATTCTTCCATAATTCATATTTCGAACTGCCTTGCCTAACACCTGTTTCTGTTGCTTCGCTGAGTTCATGTCAGATAGATAGAAGTACACTTTATGAAAAATAATTAACCATTACCAAATATGTCCTTTACCTTAAGCTCTTAAAGGAAGTGTTGTTAGGGGTTTTCTACTGATTTAATTCAAACTCTTAACTCGATTAACAATTAGCTTTCTGTAGATCAGAGATCACACAAAAATATATTTCATTTTGAAGGTGTTATGAATTAATTATCAATTATCACTATTTTATAGTTAGGAAATTTTATATAAAAATTCAAATTACTGGTTTTCTTTCTTCCTATAGTTTTCTTGAAATATTAGACTATCTAGCAATGAGGCCTACATTTTTACGCAGATGTGGGCTTGTTAGAACTGAAGATTTTAGAATTTCAGTTTTCTTGTTAAAATAATACCCCACAACCATGGCATTATTACTCTTGTGCTTTCGAGTCATTGTTAAGGAAATGAATGGCTCCTGGAACACCAGCACTGTGATAATGTTGATCTGATAACAGAGAGGGCTACCAAGTGACCACTGGGTAATTTAGGGTGCAAAGTACGGACACACTGGGCAAAGCGATGGTTTGTGTACTGCTTGAGGTGGAGCTAAGAGGTGTGAGATTTCATCATGCTGCTCAAATTGTCACAGAACTTAAAACTTTATGAGTCGTTTATTTCTGGAACTTCCCATTTAACATTTTTGAACTGAGGTTGACCCTGTGACCGAAAGTGCAGAAAAAGAAGCCACAGTTGGCGGGTTGGGGGGGTGGGGGCAGGGCTATATTTGCAGTTCCCTACTGATTTCATTCCTATTTATAGTCCTCCTTGTCCTAGCGGTCTTCTCAACTGACCTTCGCTAAAGACTTTTGCTTCTCAAATTTTAATTTGCATGTGGATCACCTGGAGATCTTGATAACATTCAGATACTTAGTGATGGGTGGGGCTTGATTCTGCTTTTCTAACGGTTTCCAAGGGGTGTCAGTTTGAGTAGTGAGGTTTTTTTGACCAATAGTTCTACATATGTGACTTGTGTCCAGAAACATCAACATCTGCTGAATCATAACCTCGGCAGGTGGTGCCCAGAAATCTCCTTTATGAAAGTCTGCTGGTGATTCTGATGCCCCTTTGAGAGTCACCATTCTAGACTATGTTGGGTAGCGATACCATTTATAAAATCAACGAAGTTGGAGGTTGTAAACCCTGGATATTAGAAGTCATTTGGAGAACGTCCAAAAAAGATTGATGCTTGAGCTCTATTCTTAGGGACTGGAAGGAAGTTAGTCTGGAGCGAGGCCCAGGCATCAATATTTCTAAAAGCTTCTCAATTGCTTCTAACAGAGCAGAGCTGAGAACCTTGCTCAGTGGAGAGATTTTCTTGACATCTTAGCTGAATGTTCAACAGCAGTCCTGTCAGAAAAATTTAAAACTGCAACAATTATAACTTAAATCCATTTGTTCCCTATATCCTCTGAAAAGCAAAGAGTAGCTGTTTTTAGGATCCTTTGATCAAATATGGTGTTTCATAAATCTTCTTTTCACCAGTGCATTTGTTGGTTTTGAAAGAGTATCTCACCACCTCCCTGAGTGCATTAGACTCACTGGAGTGCATTAGACTTTGGTGCTTTATGGATTAAGAAACATTTCTTGTTAATTCTATTGATGTAGTCTCACAGGTTAAGTTGTGCATTGCCCAACTTTAGAAGGGCACTGTTCATATTTGTCGTCATCATACAGTAGTGTATTTATTAAGGCTGCTTTCCAGAAGATGATGTTACAGTGGCTTGAGTAGAAGATGACTATTTCTATATTGCATTATAACTTCATTTGGGCTAGCACGAGGGATGCATTTAGTTTAACAAATAAAACCAGTATAAACTGATGATAAACAGATTTATCTTAACTGAAAAGTTTAGTAATTATTTCTCAAATGTTTGGGAAATAAGCACTGGTTCTGCTTAGTTTCAGTATCAAGCAGTTAATATCCTTCAGAGCAATAAATTTAGTAATTAAGTAGCTAATATGTCGGTAAACTTATAGCAGTAGGGCTCTAGTAAAAATCATTTGAAGACCAAATGTTATTACATAAATTATTTGACTATTTTATAACTATTTAAAAAATGCTCTTCTATGGCTATGTTCTGAGTTATAGAATAATTAAGAAAGTAACAGTATTTTGACAACATTTTGGGGTTATGCAAAGTGTTATTGTAGATTAGGCCAATATATGAACCATAGCTTTATAGAAAGCAATTTTAGGAAAGGAGAAAAAGGAAGGAAGGAAGAAGGAGGATTGAAAGAAGGAAAAAGGAAGGGAACAAATAAAGAAATAATTAGCAGGGAGGAAGAGACAGAGAGAGCGAGGGAGAAAGAGAAAGAGAAAGAAAGAAAAAGTCATTTGCCTTTGAGGATAATGGGACTTAAAAAATTTTTTTTGAAAGGCAACAGAATAATTTAAGCTGAAAGTGCAAGTAGCATGGATCCTTTGCCTTTGGGCTTAAAGTGTTAAGTGACTGGCTGTGATGCCACTTCACCACCTGCTGTTATATTCAGTCAGAGTGGAAATGAAGCAGTTGTATATTGTAGCAGTCAGTGCTATGCCATATATATTTTTGTAATTTGAGAACGTCAACAGAGCATGATTTGTATTTGATCCAGTTTGCTCACTGGTTCTTGATAAGAGGTGTTTCTGTATGGAGGAATGCATTTTAAAGTTTTTGTTAACACCAGATAATATAACATATAACATACAGATTCTCAGTAGCCAAACAATTTTGTTTAAAATAGAGATTTAATTATATTTTTACATGAACTCATTGACACTTAAACAAAGGAATTTAATACAAGTTTATTCAGTCTTGATTTGTCTGTAAAATGAGATTAGACATTTGTGGCAATCAACACTGTTCATCCATAAAGTGAAAGCACTGTTTATCTCATGTTTTTCTAGATACTAGAAGTCCATAGGATCTGAAACTTCATCACTTTTCCCAGCATTACAGATTCAGTGCCTTTATTATTTTGTTATTCAAAAAACTTTATAAAACAAGATAGATTTTAGTTCAGACAGCAACATTAAGAATAAAAGGATAGACAAGCAGACATGATCTTTTAAGTATCTCAAATTCTGAGTGTTAATTCCTGCTATTTTTGCCTTATTGTTTGTATTTTGATTGAGTTTCTTTTTCATGAACATCAAAATAGATTGGATGAAGCATAGAGTAGAGATTACAAATAAGGACTTTGAAGTCAGGCAGCCTTTCTAGGTTTTAACGATTTCAAAGGATTTACTGACATACATGGTGTTATGAGAAGAAATTTTGTCATCACTTTTCTGTTATTAGCAACAAGTGGTCTTTCTGAGAACAGAAATGTGAAATATTTTTTATTTGTAACACAAAGCTATTTCTTTCCTTTTCCTCACTTTATCTTTCTTTCCTTTCTCCCTTATAGTTTCCTGGACTTGTAATGATGCTAATGATTTTCATATTCATTCAATTAAATAACATGGCCTGTGCTTTCTTAGTGGGTTTTTTTATCTTCAGCATTTAATTATGTAGCAAGAACTTTCTATTTTATTAATTAATTTAAGTGACAAGTATAAATTTTATAAGTTTATTATGTACTTGGTTTGATCAATGGAGGTGGGTTAGTGTCTAGCCTTAGTGTATACTACAAATTTAAAAACAATTATTTTTACTAAGAATCCATGCACTGTCAGCTCTGCCATCTTCTCATTAGCTTTTTGGTGTCTTTGCATTAATAGTATTAACCTCTGTCTAATGTTTTCACAGGGATCTCTTAAAGTTACCCATTTATTCTGTGAGGATTGGTTTAAAAGGAGGAAAATAACCCCTACATTCATTTACTTTGACACTCAGTTACTGCCAAATGTTCTACTCATCTGAACTATATGACCAATTACCCACAGTGAATGCATTTCATTATGTACTGCAAACATTTACTGTTTTTTTTTTTTAGTGAACCCAATGAGAAAGGTGGTCTAATCTCATGTCAGTGAGCTGCTACTCTGTTTAAAGTCTTTGATGATTAGGATCCATAGAAACATTTTGGAATCCTCAATTTTTTTTTTTTTTGTACTGGGGATCGAACCTGGGCCCTTGCACTTAGTGCAGCAGGCACTGAAATCACTGAGCTAAATCCCATATTTAAAGTCTTTGATACATATGTTAAGGGGCAGTTTGTGCATCAACTCTTATGATGAATATTGGAAAACCTTAATTTATTATCATACCCAAGAAAAAGAAATAAAAAAAGTTCCACTTTAACATCTTCATGATGTTGTTACATATCTTATGGAGAAAATAGCCACCATGGAAGATTTGCTGTCAATCACTGCTTCTCCAACTTTAATGTAACTATGGATTGCTTGAGGATCCTGTTATAATGCTCATTTTGATTCAGTAGATGTAGAGCCAATTTTGAGATTCTGCATTCTAACAAATTCCTGGGCTATGCTGATGCTGCTAATTCATGAACCATTTCTTGGGGTAAGAAGGCTATGTGAATATTTTCTCCCTAAGCACAAATTGCTTGCAGTCCTCTGCTATCTGACTAAAAACTCATAAAGCTATACAATACCCTTTTATATTTACGTGTTTCCATTCTGATTTTCCTTCTGCCATTTCTCTCCATATATCTTGTGCTTCAAAACACAGAGAACATCTCCTGATTCACTGAAAACAATGCTCGTTTGTACCTGCATACCAAGAACCAGGTAGCATAAGAAAGGTGAGATGGAGAGAGATATTATTATTTAATAGGATCTCAAAGTCAATGGTGACCACAAATTTAGAAAGTTAAACTTTGATATGTGTATTTAAGTGTTGTTTCTGAAATTGTGAAAAATTATTTTTTTTCAGTAGATTTTTAGCATAGAAGAAAATCTTAAAAACTTTCTGGGTATTCTTTGCCTTTGTCCTATGCAATCTTATAATATGGCCTATATTTGTAATATAATGATGATAACAAACCCATAAATTCATTTAATTTAGCACTCAGATACCAAATTGTTCTATGGTAAAAAAATAAATGCTTTGTATGTATTTATATACATGTAAATATATTAAAGTTAATAATAGCTATAATATTTAAAATATATTCATAAGTCAATGCTGAAGATTTTGAAAAGTAGTTTTTGTACAGGTAAATAAATGTAGGCATTTTAGTTATATATTTTGTAAAATTATCATATGTAAAAATTATTTTTCCTGAAATATCATCACATATATTTGGAATTGAGTGCCATATCTTTAATGGATAGATTTGTTTCTAATTAGAAATGGAAGTGTTGGAGCAACATATCTAGTCATTGACAAATGGTAAAAGTTTAACATTGGAAGAGATTAGTAAGTCAGGAGCTGAACACGCTGATGTAATAGAAGTGTCAAAATAAAAATGAAAGGGATTCTCTTTTTCTCGCTAATTTAGAGACCTGGCAAATGATTTTTGGAAAGTGATAGTAGCTACCATGATTAAATTGAACTTTTTAAAGAAAACCCACCATGGTGACCTGTTTTTAACCCTTCCATTGCCTGAAGTTATACAGGACTAGAAACAGAGGAAACTGCTAGCGTAAATTAAGAATTACAGAATCACAACGTTCAACTAATTTTCCAAAATTCAATTGAATTTATTTCCAAATAGATATCCCATGTATCTTTATCTACATCTTTTACAGTCTTAGTTTGTGTGTATATGTAATATTACGCACTATACATACTCAGTATGTATATTTATATGATATACATACTATGTAAATAAATATATACATATATGAAATGAGTTTATATGGATCTATATCTACCCATCTACCTCTATGTAGATATATACACACATACACGTATCTACAAACACAATTATGCCAAGACGCATCCTGAGAAATGTGCTTGAGTACATACCAAGACGTACTTACACAAATTGAGATAGACAGATTGTTCCTATGTGATATAATCTTGCTTACAAGACTACCCATCATAGAAGAATATTCAACCTGTCACTGACTGAATGTTGTTATTTGACCGTGTGTGTACACTTGTGTATGTGTATATATGAGACCCAGAGAGGTGAACGCAAGCTCCTCAAGAGATAGCTCTTACAACATCCCAGATGTTTTGAAGCCTTCCCCACCAGGCAGGAAGTGATCCATGTCCCATCAGCACTGGAAGATCCCAAATGTTACTGAAAAACCCAGGAAGATGTTTTCATGTCTTTGGACCTCTTCATTTTAGTGCAGCACTCTGTATTGTGTTTACATTAGAATAGTGGTCCTCATTTTAATAACTCTTCAAACAGATTGCAAGGGTTCAAATAAAAGATTTACACACTGTGTTAGAGCAAGAAGAAACACATAATGAGGAGGGTGCTATCCTTTTCTTCATGGTAGACTGTACCACAAGTGCCCTGGGGTCACTTACATGCCACTTTGAGCTCTGGAACTCTCATGCTCTATTAACTGCAGTGTTAGGAAAATGGCCACTAGCAAATTTTCATCATGTGAATTCCCAGAGTATTTACATTATGACCAACATTCTTATGATG
The DNA here is from genome assembly GCF_012274545.1 of Fukomys damarensis. Classification (NCBI taxonomy): domain Eukaryota; kingdom Metazoa; phylum Chordata; class Mammalia; order Rodentia; family Bathyergidae; genus Fukomys; species Fukomys damarensis. Next base: position 37,003,808 of record NW_022900927.1, read on the forward strand.
GGTACAAAAACCAAAAATCCTCTCCTCTCAGCATTTCCTCTTTACAAATATAATTTTTTTCTTCCTACAAAATGCACCTTAGGATATGACTTTGTGGTGCATGTTAGATCCCAGAACATGGTTCAGTTCAGTCTCGAGGTCCTTATTAGCTATTTCTGGGCTTCATTTCTTGATCTAATTTGAACTAGAAAATATTTGGAAGTTTAGTGATGCATTTTGAAAAAAAAGTACTGAATAGAAGCTCTCAGAAACTTCTGTGGAAAAATTTGGAAAAGCCAATTTCTTTCTACTCTCAAGAAGATATTCATGACAAAGTATCAGGTTCTTCAGTAATGAGGACATTGCTCATGTTTTGATCAGTGCTTCCCAGCTGCTACGTAATTCAGCCCAAATAGAGCATGCCATTCATTTTTTTTCATAACATGTGTGACTTTATGCTGTTTTTATTGCTAATGTACAGGTTTGGATTATAAAAAGATATTTTGTTTTGTAGTATGCAGGCCAAGAACTAACTTGATGAGATTCTCTTTTAGTTCCCTTAAAGGCAAATTAGCTTTGTCTTAGTGTCAAAATTTGGTAAAACAAAAAAAGTCATCATGAATTTTCTTTTTTTTTTTTTACCTGATTCACTGAAAACAATGCTCGTTTGTACCTGCATACCAAGAACCAGGTAGCATAAGAAAGGTGAGATGGAGAGAGATATTATTATTTAATAGGATCTCAAAGTCAATGGTGACCACAAATTTAGAAAGTTAAACTTTGATATGTGTATTTAAGTGTTGTTTCTGAAATTGTGAAAAATTATTTTTTTTCAGTAGATTTTTAGCATAGAAGAAAATCTTAAAAACTTTCTGGGTATTCTTTGCCTTTGTCCTATGCAATCTTATAATATGGCCTATATTTGTAATATAATGATGATAACAAACCCATAAATTCATTTAATTTAGCACTCAGATACCAAATTGTTCTATGGTAAAAAAATAAATGCTTTGTATGTATTTATATACATGTAAATATATTAAAGTTAATAATAGCTATAATATTTAAAATATATTCATAAGTCAATGCTGAAGATTTTGAAAAGTAGTTTTTGTACAGGTAAATAAATGTAGGCATTTTAGTTATATATTTTGTAAAATTATCATATGTAAAAATTATTTTTCCTGAAATATCATCACATATATTTGGAATTGAGTGCCATATCTTTAATGGATAGATTTGTTTCTAATTAGAAATGGAAGTGTTGGAGCAACATATCTAGTCATTGACAAATGGTAAAAGTTTAACATTGGAAGAGATTAGTAAGTCAGGAGCTGAACACGCTGATGTAATAGAAGTGTCAAAATAAAAATGAAAGGGATTCTCTTTTTCTCGCTAATTTAGAGACCTGGCAAATGATTTTTGGAAAGTGATAGTAGCTACCATGATTAAATTGAACTTTTTAAAGAAAACCCACCATGGTGACCTGTTTTTAACCCTTCCATTGCCTGAAGTTATACAGGACTAGAAACAGAGGAAACTGCTAGCGTAAATTAAGAATTACAGAATCACAACGTTCAACTAATTTTCCAAAATTCAATTGAATTTATTTCCAAATAGATATCCCATGTATCTTTATCTACATCTTTTACAGTCTTAGTTTGTGTGTATATGTAATATTACGCACTATACATACTCAGTATGTATATTTATATGATATACATACTATGTAAATAAATATATACATATATGAAATGAGTTTATATGGATCTATATCTACCCATCTACCTCTATGTAGATATATACACACATACACGTATCTACAAACACAATTATGCCAAGACGCATCCTGAGAAATGTGCTTGAGTACATACCAAGACGTACTTACACAAATTGAGATAGACAGATTGTTCCTATGTGATATAATCTTGCTTACAAGACTACCCATCATAGAAGAATATTCAACCTGTCACTGACTGAATGTTGTTATTTGACCGTGTGTGTACACTTGTGTATGTGTATATATGAGACCCAGAGAGGTGAACGCAAGCTCCTCAAGAGATAGCTCTTACAACATCCCAGATGTTTTGAAGCCTTCCCCACCAGGCAGGAAGTGATCCATGTCCCATCAGCACTGGAAGATCCCAAATGTTACTGAAAAACCCAGGAAGATGTTTTCATGTCTTTGGACCTCTTCATTTTAGTGCAGCACTCTGTATTGTGTTTACATTAGAATAGTGGTCCTCATTTTAATAACTCTTCAAACAGATTGCAAGGGTTCAAATAAAAGATTTACACACTGTGTTAGAGCAAGAAGAAACACATAATGAGGAGGGTGCTATCCTTTTCTTCATGGTAGACTGTACCACAAGTGCCCTGGGGTCACTTACATGCCACTTTGAGCTCTGGAACTCTCATGCTCTATTAACTGCAGTGTTAGGAAAATGGCCACTAGCAAATTTTCATCATGTGAATTCCCAGAGTATTTACATTATGACCAACATTCTTATGATGGGTACAAAAACCAAAAATCCTCTCCTCTCAGCATTTCCTCTTTACAAATATAATTTTTTTCTTCCTACAAAATGCACCTTAGGATATGACTTTGTGGTGCATGTTAGATCCCAGAACATGGTTCAGTTCAGTCTCGAGGTCCTTATTAGCTATTTCTGGGCTTCATTTCTTGATCTAATTTGAACTAGAAAATATTTGGAAGTTTAGTGATGCATTTTGAAAAAAAAGTACTGAATAGAAGCTCTCAGAAACTTCTGTGGAAAAATTTGGAAAAGCCAATTTCTTTCTACTCTCAAGAAGATATTCATGACAAAGTATCAGGTTCTTCAGTAATGAGGACATTGCTCATGTTTTGATCAGTGCTTCCCAGCTGCTACGTAATTCAGCCCAAATAGAGCATGCCATTCATTTTTTTTCATAACATGTGTGACTTTATGCTGTTTTTATTGCTAATGTACAGGTTTGGATTATAAAAAGATATTTTGTTTTGTAGTATGCAGGCCAAGAACTAACTTGATGAGATTCTCTTTTAGTTCCCTTAAAGGCAAATTAGCTTTGTCTTAGTGTCAAAATTTGGTAAAACAAAAAAAGTCATCATGAATTTTCTTTTTTTTTTTTTGGTACCAGGGATTGAACTCAAGACCTTGTGCTTGAGAGGCCGGTGACGGAACCACTGAGCTAAATCCCTGGCCCTTTGTTTTTTATTTTTATAGTTGCACTATTTTGTTAACTTTTTTAAAACTTCAGTTTTCCTCTCTACCGTCCTTACCCCACTCTCAGAGATTTTCCCTAGGAACCTTTAAAATTCGCAGTGAATTTCGGTATCTTCTGCTTATATTATTAGTGCTCCGAAAATCTATCCATTGTTTAGATGTCAGTTAACATAGGTAATACTTTGTGCTGCAAGAAGAAATGATAAAAAATAAAAAAGCAACTACCGGATGCTGGTGAATTTTTTCTCAGGGGCTTCAGCAAGTATTTGATTTTGTTTGAAATTAATGCAGTAAAGTTTTGAACAGGAAGCTAACATTGGTTCCTTTGAATTATGTCTATAGTTTTTTTATTGAATATTGTGTGTAGTACTAGTGCAGTTTATGCGAAGAAGAACTGGCTTCAAGGCATGGAGTCTTTGTTTCCATTTCCCAACCTTCGTAAGTGATTCTTTTCTAGTAGCCACTTTGTACTCCAACTGTCTAAAATACATATGAATTTGGAAATACTTTTACTGAGAACTCCAAATTTTAAGAGTTGAGAGCACACATTTATAAATAGAACTATTTTTATATTCTCTGCTGCTGGAAATGTGAATCTGTCAATTAAATATTGTAGAAGAGCCATCCAAATCTCTAACATAACTCCCCCTTATCTCAGGCATTTAAATAAGAGAAACTCCTGAGTTCCATGCTGTAGGATGGGCCCTCTAACAGTCGATGAAACAGCTAATTAATGAGAAGAGTAATTCTTCTTTATCATAGTTTTGCTATGTGCAGGTTCAGTTACTTTTAGACAAATATGTCTGAAAATATTAAATGGAAATTTCCAGATATTAACAATACATAAGTTTTAAGTAGCATTCCATTTGGAGTAGTGTTGTAACATTTCATGCTGTCCTGTTCTGCCCCACCTGGGAAGTAAACAACCTCTTTGTCGAGTGGCTTCATTTTATTTTACTGGCCTCTTAATCAGTTATTAGCCACCGGGTTATAGATCACCTGTAGAGGTATGGCAGTGCTTGTGTGTAGCTTTTACAAAGTAACCTGACTCTATGTCACGAAGTCTACGTCATTTACATCACTTCATATCACCGTGTGGGTGTTATTATTATCTCAAGATGCAGGGTGATGCATCATCGCACAAACAAAGGTGAGTATAGCACAAAAAGATAATTTAAGAGCGAAAGAACCACATTTATTTAACATTTATTACAGTATATTCTAATTGGTTTATTATTGGTTATTGATCTTAAGTTGTTAGTATTCTTAATTTGTAAATTACACTATCATAGATATAGATGTAGAGTAAAATCATAGTAGATAAAGGTTCTGTATCATCTGCAATTTCAAACATCTACTGTGTGTCTTCTGACTTATTCTCCATAAATAATAGGGGTGGGGGAAGACGGTGTAGAGTTTTTTCCTGTAGCAGGTGATGGTTCTAACACTTAGGATTAAATTTGGGGCTACTTGTTTAAAATGCTTTATTTATTTTGAAATTCTGTTGAAAATTAGAATAAATGGTAACTTTTGCGAACACTAATTCAAATATAACTATTTTCAGTATGCATTATTTGTGCTTTATAAATATACATAAAATATTCATAGACTGTCAACTTGTCCTAAAACGTGTGTTTTGTCGCAAAACACATGACACCTACTACTTGAAGATGGAATGCTTTGTTTTGGTTCGTAGTTTCAGTCCATGGTTAGTCAGCTCCAAGGCAAAAACTGCAAGGCAGAGGGGCATGGTAGAGGAAGTGATGCTGAAACTATGGTGGCCAGGAAGGAGAGAGAAGGGAGGAGCCTGGACAGTAGCCTTCTTGTAATCCTCCTCCAACCAGGCTCCACCTCCTCACAGCACCTTTAGCTGCCAAACTCATCAGCAGATACCTTCACTGATGAGTATAGCACTCCCATGATCTGGTGACCTTCCAAACATAGGAGACCTTTGGGGGACATTTTTAGATCTAAGCCACGATACAGTTCTTTCTCCCTTTTTGGTTGAATCACCAATCCTGGCTGATGTAATATCACGCTATTCAAGTTCTCCTTCTCTCTCTAATTTTAATTTTCTATTTCCCTCTTAAGGTGGGCTTCTGCCAATAACTATTGTCGCCCTGCCCTGTCAGTCTCCTTCCTATGCCTGAAATCTCAGTGCTCTTCAGGCATCTGTCTTAGCCCTGCTCTCACTCAGCATTAGACGTGTTCACCTCCATTTAAGCGTTCATGACCTCGGAAATTTGTTCCTTCACCCACATCTTTGCCTGATACATTAGCTGTCTATGTTTAGCTCTTATTAGATATGTCAATTTAGATGTTACAGAAACAACTCCCATTCACCATGTCCAGCACCATGTCTGCCACTCTATAATTTAGCCATTTTGATCCATTTTGTTTGTTTGCTGAAATTTCAATATTCTCTCTTACTTATTTGTACACATTACTGGCCTAAAGTAAACTTTCCCTGGGCTACCTCCTAGTCAGTCAGTGACTGATGTCATCATTGACATTTTCTGGGAAGCCTTTCCTCGTTCTTATGACAAAGTTAGTGACTTAGTTTATATAGTAACTATAATCATGATAAAGGTGGTGATGGTAATTGTTTTAACTTCCTATGAATGCTGTAACAAATTAACATATACTTAATACCTTAAAACAACACTGATTTATTTTCTTAAAGTTATACAGTTGGAAGTTAACTCTGCTTCTACCGAAGACTTTCAGAGAGTTCTCTGAATTTTCTTTATTTTTAGAGTTTCTAGAGACTTCCTGCATTCTTTGGCTTATGGTGCCTCTTTTACCTTTGAAGCCAGCAGTGTCTGGTAGGGTGTTTCTTGTGTTACATTACTCTAACACTGGCTCTTTTGCATTTCTGCTTTTATTTTTCTGGACCCCTGTGATCATTTTCAGTCTGGCTGGATAATCCAGAATGTTCTTCCCATCAGAAGGCCAGCTCTTAAGCCTTAACTCTATTTGGAACCTTAATTCCTTTACCAAATAAACTAATATGTTACCAAGTTCTGTGGAGGATGAAATGGACGTTTTTGGAGGGCCATTTTTCTGTCTACAACAATGTCTAATAATTATTGAGAACTTACTGTTACTAGACTCTTTCTAAGTAACTCATATATATTCATTCATATAGGTGAGAGCTATCAAGAGTCAGAGATTTTACTTTAACTGGTTTGCAGTCTTAATGAATTAGCCTGCCATTTTTTTCATGAATGCTGGAGGAAGACATAAGACTCCTAGCTTAAAAGCAAAAGACTTTATTGTTGCATCTGTAACAGTAGCCATAGTCTTAACATTTTGGTGCCAGTTCCCTGAGTTTCAATTCCTAAGAGTGATACAGCGAATATGGAGGTGATATCTACAAATGCAATGGATTATATAACATGTAAATAGCCCTGATCCCCATCATCTGGTTAGTTTACAGGTCATGGTATGTGTGCTGGCTCCTTCTTCTGAAGAGGGCACTATCTCTGCTTCTGCCATACAATATTATTAGAAAAATAGTGCAGAACAAAATATTGTCAATATTTGTACTCATAAATTACATAAAATGTGAGACCCTGGAGAAGTTTGTTCCCATAAAGATCATTATAATAATCATGTGACATACTTGCAGTTTTATTAATCTTCATTTTACAGGTGAGGAAAATGAAGGGAAAAGACAATCAGCAATGTGCTCCATAAGTAGCAGAATTCAATTCATGTTCTTTTATTTTTTTTGCACTGTGTATTGAATCTAAAACCTTCATACTAAGCTCATCCCCATCGCAGAACCCTTTTTAATTTTTGAGAGAATTTATGCTACGTCAATATATTGCCCAAGCTGGGTTCAAACTTGCAGTCCTCTTGACTCCGCCTCCCAGAGTTCTGTCATTACAAGTGTTTGTCACCAGGCGTAGCTTCAGTTTGTATTCTTAATCTCTTCTCTGTGCTACATCCATTCCACCAAGCTCTCCTCATAGCATTAAATTACCTTCATACATGTCTAGTAATTGTGTGATTTTTATCTCGTTTGTATCCCTCATTGATTTTTAGCTCTGTGAAAATTTTAAAGAAGAACATGTCTTTATTGTTTAAGGTTTACATGTCCAGTATCTAGTTTAGCTTGGACTATATTAAGTAATGAGCAATTAATTTTGGAATGAATCGAAATACATTGTAATTGCATACTTTATTAAGGAGGAACCTCTATATTCAATCTCTGTGTCCTTAGATAATGGAAAATCCTGTTATACTACAAGAGTTATTCAATTTGGCCTATTGCCAACAGATATGGCTGAGGTCATTTACTGTTTTTTTTGTGTTCATGTGTAATCATCTTTTAAAGAAAAGACCATGAATTTTGAATATACATGATACACAATAAAGAAAATGTACACTGTGATGATGGAAATTAAAGTAGACATAATTTTAAAAAATTAGATGGGTAAGAGGCTGACATATTGGGCCGGGGATTTAGCTCAGTGGTTGGGGCACCTGCTTTGCAAGCACAAGGACCTGAGTTCAGTCCCTGGTATTAAAAACAAACAAACAAAAAACAAATGAAGAAAGAGACTGACATATGTTCCCTGTGCATAGGGATAAGTTCTCTGGCATAGAAGTTCTTTTTTGGGGAAAAGGGAAATCAAGCAAGACATGAAAAATGTTTCTTCTTTGCAATTGACGGTAATCAGTAAGTGTTGAGGCAAAGTGATTGCAAAATGGGAGTGTGCAGGAGGATCAGCAAAAACATTGACTGCACGTGATGGCCTAATGCTAATTCAGGAGAATGCTAAGGTTTGAGAACTAAAAAGCCAAGCTTGTGAGCACAAGTAGTGCTGATGAAAATTCTGTTACCAGCCAAAATGCGTAGCTGAAACTAGCTTTTCTTTTCTTTCTTTCTTTCTTTCTTTCTTTCTTTCTTTCTTTCTTTCTTTCTTTCTTTCTTTCTTTCTTTCTTTCTTTCTTTCTTTCTTTCTTTCTTTCTTTCTTTCTTCTTTCTTTCTTTCTTGAATGAAGGTGCTCAAGTAGAAAAGCCAGCAGAAAAAAATGTATGTTTTATTTAAAAACTTTGAAGGAATAACTTATTCTTAAGAATGAAGGTGCTCAAGCAGAAAAGCCAGCAGAAAAAAATGTATGTTTTATTTAAAAACTTTGAAGGAATAACTTATTCTTAGATTTGGTAGGAACGTATTCCAAGAATAACAAAGTTTGACCTCCTCTTTATCAAATCAAACTAGAAGCAAAGATTCAGAATACAACCTGTGAGATGAAAATTCAAAATGTGCACTTGAAAGAAAGAAAAAGGATTGTTGTTCTCATATTATGTCTCAAAAATGGGCGACATCTATCAATTTTCTTATTGCTATTTCAAATGCAACTTATATACTAATCACATATATTAACTTCTGGGCAAGAAGTTTTATTTTTGTACTTAAGCATAAGTTATATATGACCTGGGAAAACCTCACATACATGAGTGGTGTCCTTTGCAAATGCTAGTCATGGTATAATCAAAATATAACTTTCTGGGTTTTATGTACTGTACTTTTAAATTTGATTTAGTGATAATTAAAGCAAACCCTATAATATTTTTGGCTCATTCTTACATGGGACCCATGTTGGTCTAAATTCATAAATTAAAATCCCCAGTGTGCCATATTAACCAGAATTCATCTCTGTTCAAAGACAAGCTTCTTCTTCCTGTTTTAGCTTAGGTCTCTAAAGTTATGCATTCAATTCCCTTAGGTGGGAATAAAAGGAGAAATTCTCAAATGGTAATAATATTGATTTAGGGTGCTTTCTTCTTAGGACTAAGTGCTTTACAAGGTCTAACATTTAATCTTCACAGCAGCTTGAAAGACAATTACCATTAAATTCTTCATTTTACTTATGAGAAAGTGACCATTGAGAGAGACTGATCAAAAGTTACACAGCTAGTATTAGGTTTGAGTTTGGGTCCCACAGAGGATGGACTCCAGAGCTTGACCTACAAACATTAAATTCGCTGACCTTGACCAAGAAGGCCTGGGCAGTATAGGTAGAAAAATAATTTGTATTGTGATCAAAATGTTGCTAGGGTACAGATGGAAACCAATAATGAAGATAAAATGTAGAGGTTGAAATAAAGTGGAAAAATAAGATAAAACCAGAAAGAGTTGGATCAGAAACATAAAGATTTGAGAACAAGGTGGATTTGGGATGGAAGAATCAGGGAAAAAAATTTCAAAACCTATCTGTAAATCTGAATGGAGTACATCTAAACGAAAGCTAATTTAGGAATAGGAAGTTACTTTAAAGGACAAACAGAGCCCTTCATATGGCAAAGAGTAAATCCATGGACTCGATGACTAGAACTGCAGAATGGAAGGCCATTTCACGGATGGTAATTGGTAAACAGGAATATATTTGCTTGGCTTGTAATTACAAGAAAAATGAATTACAAGCTATGTTTAGCATTTCTTGTCATCAAAGCAAACTACTTACTTATTTAAAATGTAATTTTTGAACATGAGTCGTGCTCTTAGTGCTGTAGTGGGCACTGGAAAAGAGCAATTTCGGTGAAAATGGCTCTAGTTTCATGGGTTGGATTGGCATTTTTGGCTGTATGTCAGTATCCTGAGGGATGCTTTTCCTGGTCATTCAACCTAAAGTATCTTCTCTTTAACTCTATTACTCATTCACATTGCTTTGCATTCCTTTCATTATATTCCCAAACACAATCTAATATCATATTGTTGATTTATTTTTCTGTGCGCTGTATTTATCTGGCTCCCTACACCATCCAACTCTTCATCTTGCCAAAGCTGGAATACGAGTTGGGTGAGCAGGGTCTTCATCAGTCCCCTTCTCTGGTGCACAGGTACAGGTAAAATAAAGACCAACTGTTTCCAAGGAAAATGTCTAAGGATTCCTCCACCCCGTTTATAAGGATTCCCACCCCGTTTTGAAACCAGAAGTTCTAGTATCAATGTACAGCACTTTATAGTTTCAGAGAAAAAAGTTCCACACCCAACCAAGGGCTACTTCTACTTTTAAGGACAACACTACATCCTCTGATCATACTAGAGGTTTGGCAATAGGGCTATTCTCTGCCCAGGTGTGGAAGGATAATATTTCTCAATTGCTGGGGAGAGCACTTATAATTCTTACCTTTGCATTAAGCCTCTTGTCTTCCTGGACTTTCTGACCTTTTTCAGCCTCAAGGCTGAAGTCTAGGTTTTTGAGGTTCTGAAGGTTTTAGGGACTCTCTTGGGCCCCACTTCCTAACAGCACACTCAACTGTGGAACTCATCTGTGGATTAATTCACTCATGAGTATAATGCCCCCATGATCTGATCGCGTTCCGCAAGCCCCACCTCTGAACATAATATGTGCTTAGGGAATATTTCAGATCTCACACATGAAAATAATGTAGACTATACAGATTGTATTCCAGTGGGCAAGGTAATGCATTAGATGTATAATTGTGTTACTATTGCCTCTACCATTGGCAGCTGGATTTTGGTTGTACATACAATCAGATTGGCTCCACTTGTTGATTTTGTTGAACCTTTCTGGATGGTTTCCAGATTCCTCCTGTGTGGTAGTCTCAGGGTAGTAGGACAATTATTTTGGTATCTTTATCCAAAGTGCAAAAGTGTAGGATTTCTTAATGTTTAAGCCAGATTACAAGGGGAGGGGCCTATTCAAGAAAATAGTATAGCATTAGGGGGCCCATTAAATAAAGCTCTACAGTAAGATGCTTAGATATTTTTATTTAGAGCTCAAAGAGAGCTGTAGGCATGTATGTGGTGGTAAATGATAGACGAGAGTAGATAATAACACTCAAATAATAAGTAGTAGAGTATCTTCATCTATTTGTGCTGTGTAATTATAACAAAGTAGCTGGCTGATACTAGGTACTTTGTAAATAACAAAAACTTGTTTCTCATAGTTCTGGATGCCAGGAAATTAAAAATAAAGTACTGGAAGATTTGGGGTTTGGTAAAGTCTGCTTTCTGCTTCCAAGATGGTGACTCATTGCTGCATCCTTCAGAGACGAAAAGAGCTATGTCCTCACCTGGTGGAAATGACAAAAGGGCTAAACTCACGTCCCTTTCACAAGGCACTAATGCATTCATGAGGGCAGAGTCTTTCACAGCATCATCAGTTTTCCAAAGATCCCACCTTTTAACTCCACCATATTGGAGATTTTTTAATGTGAATTTTGGATGGGGCATATTTAAATAGCACCAAATAAATAGGTAAAACAAAACAAAATATGCGAGCCAGAGATGAGATTCCTGGGAACTTTGAATTTCTAAAGTCAGAGATGAAGCAGAAAGTAAAAAATAAAAACAAGAAGGATTAATCTGAGAACTGTAGAAATGCATGGTATCCTGTTCTATTTACCAATCCCTAGTACAACTTTCAGTGATGTCTCAGAAGATAAAAAGCAAGAAGTATCCTTGAGGTTTTGTAACTTTAGTCATTCAGAACTTTTTTAAACATAGTATTGAGATAGTTGGCAAACTAGTGCATTAAGGGTGAGGAGAGAAGTAGAGAGAGAAAGCTAAATTTTAATGTTAATTTATGTTATCACATTCACTAGTATTATGTAAATTTTTCCCTCTCTATAGTTTTTAAGCTATGGTAATTAATTGGAAGCAGACTACTGTGCATAATTTTATCTGGGATTTTCTTTGAATTTCTAAGTAAATTAGATTCTGGAACATGGATTGTCTTCTATTTTTAAGGCAAATTAAAGAGCTATGAGTGAACATTTTAATGGATATGGTCTCACTCATTTAATTTACAACAATTAAAATAATTTAATTATTTGTGAAGGATTGTTGTCTACTTCAAATAAACATAAGAATATTTTAATTTTAAAAATATCCCAAGATTTTCTTTAGCAGTTCCACGGAGATATAGTAATATACAATAAACTGATCATATGTAAAGTGTATGATTTGAAAACTTTTGCCAAATGTTAACACATATGAAATTATCACCATACTGAATAGATGCCTTACTTCCAAAAGGTTTCTATTGTAAGTAACCATTTTCATTTTTGTCCTTAGGGGATTGCTAATCTGCTCTTTGACACTACAAATTAGTTTGCATTTTCAGGAATTTTAAGTATGCGAATGACATCAGCCTTACAGTATACATTCCTTAAAATTTTTAAAAACTTCATAGTCTTTTCATGTTGTGGCCTGTATCTCTAGTTCATTTCTCTTTATTGTGGTGAGGATGAACTACAATTTATCTCTTTGGCTATTAATGGTCATTTGAGTTATTCCCAGTTTTTAGTTTTTGGAAATTAAGCTGTTGTAAATATTTGTGATGTCTTTGTGTAGATATATACTTGATGCAAGTGTTCTTAAATCATAAAACTTATCATATGAGGTTCATTAAGTTGTAAAAGCATAGAGAAAAAATTAAAATACCACTCTATAGTTATTTGATCAAATTTTTCCAAAATTTTTTATAATTATTTTTTATACAGTAGTTAATTTACTTTCCCCTCTTTATAATTCATGTTTTCCCATATCTGTTATAGAGCCTCTCTGTATCTAAGAAGCCACCCCAAAGTACAAAATCCTGTGTTTTATTCTATTCCTTAATCACTTTATCTAAATATGGTGCCATTTGCTGATGAGTCCTTATTTGGTTGATCTGTAATCTTGTTACTCACATGGGTCCTTCCTGCCTTCAATAGTTCCGGATACCAATATGTAATTTTTTGCTTGCTTAGGTTACCAATGTCTGATAACTTTGGCACACATCTGCAATTGCTCCTTCACTGTACAAGATTTTATGCTCTTGAGGTAGGCTTTTGCTATCTGAAGATTGCACCCTAAATGCATATCTCTTTTTATTTTAAAATCCTAGACTCTGTATTGGGTTCAGATGTTTGGAGTCTTCTCTCCGTGCCATTTAAGCCAATCCAAATTCTAATGTGTGGACTGATTTGCTTGCCTTCTCTAGAGGACGTGGCTACTCTCTGCTCTTGAAAGACTACATAATACAAAGCTTCATCTGCTTCATCAACAGGCTTAGTTTTAAAGAATCATTATTAAGTCCACTCTCACTTGCATATAAATCACACCAGGCCTGCTACTGCCTTCACTATCTGCCGGTGACAGACAAAGTTGACACATGATGATTGTGTTGTCTATTGAAATTTAGTCCAGGTCTTAAGCTAAAATCTAAAGTAGAAGAGTATCTAATTGTTACGTACTTTTTCCAATTTGTATCTGTGCGTGGGATTCTATCTTCCCTTTCACATGGATCATCTACACCGGACTCCTTTCTGTTTGCCCAACACACTTGTCTTCTGTCCACCTTAGGTATATGGGGTTGTTGTTGGTCCCCTCTTGTCAGAATTTACTCACACAGGTCTTTGAGACAGCTGACTTCCACAGCAATCACATCTCAGCTGGCATATGATTTTCTTTGAAGATCTTGCCTGTACCACAGTATAGCCATTCAGTCACCAGCCATTATATTATACATGTGTTTTTTGGTAACATGTATCTTTTACTAAATTTGTCACTCAGGTATTCCTTGTTAATTGACCTCCACCTCCTATCTACCTGTGATCATAAGCACCACAGGGGCAAGGAGCAATGAGCTCAAAAGGCATAACAAAGCTGTACTTGCAGGAAGCAAAGGAGATACTCAGTAAATACTTGTTGTACACATGAATGCACTGATTATTTTTTAAAAGTTAAAAAAAATTTTATTAACACGTTAGCTGTTCATAATGACTATATTCGTCATGGGGAACTGGTGCATGCACTGAACACATCTATATTCTTTTTATTTCCTAGGCTGCTTTCTTCTCCCTGTCTGTTGCCATCCTCTTAATCTTTTGAAGTCCAATTCAAACACCATCTTTTTCAAGAATCTCCCAACAAAATTAATGTTTTTGCCCTCCCTTTACACCTTTTATCTTTTATAGTTTTCTTTCTTTCTGTTGTAGCTGTCACACCTTTGTTCTTCATCTAAAATAGAGTAAAACACAAGGGAGTATTTGACTGATTTAATATATGACATCTGTTGAATGAATAAGTGAAAATTAACATTTCTTTAAGACTGGTTGTTATTTTATTCTTTTACTTATTATGAAGTAGTTAAAGCATAAATAAGAGAACAAAAAGTAAACTGTTACCCATGTACCCATTGCCAGCTTTGAAGGGACCACCCTTCACCCCTTGTTCTCCTTTCTGCTTGAAGCAAACAGGATCAGGAATTTAGTCTTCATTTTTGCTATATTTGCATGTGCATTTTATCATGATTAACCATCTCTGTGTTTATTCATGTGTGAGTCTCTGTTACCTAGGCCTGATTTCTCTGCGTTCTTCTTATTCTGCTTATTTTCATGTAGTATATAGCATGGGTCATTTACACCTTACTGCTTTCCTCAGTATTATGTTTCTTAGATTGTTCATGCTGATATTTGTATTATTAGAATTTAGTGGTGAGATCTCTTACTTTGCTATCGAGTATATATATATTCATGTGTGAGTCTCTGTTACCTAGGCCTGATTTCTCTGCGTTCTTCTTATTCTGCTTATTTTCATGTAGTATATAGCATGGGTCATTTACACCTTACTGCTTTCCTCAGTATTATGTTTCTTAGATTGTTCATGCTGATATTTGTATTATTAGAATTTAGTGGTGAGATCTCTTACTTTGCTATCGAGTATATATATATAAATTTCTTTATACAGCTCTTTCATAGTTTCTTTGCCTATTATCTTCCTAAAAGGGATTTAATTTTCCCTTTTAACTTTTACAAACAATCCTACAATGAGCATTCTTGTGCAGCTTTTCTGTGGCACCCTGGGAAGTCATTCCAGGTTTATACTGAAATGTGGAACTTTTGTTTCAGAGACTGTGGGCACTATGTCATTATTATTGAGGGAAGAGGTACAGGTACCGTGTTGCTGGATTCATATCTGTGCCCTGCCACTTGTTAGCTTTCCCAAGAAGCAATGAGCACTAGCTATTTTCAGCCTTTTTTTCATGAGCGTGCATGCCCTACCTCAACCCCTGGCATTGAACAGTCAGCTTGGCTTTAGTCCTCTTGGCTGTGGTAAATTCTGCAGGAGCCAGATCCCAGCTGCCTCTGCCTGCTTCTGGAGCCAGGACCCAGCAGGCTTGTGGCTTCACATGCAATCACCACTTTGCATTTCTGCACCATTTCTGGTCCACAGAGAGGTTTATTTTTGAGCCTGGAGATGTTTTTTAGTTTTATTTTTAATATTTTATTTATCACTGCTAGTATCTGGAGCAGAGGGAATATATCAAAACATGGGCTTTTTTTTTTGTTATTCTAACCATAAATTGATAATACCTCTATAACCTTTAAAAATAAGTGCCAATTTGAGAAAGGCCTAATCATAGATTTTTTCTTGAACTGGAAGGCATTTTAGAGATAAGGCCAATAACCTTATTTTATGGGCAAGGGAATTGTGGTCTTGAGAAGTTAAGTGATTTACTGTGGCATGTGTGTAGTTGATGGTAGTGGGGCCAGACCAAAGCCCATGGGTCCCCGCTGCACTCCTTTTGCCATTGTATCCACAGTCACAGTTAAATTTACATGTGACATTTTAGTTTAAACAGACCTGGAAAACATACTAGAATTTAAGCAATTAGAAGAACGACACTCCATTTTTATATGAATATAAAATGTATTCTTTTGAAAATGTTGGAGTAAAAGAATATAGTATTTATTGCATTGAGCTGAGCATAGTTTCAATAGAAGGCACAATGCCTTTTCCTCTGTGGGCTCCTGCTGCATTTGATTTGCTCGACTTTCTGAAACTTATTAGGATGGGCCCATCAATAATGGTGCTGATACTTCCAGGTACCTATAGTGCCAGGTGTGAAAATGAACTGTGATAAATAGATATGAACAGTATTTATAGTGATAGCCTGTATTTCTGCAGTTATATAGAAATGGAAGGTTGTTTAAATTACCACCCCCCAAAAAAAATTCTGAGAAAGAGCAAGTATCCCTTCTAGTTAGGATTTCTGGACTTTTTTAGATTATGAAATATAGAATCTGGTATCTTTGTTAAAGTCTTTGGAACTGTTTTATTCTATTTCTAGATCTTTTAGCTGTGCCTAAGCATCCGTATGCTGCTATGGAGAACTGGGGACTAAGTATTTTTGTGGAACAAAGAATACTGCTGGATCCCAGTGTTTCATCTATTTCTTATTTGCTGGATGTCACCATGGTCATTGTTCATGAGATATGTCACCAGGTATGAGAAAAAGGATCAGGTATAAGTATAACATGCAAACTATTGAGAATGTAGAATGATTTCAGATACCTAGATTAGGAACTAAATTATCCTCCCTATTAAGTTTTATTTGAAACACTGTGTAGTTTTTTTTTCCTCTGAAGATACATTGTTTTTTTCAAGCGACATCACAAACAGAAATGAATGCACAGATCAAATTCAATAAGGAATTGTTATTCAGTCTAGTTGAAGTGTGCGATGGTGTGGTGACCTCACAGCCATCCCTTTGGAGGGAATATCTGGTTGCTATTTCTTATCAACCTTGCTTTATTTTCTTGTGATTATTAGTGTGCATATATTGTAAGACCAGTGATAGCAATGATTTATTGCACTGTTGCACGATGCAGCTGAGTTTTGTGTACATGTCAAAATTTGCTTTTGCTGAAATCAATTTGTTATTCCCCCTTTCCCATCACATAGAAACTTAGGAAGTCTTTGCACTAACTCAGTCGTGGACTCTTTGTTCTCAAATGATTGATAATTTTTTGCTTGGCATATTTAGAAATTCATATGTAAATTAGCCAACTGTGTAGTGAAGCCATGATACAATTAATTTCACTTTATTTTACGTACTTTCGCACAAGAGTGGAAGGTACCAGAGAGATTTTGCAATGCTTATCTGAAGCTTGATTTTAATGAAAAAAAAACACTGAAAGTAAATGTTTTTGCTAAGAGAACGTAATATCTGTCCTGGTTACAAGTAACTATGGATAGTCTTTTACTTGAAACACCTAAAATCTCATTGTGAAACACTATGACTTCAATGTATTGCAAACCCAAACCATTGTAGAAGCTGGAAACACTGAAGAAACAGTGATGTGGAAAATGCTATCAATGAAAAAAGTGGTAAACTGTTAAATAAATGTTTATTAATGAAAATGACTTAAAGGATAAATTGGTCCAAACTGCATGACCATTTACTAAATGTCATCTTTTGTAATGATCCTGTAAGTTATTTGTAGTTTTCATACTGACCATGTCAGACATATGTTCCTTACCTCATGAGTCATGGGGAATCTGTTACAAATAGATCTGGGGCTTCTCTTCCATGCTAATGACAGTGGTTTCCACTTAAACTTTCAGCTCTTTGAATCAGGGTAGTTTAATTTTTGAATGTTCTTATAAATAACAAGTTAGATGTATAAATCTTTTGAAATGAAAGCAAATTGATAATATTACCTTGTTCAGAAAACACTTTCATTTGTTTTATATCGTAAGGTGCTTTGTGCTAATAGCTTAGTAGTGGCATGTTACTTACTCTGAGGGAATTAACCAGTAAGTAGAAGAAATATTTATAACAACTTTCACAATCATTGTCACATTCATTTCTATGCTACTCCCTCCCTATCTATCTGTTGTGGTGATTCTGAAGACAGTGTGGATTAAAAAACATGTATTTTTAGTAAAGAATAAAAGTATTAAATTATGTTTTGTAGTCACCAGCATATTCTGAGCTATTTTTTATTTGTATTCAGTTAGTGATCCCTTGAAATAAGTGACACTTTATTGCTATTCAAATCCTTAGTCACCAAGCTCTTTACTGTGGCTCTTAAAGTTGTCCATGATCTGATATTTGTCTGCTTTTCTGGATTTTTCACCCTTCCTTCTTCCTAATCTGCTATATTCCAGCCTCACAGGTCTTTTTCTTAAGTAGCTGATTCCTATATAGGGTTTTCATGCTAAGGGTTACTTATATCTGCCTGGAATCCTCTTGCCCAAGGCTTTCTTACGGCTGATTCCTTCGTATCATTAAAGTCTAGGTTCAAAATGTCACCCGTGTACACAAGATCATTTTGCTTCTGACAAATTAAAGCAGTCAATTTCTATCACATTTTCTTAAATCTGAAATTATGTTGTTCATTTGCATGTTTAGTCGTTACTCTCTACCTCACCTCATCTCCTCTGCCTTCACAATAAGTCACTTGTACAGGAAGTGACATTATCAGCTTTTCATCATTGAACTCAAATCTTAAGATAGTTCCTGGAATGTAATATATGCTTTCAATGAAATCAAAACAAAAATGAAATTATTTAATATTTTCCTGAGCTAAAAATGTTTCATAGTAATGCATCGCGATTTAATTAAAACACCAATTAAAATTTCAGTATTTTTCATGAAGTTATCTTTTCGTCCTGGCCTACATGTCAAAGATTATGAAGAGTCAGGTGTGAAGGGCCATACAATCCCTCAGTTGGACCTATTGGTCAGTCTTCTCCAAGCTGTGGCTGTTGTTGGAAGGTGCTGATGCTTCAGCACCTGCAGTGGTTAGGTGCTCACTCCCTCTCCAGTTAGCATTTTCAAACTGAGCATCTTAGTTGGTTTTCAACATTTTCAGCAGATATTTACCAGTCCTGATTTCCATCCAGTATTCCCAATTTGCTCCTCATCGGGCCACTCCCTCCAAAAAACCCATATTTTCCTTCTTTTGTATTATGGGCCTTGATTATTTGAAGACATGTATCATCAGTTGTTTTTCTCTTGAGTCCTTTCTTCTCCAAGTTAAATAGTTTCGTTGTGTTCCTGGATCTTTTTTGTTGTTGTTGTTCTTTCCTGAATAGATTTATAAAAATCTAGCATCACGCAGGTAGTCAAACAAATCAATATAGCCTTACCACAATACATATTAATATCATAAGGCCAATTACAAAATGACTTCCAGTTATGATAATCATAGCTTAGTAATTTAACTTTAGGTAAAATTGTTCTGAGATAGATGTTCTTTTATCTGAATCTCATTCATTTTGTTAACTACAGTGGTTTGGGGACCTTGTGACTCCTGTGTGGTGGGAAGATGTATGGCTGAAGGAAGGTTTTGCTCACTACTTTGAATTTGTGGGAACAGACTACCTCTACCCTGGCTGGAACATGGTAAGCATTTTCCTCTAATCATTTGGAATTCCCATTAGGGGTGACTGAAAATACCAACTTATGCATGTATGACAGTTATCTGTCTAACAGAGAAAAGTAACCACAATTAAAATGCTAGTATTTTAAAAGAGTTATCTTTTATTTATTAGGAGCTAAACAGAATCTGACTTGTTATAGATCAATTTCAAAATGTTACAATTTGTCCAAATGGCATTATTTTGGTTTGCAGCATTTTATAATAAAGATAAATTGTCCTTTAAAATGGAAAAGTCAACAATAATTAATAAGTAATGTTTTAATGCAGAAAATTTCAATTATATGGGAAAATGAGAGATTATTCTTTTTTCCAAGAGATAGAAAAACACACAAACTAAATAAACCTCTTGATGTATTATATATACATGCCTATAGATATCTATATATCTATATACGCATTTTAGGACTAATGACCTATTATAAAGTCATTAAGATTATTTATGAAGAGTTATACACATTATGCATATGTTCCTGGAATATGTGTGTACATATAAAGTTGTGCAGTTTATAGTGAAGTTTATTGTGCCTTCAGCCATGGTGTTTTAAGGCACTAGCAAAGAAAAAATGAAGGGAAGGTGTACTTTTTATTCTTGGTACAAGACATGGAACTCAGGACCTTGCACTTGAGAGGCAGGTGCAGCACCATTGAGCTAAATCCCCAGTAGGAAAGTGTACTTTTTATGTCTTATTATATCAGTTTTTCATTTTTTAAACTTTCATTGATCTGTAAGTGACATATATTAAATAGAACCTAGAGTATATGTTCTTTTGGATCTCAAATTCTAAATATGTCATACTATTTAGTAAAAACTGATGTGAGCAAACATTGAACTTCCAGAAGCTCAGATTCCATTTATTATA
Organism: Fukomys damarensis; assembly: GCF_012274545.1. NCBI lineage: Eukaryota > Metazoa > Chordata > Mammalia > Rodentia > Bathyergidae > Fukomys > Fukomys damarensis. Next base: position 37,024,075 of record NW_022900927.1, read on the forward strand.
TAGCATAGGTGATTATTTATATGAATTATGTGTATTATGCATGAATTATATATGTACAGATAAATATATATTGGATCTCTTCATGTAGATATTAACATATAAAAAAGTTGTACATATTTAATGTATAAAACTTGATGAAAGTAAAGGCAAATTTCATACCCCAAACCTCACCACATTTTATACCATAATTATATTCATCACCTCTTAAAGTTTCCTCTCATCCTCTGTATTTATTATCATTATTTTGTGATAAGATCACTTAACATTAGATGTAACCTCTTAGAAAATTGAAGTATGCAATACATTATCATAGGCCACAGGCATTGCTCTGTACAGTAAATCTCTGGGTCTTATACATCTGCGTATTTGAAGTTCTGTGTCCTTTGTCTACTATCTCCTCATTCTTCCTCCTCCAGCTTCTGGCAACCACCGTTCTAATATCCGTCGAAGAATTCCATTACATTAGGTTCTTCATATAAGTGAGACTAATACTTGTCTTTCTGTATCTGGTTTATTTCATTTAGCATAATGTCCTCTCCGTTCACTCATGTTGTAAGTGGCAGGATTTGTTTTCTTTTATTTTTAAGGCTGAAGAATATTCCATATATATGTGTGTGTATACACACACACATATTTGTATAATCATATTTTTATCCATTTATCCATTAATCATTGTCTCACTTTCATATATTTTTACAATGCTTTTTATATTTTAAATAATTGACAATGCTTGATTACTTAATTGTCATCTTTCCAAGTATGATTTAAAGAGCTTGTAAACCAAGATGAAATATGAAGTCATCTATAAGTCATCATATAACTTCTTTACCTCAAATTCAATTGATTCTTACTGAGTAAACAATGTTAAGTTATTTCGCAGAGAAGAATTTACAATAATAATACTATGTCAATATGTTTAATTACGTGCATGAAGTTTTGCCCCTATTTTGAGAAGGCCACATGGTTCACTTATCTGTGTGTGTGTGTGTGTGTGTGTGTGTGTGTGTGTGTGTGTGTGATGTACTGAAACCAATTGCTGACATTAAAATTAATTCAAAATACCTTTAAAGAACTTTTAATAAACCCACTAATAGCATACATGCAATATTATTTGAAGTATTCTTCAACAAGTGTGAAATTTTAAAACTTAAATGTTTAAGGTTACTGAAACATTTCCAAAAGTATCATTTGATTTTGAGATGACTTTGAGCCAACTTTAAAATTTTCATTTAATTTTCATTATGTTGTGGATTATTACTGATTTATAATTTCATTATGTCTCAATATTAAAAGATGTTCTCATTACAAATGACATGTCACTCATTTAAGTAGTTTTTTTTAGCTCATGGAGCCACTTGTAATACAATTCTTTTCATCATTATGAAAAATATATCTTGCATTAAAAGTGATCAACAAAATTATACAACAGAATTTTAACTGACAGATTTTAAGTATGGCCACATATCTTCAGCTTCAGTGTCCTACTATTTTTGTCTTTGAGCAATTTGTTCATATTTTTATGTCATCAGTTAAATTGTAAATGTATGTTCTAGAGAAGATTTTTACAAAAGGTATTGAAATGAACATAGATTATAAATAATATATCTGAGGATTTTGTCTTTTAATAAAACACAAACCACATACTAGAGTTTAAAAAAAAAGTCGGGATGATTAATTTATAAAATTTCATTTATTAATATATATTAAGAAATTGAAATTAATGACACAATTACAGTTACCCACAAGCTAATAAATGAGAGAATGAATTATATCACAATTAATTAGATAATTAACACTTAGAAACAATTGTTATTAGAGTGTCTCTGTTCATATTGTGAGACTACAAATATTTTCTGATCTTTATCATTTTGCTTTTCAGCAGCTTTCTTTAATTTGTAGAACACCTCAATTTACTATATTCATGGAGCCTATAATGAGGAACTCTGCAAACAAATTGTCTCCAAATATCTTTACCATCTTCTTTGTAAATAAAAATGTAGGGATAAATTAGCTAAATAAATAAAAGAGTACATCAAGTGACTATAAGGCTGTTCCAGCACTATTTTTCATAATAGTATTAGCAAATGATTGAAAGGAATAAAATAAAAGTGACTGCTGTTTCAATAGCATCTCATACTACTATGATACATGCAGAAATTTATCTTTGAGGACATGGCTTGAGTTCACTGAACCTGAGCCTCAAATAGAAAAAGTAGAAACCAGGCTCATGTCAGGAATAAAGAAATTCAGGAAGTTGACCTCTCTTGCTTCTAATCTTAAAAACAGTGCTTTTGTCATTTTTAGGTATCAGAGCTCAAGTGCGGAAATGCAGTTTCAATTTGCTAGGGAGATTACTATGACATTCTGCTTTCCATGGAACATCAATAAAGCAGCCCCATGTTACATGGTATTGTTAGGAAGCTCTTGCTTTGATTCAGTTGGATATATACTAACTTTATTTAATTAACTGTTAGTGAAGTGTTAGTGTGTGTGTGTGTGTGTGTGTGTGTGTGTGTGTTCAGAACCACTTTCTAATATAGAAACAATCAGTTTTACATTAGGAATACTGTGTTAAATAATTTTTGATAATATTTTTCCTATTAAGACTAATTTAATTTGCCATTTTATAGATGTGGTCTTTACAGGATAGTATGATGTAAGGTAAGGAGATTGGCTAGGAAATAAGAAATTCATATTCGAAGAAAGCCATTCATCTTGAGCATTTGGAAAATGAGACAACTGTGCTGCCTCCCATAATTTTTGTGAGTTCTTTGCAATGTTTGAGAAACTATACAAATATGAGGTGGCTTCATGGACCTGGAAATTGATTGCTCCATTAGAAAGGTGCACTGATTTTATGTATAGATGCTCTCGTTTTTCCCACCTCAGTAATCTGTTTTGGCACCTTAGATTTATGTTGGTTATGTGTAGATTACAAAACAATTTCTATGAATTTTGGGTCTACATTTAATCTCACCAAATCAACTTTATCTATAGTGGCGACATAAACTATTCCATAGGAACATGTTACTTAGATAGTGTTTCAATAAACAGAAGAGATGTCAAGATCATTATAGGCAATTTCCTCAACTTAGAGCCAAGGACACATTTCATGGGATAAGTTGTCTTTTGCTTAAGATTGTTTTATCATTGTTGGGTCTTAGTGACAATATTGTTAGATGGATCAAATTCCTGTATAATATTTATGGCAGTTATTTAAGTCTTGTTATGTTTCCTCAAAAAGGATAAAAAGGAAAGTCTAACTCAACATATTCTGTTCTATTCTTCAACAACTCCTGGTCATTTCCTTTGGGAAAATGTCAGTGATAAAATAGTTTTAATACAGGAAAAGGGTATAGTACAATCATGCTGTGAAGAACTCATTTGTATATGTGTTGCTGACGCAGGCCAAATCACACCTCCTTGCATATTGTATAGGTTTTCATTACAATGTGTATAATACACAGTGTAGGTGCTGCCTCCAGGCTCTAGAATGTGGCATTGTTGGGAAGTGCTTCTATAATGAGAATCGTTAAACATAAGTGTATGTTATTTTCTTAAAGGAATTGCTATGCTACTGAGCCTCCCGTAGCAATAACTTTAAAGTTATAGATTGATAAAGTCTGCGACAGGGAATTCTCCCCAAAATTTGAAAAGAACACTAGGCACAAAGAAAACTATTAATGGAGGGACATGTAACTAAACTTCATTATGCTAAATACTTAGACTATCTAAAAGTGTATTGCCTAAAACTTTAACAAATGCTCTCAAATGTCTATATCATAAGCAGGATTAAAATGGTAAAAATTAATGCTGCCTTTAGAAGAGTATAGTAATGCGCCTCAACAAAAATTGTTAGATTATAACAGATATTGGAATAAAATCATTCTTACTGTCAAGATATTTCATTTTTTTCCCCAAAAGATTTGAAAAAAACAAAGCAAAAACAAAACAAAAAAACACTGGCCTAAAGAAATATTGAGACTACTGAGTTCAACTTTTTCTGGCTTAAATTTAAAGTTGTATTGCTTTATTATTCTAAATCATACTGAACACTGTTATTTAAAGGGAAAAATTAGAAAAGTAGAGAGAAAATAATTTAGTTTTGGCTGATCTTTTACTTGGTTAGATGTTCATTTTTCGTCTGTAAGGGAAAATGTTTTCACACACTTTTACACTTATTTAATATACATTCAAATTGCAGTTGATATATTGTTTCTATTGCCTGTGATTCATCAGAATCAAAATATATTTGCCTGATAAAACTAATTCCTGGGTGGGTGCTTATGGCGAGGCTCTTTATTATCTAGTATTTAGAACCCTTAGGAAATGACTACTTCTCAGAGGTGTCGTCCAGCTCAGTCTGGCTTTTGGGTACTGAGACTGTTGTGTATCCTCTTCAATTTATTGAGGATAGAAAAGTTGCTACCTACTTGGCCTAGCCCCTGGTTCTTTGGCACTGGCCTGTAGTATATTTGATAACCTTTAGGAAATCTCAGTCTTGGTGTACCAGGAAGGACAACTAATTAGAACAATTGTTCCACCTTGGCTAGAGTAATGCAATCAGTATTAACAATAGCTTCAAACACAGTCTAGAAAATGACACACTGTGGCAACCATTAATTTGTCACCTTCAACTGCATGAACTAGATTTGTTGTTACATAACAAAATCTAAAACAAACCAGAAAAAACATTTGCAGTAAATAAGCCCTCAATATAGTGAATTTTTGCCTGGTAAAATTATGGAGCTAGGTGTAGATCATTTGGAAATTATAAATTGACTTAGAATCTTATCTTGTAAATACTGAATACTAAGTAAGTGTGTATATATTATATCCTCTTGGTTTGCTGTCTATTTTGTTAGTCTATTATATTTGAAGCCCTCATGTACTATCCAAATCTTGAGAACTATTAAATTAGAAAGTAATACAACTGTTTTTAACTGGTTTGTGATATCTTATTCTCAAGTGATTCTTATCTCATGAATATGATAAATATGAAAAGCTTCTTAGGATTAGTCCTGAGGGTTTGTGTACTTTTTGATCCTGTTCAGTAGCTTAAAAGTGACATTTACATTGAAAGAAAAGAAGGAAAGTTGGAGTGCCTGCCTGGGTCTCTTGGGGACTCAGTCTTCAAAATGAAACTCTTCTTTTACTGTGCTTTACTTTACCATTTTCCCTGCTCAGCAAGCATTTTTTCCCCTACTGAAGACACTCTGTTTTTTAGAAGAGAAAAAATATTTTCCCATTGGAGAGGAACTATAGACCTATAGCTCCTACTCTGGGAGAAAGGGTTGCTTTTCCCCACAGGATTAGATGACAGAGTGCTACAGGGAGAACAGCAGCTAATACCATCAGAGGAAAATGTCTCCAGTGTCTTATCTGCACTCAGAGCAAGAGTAGAGGGATCCTAGTGTGTCCTAAAGCTCTTTGCATTGAGGATTATGCTCAAACTCAAAGAGAACACAAATTAGGATAATCTGAAAACAATGCCAGTGTTAATCAGGCCTGAGATTTGGATTTTGAAGAATAGTGAGTGAAGAAATACTAAGAATTTTAGCACGGAACAACTTTAACATGGGAGCTGCATCTGTTACATTAGCATGTTTAAATAGCTCTCAGTGAGGCTAAATACAATAACAGATTGTGTTTACGTTTTCCCTCATTTTAGGACTAACTCTATTCTTTTTATATATTATCTTCCTTTGTTAGTAGCCCTGTTAAGGCATCTGTTACAAAGAATACGCAAAGCTGGACAATCATATAATTGTTGAAGTATATTAATTGTCTCGGAAGCTTTGTAGCACAAATATATTTTTAAGTTTAATGCTATAGATGATGAATATTTAATACATTCACATTGTTGTTTAACTTTTATTTTTCAAATAAAAATAAAGACTGCTTCACATTTGTTGGGAAATGGAAACTTCTGAGGATCTTTCATGTTATTAAAGCATATTAACTCTCATTTTGGAAGCATAGCTTTGTGTAGGTAAGATATTTTTAGAAAGGAAAGAGAAAAGCATGATTCATTAGTATTCTTATATATTCGGTATTCTTATATATTTATTCAGGTAAGTGTCTGAAAAGTTTTTTTCAGTTGTATTATCACATTTTTTTCTTATGATTTTAAATATTTAAAGCAAAGCTGTAAATTGAAAATTTCATACATATTCTTAAAAGATGATTTTTTAAAAGTAATTTTGTTCAGAAAGATTGTTTCAGGTTTTTTTATACTTTCACTCTACAGATAAAAGATAAATGAGCATTGCATATGGAATAATGTATTTCTTTTGAAGGCTGTGTGCAGATTTCAGTGGTGTCAAGGTCATTCTGTATTTCCTTAGGATTTAAAAACTAACTGATAAAATTATAGGATTTGACACTTTTAGGAAGAAAACTTGTATTGAAGCCTAACAATACAGCAAGGCCATCCTTTCTTATGTGTAGAAACATTGCAGAAGAAAATTAGCTTATTTATTATCTCTTCAAGTAAGAGCACTTAGTAAGCAGAATATTCCAGTTTGCTAAAACCTTGTCTGGCATTACTTGAAAAATTAAAAATTTGACCATGCCAGAAACTCATACCAAGTTGATAAGATGTTCTTTTTAGCGTCACTGTTCTTAAATATATACTATTGGCCATCGCAAATTATACTGCTATTTTATCAGCCCCTTTTGCTACCCCTATTAAAAATGTTATCTTCCTACAATACATGCATTGTGCAGCATCTGTCGTTGTTCAGCATTTTCCCGTACAAAGAATAATTAGCTTGGTAAAGCCTCTGACATGAACAGAACAAAAGTTTGGTTTGAACACAAGTAACAAATAAGTCATTAGCTTTCTAATTAATAACCATATTTATCCAGACAGCTCTGCTTTCAGAAAACATAATACAACTTATTTCTAAGCAAGGATTGACTGTCTCAGTCTATAACTTTCTCCCCCTTTTTATCAAGATTATTTGACTAGCCCGATGTTAATAGACAAGGGTATGAGAAATAATAGTGATTTCAAGTGATCAAATGCAAACACATGAAAGAACTTTCTGCTCTCTTAAGAAAAGAAAATTTGAGATTAATTAAGCTATTGCCTCAGTTACTCTTGTAACAATTTTAATAGTAAAATTCGCTGTAGCTCTGTGTACCACTAAATACTTTACATATTTCAGCTCACTGGGAAATAGAGCTAAGACATTCTGCTGGGTATCTCGAGAGTACATCTCTATTGTCTTTTTAAAAACCGTCTAAAGGATATTACATCGACTACATCACCCTTCAGGAACTTCTCCTCAACCATGAATCCAAAAGGTTTTTATAGAACATATTTTGACTCTGAGCTGAATAACCTCTGTATATTTACCATTCATAAATTTATGGATCCCATTTTGAAAACTTATTTCTTTATATTTTCATCTATTACTGGGATTAGTGAAATAAAATTATAGTGATTGGAGTGTTATTTTTGTAAGTTTGTATCATTTTTTGCTTAAAAAAACTGAAGATATCTGAGAATGCTCCCCCTAGCAAACCATCTTCAAGAGCACCTGTGTCCAATTAATTCCTTTAATAATTTTATTTTCTCATCTCTAGATTTTATTTATAGCTGAATGGTGCTGTTCTTAAGTGCTGTTCACAGTGCACCAGCTCAATACTTTTATATAAATTAGTTTGCTATACTGCTGGCACTTTATCCCTTCCTATTCATTTATATATTTTATACATTTCATTCATTCTACTCAATTCAAAGATTTAATTAGCACCCCAAATGAGCCATTCACTGTGCTAGCTCCTATGGAATAAATCTCATGATAATATTAGTACAGAACTGCTGTATATGATTTTCTCATACACATTACATTTTATCTTAAGTTTTTTTATATCAGTATGGATATGTTTAGGATATTTTTCTTTTCCATTTTTGAATCTTAGTTGACCAGCCATGGCCTTGTCAATAGCTGCTTGGTTTGTGAAGTAGCAAAACCACAGGACCATCAACTGACTCAGACTCTTTCTATATTCAGATATTTTGAAAGTAAAGTTTGGTCCAGTAAGTCTCAGAGTATTGGCCACATCCTGGAATAATAAGGGCATTTCCCCTTCCCCTTCATTTCTTCCCCTCCCGCTCCTTCTCATAGTATTGAGGATGGAACACATGATATCATGCATGTTAGGGACGCCTACTCTCACTTCCCTGTAACTCTAGCTTCCCCCTTTTTTATAGTACACGGCTCCAATATCTGCTCAGAATGACTTAATTACCAAGGCTATTTCTTTTGTTTAGATGTTAAGTATCTTTCTGCACAGGTAAGTTCCTCTTTGAATCCTGCTACTTTTTCTAAAATTTACGGCTTTGCTGGGATGATAGTTACCTATCCTGAAAAGCAGACTTTTGTTCTTTTGGTTGGAGTGTTAGTGGTGGTGGGATGGTAGTATGTTTATCTATCTATCTATCTGTCTATCTATCTATCTATCTAATCTATTTATCTATCTATCTACCTATTCCTGAGTTGTCTAATGAAAGGTTTAGGTTAACTACGCCTTCAGAGAAAAATTTAACATTGATTGCATTGTGTTCCTAACTATCCACATGACTTTTAAAAACCTGGTTCAATGTGAAATACTTAGAACTCATGATACAGTATTTGTAATGAGTAATTAAAACCTAAAAACCTCTTTAAACAAAATTTATTGCCTTACTTTTAAGCCTGCAAGAAACATTAAAAAAAATCTTTGACTTCTTTTGAAAGATGACATTTTATACTACTATAACTTACTAGGCCTATAAATAATTTGGCTTTCCATAACAAAATAATATTTTTTTCATTTGCTAAGCATCATATTGGCACTTCTTGGTCTCAAAATGACCAACTATTTTCAGGGATTAATTGATATGGATTTGTTCATTTTTCACTAACAAATATTTATTAGATGCACATTTTTGCAGGTTTCTTTAATGAGGATGAAACATGTGCCCTCAAAGTCTCACAGCTCTTACCAGTTTAGTCCTATTATGTTATTTTATATTCCTTGAATGAAGTTGTTTCTTTTTCATCCAATGGATTAAATATTTGCTCCCTCTCTCTTAATAACTGTGTCATCTTGCTGCTCTGTTTTCTAAGTATGCATGAAATATCTGTGATCTGTGCTGCCATGTTGTAGGATAGTTTTAAGAGTTAATATTTTTACCATTATTATTGTTAGCAATTGGTAAATTAAGTATATGGTAATATTTTTAAGGTTCAAAATTGTTTTCAATGCAGTACCTTGTGAATAACACTTCACAAATGTTAATAGGAGCAAAAAATTACCTTCACATGATTTAAGTGTAACCATGTCTTTTCTGAATGAGTTGGGGATGGTAATATTTTAATGTTTTTGCAGTTTACAAATGGATTGCTACTTCAGATTCAGCCTCCTGAAGAATGAATAATATAATTAGCTTATTTTGAGATACTATCTGAAGTGATTGATTTTCTTTTATTATCTTTATTAATTTTATGGGTACATTTTAGATATACAGTAGAGTTACATTCATCATTGGGATCTTGTACCTTCACATGACTGTCTTGGTTCTTATGTTTCCCCATTCACCAGCCCTCCCTTCACCCCCTCCACTCTTCCCTGTTTACAAAGACTTTGTTTCCATGTTTTTACTTTTTACGTATTTTTTTTCCTTTTTAACTTTCCCCTATCTCTCCCACTTCCTCTACCCTTTTAGACCTTTTCTATTACATATCAATTATATATTTTGATACTTATTTATACTTTTAGATTTCTACACCAGAGAAACTATTCAGTATTTGCACACATGTGACTTTTATTAATTTCACTTGAATACGGCCTTAATGTGCATCCACTTAGCTATAAATATCTCTAGTTTCTCATTCTTTATGGCTGAGTTGTACTTCATTTTATAAAAAACAAAACAAAACAAAGCAAAACACATCTTCTTTATCCAGCCTCCAGTTGATGGGTAATTGGGCTGTTTCTGAGTTTTAGCTATTACAAACTGTGCTGCTATAAACATATGTGAGCATATATCACTGTGGCATGATTCTTTTAATTATTTTGGGAAGATACCCAGCAGAGGAATAGCTGGGTCAAATGGGACTTCTAATCCTAGTTGTTTGAGGTATCTCCATATTGATTTCCACAGTGGTTGCACCAATCTGCACACCCACCAACAATGAAGAAGGGTTCCTATCTCCCCATAACCCAAGTAGCATTTGTTATTGGTTGACCTATTGATAGCAGCCATTCTTTATAGGGCTAGATAGAATCTCAGTGTGGTTTTCATCTGAATCTCTTGAGTGACCAGTAACATTGAACATTTTTTCATATGTTTATTTGCTGCTTTTACTTCTTTGTCTGAGAAATGTCTGTTCATTTCAGACTCCCATTTTTGAATTGGGTCTTTATGTTTGGGGGGTGTGATCTTTTTGAGTTCTTTATATATTTTAGATAGTATAACTTTGTCTGAGGAGCAGCTGGTAAAACTTTTCCCCCACATTTTGGGTTGTCTCATAGCTCTGCTGGTGATTTCTCTGGCAGTGCAGAAACTTTTTAAAAAGATGAGATCCCAGTTGATTCTTTGTGCTGTTTCCCGTGCTACTCAGGATTTGTTCATAATGTCTTTTCCTATGACAATAACTTCAAGAGTTCTACTTAACTTATCTTTCAGAAAGTTTAGTGTTTCTGTTTAATGTTTATATCTTTAATCCATTTGGATTTTAGTTTAGTGCAAGGTGAAAGATACAGGTCTAGTTTTAATTTATACATTAATCTTTGGCAAGTTGAAATCCAATTTATCCAACACTATTAAAAAGGCTATCTTTCCTCCAGTGAGAATGGTTGGCTCCCTTATCAAAGATGAGGTATCTGAGTATGTCAGGAGTTGATTCTGTGTCTTCTAATCTGTTCCACTGATTCCTAGATCTGTTTCTTTTCTAGAACCATGTTGTTTTTTAGTCACAGTAGCTTTGTAGTATAGTTTAAAATTGGGGATTCTGATATCCCCTGCCATGTCTCTGTTGCCTAGAATTGCTTTTACTATTGTAGTTCTCTTTTGATTCTAGATTAATTTTTGGATTGTTTTCTCTAGATCTGTGAAACATGCTGTTGGGATTTCAATAGGGATTATGTTGAATCTGTACAGCAGTTTTGAAAGTATGACCATTTTCACTATATTGATATTTCCTACCCAGAAACAATGGACATTTTTCCATTTTCTTATATCCCCATGGATCTCTTTTATCAGAGTGTTGTAGTTCTCATTGTAGAGGTCTTTTGTTTCCCTTATTACATTGATTCCTAGCTATTTCATTTTGGGGGATGCTATTGTAAAAGCAATTGCTTCCCCAATTTCACTCTCAGTGAATCTGTTATTTGTGTACAAGAAAGCTACTGATTTTTGAGAGTTTACCTTGTATCAAGCTACTTTACTAAATCTGTCAATTAAGTCTAGAAGTCTTTTGCTGGAGTGTTTTGGGTCTTCTATGTAGAGTATCAAATTATCAGTGAATAATGACAATTTAACTTCTTCCTTTCCTATCTTTATTGCTTTTATTTCTCTCTCTTGTCTAATTTCTGTAGCTAATGTTTCCAAAACTATATTGAACAGAAGTGGTGACACTAGAAATCCTTGTCTTGTTCCTGATTTTAGCATGAAGGTTTTCAGTTTTTGACCAATTAGGATGATGTTGGCTGTTGGGTTTTTTTTTTCTTTTTATTGAGCTTATTGGTACAATCTAGGTATACAGTACAGTTACATTCATTACTGGAATCCTGTACCTTCACATGACAGGTCTTTTTTTCTCATTTTTCCCCTTGTCCCTGCCCTCCCTTCACCCCTCCCTCCCCTCCCCATTAGATAGCCTTTATAAAGTTAAGACAAAGACCATCTATTCCAATTTTTTGCTGGGTTTTTTATCATGAATGGGTGTTGAATTTTGTTGAATGCTTTTTCTGCATCTATTGAGATGATTATATGTTTTTTCCTTGACTCTGTTAATATAGAGTATTAAATTTTTATTTATGTACATTGAACCATCCTTGAATCTCTGGGGTAAACCTGAGTTTTTCAGGTTGTATGATCTTGTTGATGACCCTCTGTATTCTGCTTGCCAGTATCTTATTAAAGATTTTTGAATCTATCTTCATTAGGGAGATTGGCCTGTAGTTCTCTTTTTTGGTTGGGTCTTTGCATGGTTTTAGAATCAAAGTAACACTTACTTCCAGGAATGAATTTGGAAGTATCACTTCCCTTTCAATTTCACTGAAACATTTAAAGAGTAGTGGTAGTCTCTAAATACCTTGCAGAATTCAGCAGTAAAGCTGAAACTCACAACCTGGGCTTTTCTTTGTTGGTAAATTATTAATTACATTTTCAATTTCACTGATTGTAATTGGGGTATTTCGAATTTTTATACCTTCTTTGTTCAATTTTGGTAATTCATATGTATCTAGATATCTGTCCATTTCTTCTGTGTTCTCCATTTTATTAGAGTACAGGTTCTTGGAGTAAGTATTGATTATTCTCTGGATCTCTGCTGGATCTGTAATGACTTCAACATTTTATTCCTAGTTGCATGAATTTGAGCCTTTTCTTTCCTTTTTTTGGATAAGGTTGGTTAAGAGTTTATTGATTATATTTATTTTTTCAAAAAACCAACTCTGATTCATTGATTTTTTTTTGCATCATTCTCTTAATCTCTGTTGCATTGATTTCTGCTCTGGTCTTTATGATTTCCTCCATTGTATGAGCTTTGGGTTTCTCTTGCTCTTCTTTTTGTAGGAGCTTAAGATTCACCATTAGGTTGTTTAGTTGAGGTCACTCTGTTTTTCTAGTGTGGGCATTCACTGCTATGAATTTCCCATGTAAAACTGCTTTCATTTTATCCCATAGGTTCCTGTATATTGTACTGGCATTATCATTAAATTGTAAAAACTGTCTAATTTCTTCTTTAATTTCTGCTGTGACCCATTAATTGTTCACGAGAGTATTATTCAATTTCACATGTGTTTGTGAAGTTCTTATGGTTTCTCATGCTATTGATCTTCAGTTGAATTGAACTGGTCTGATAAGATACTTGGGGTAACTTTAATTTCTTTGCATTTACTTAATCATGTTCTATGAGCTAGCATGTGGTCTGTTTTGGAGAATGATACATGTGTAGCCAAAAAGAATGTATATTCTGGTATTATGGGGTGACATCTATTATATCCATTTGTTCAAAAGCTTGGTTCACTTCTAGTATTTCATTGTTGATTTTTAGTCTACATGATCTGTCTATTTGTGATAATGGGTTATAGAGGTCTCCCCATTACAATTGTAATAGTGCTTATTTGTTTTTTCATGTCGCTTAATATTTGTTTTGTATCATTGGGGGCATTAGTGTTCTCTCTCTCTCTCTCTCTCTCTATATATATATATATATATATATAAATGTTTAATATATATGATCAGTATAGTAACTTTACCCTTTGGGATGGGGACTTAGAAGGAGTAAGGCCCTCTTACTGTTATTCACTTTTGCTCTAACTCAGGGCAATGGCCTTTAAGAACTCCTGTGCCTCTTGGGTTGCTGGAATTGCCTGAGTGGCTCCAGTTCTCACTGGTCTGCTGGTTGTTGGGAGGCCTTGGTGGGAGAGGGGTCTGCACTGGTGGCTTCACTCAGCTCCAGTCCTCCTTGTTGATTGATTTTCTGAGCTTTCAGTATTGAAGGTGTTATGCTGTTGCTTGTTATACTTTGTTAAATATTTCAAATTTATTTCACAAATTAAAATAACATAAAATTAGTAAGTCACTAGATAACCATGCTAATAACTGCTGGGAGCTGCTTAGTTTATCCTTGGAATTATACCAGACTTGAATGGTATGAGAAAGTTTAAATTAGAATTTAAGCAAAACCCAAAACTATTAAAATGACTCGTCAATATCTATTTAAAATGCTCTGAATTGCATACTATCAATGAAACATTACTGTGCCTTAATGAGTTTATTTTTTTGTATCTTTAAAATATTGAAGTCTTCTTCTGAAAGATATGGGAAACATCATTTTAAAAGAAATTTTGATTGGCAAATTCAATTTTATTGAAATGTCACATCCGTTTGTCAAAAAATTAAGCATATAGAAAAAGGAAAATATTCTTTCTGCCAGAGCAGAGATCGTGTTATTGAAAAGATGAAGGAAGTAGTACCTGTCAGAAATGTACACCTATGGATAGGATCCTGAAGTGACACTGGGGAAGAGGAGGAATGAGCTCATGTTAACTAGCAGAGGAGAAGTAAATCTCTCACTAGATGGAATGCTTTATTAAGTCAGAGGATATTTTGCACCATTTCTCAACACCAAATTGTGGCATATATGAAGTGTTCAGTAATAAAGTTTTAGCAAAAACTGTACAGGAAATAGTGAAATGAAGGTGAGCAGGTCACTTAAAAAAGATTATAACATCTATGTTGACATTAGAATTCATCTATTGAACCAAAAAAGGACATTGAGATTAAAGATTAAGTTTATAAGAAACTGGATTGGGTACATGTTTGAACACAACAACAAAAGGTGTCAAGAAATCCCCAGAAACAAAGGGGAGCTAAGTGACATACGTGTTGTAAGAGGGTTATATAAAAGCTCATGGCGTATGTACTATTTACAGTGATATTTTGAAGGGGATGCTAGTAGTAGAATGAGCTATTAGACATCCTACTCAAACTATCATTTTAATTAACATTATGTGGAGCACATTCACGACTGTTCTGTAAGACCCAGTATTACCATAATTAATGAAAACTTTAATGATAGATAATAACTTCTGCCATATCAATATAGCTGCATAGTTAAAGTATGGCTATGTGTGATGCATTACATTTTCTATTCTAGCCTAGAATTTTCCCTTAGCTGTATCACATCTTGTATAATATGAGACATGACAAATTCATCTTGGATGCTAAAAACAAACACCAACAGCTGAAAGATATCGTCACTGAAAAGATTCACGGTGTAACTCTCTTTACCCGTGTTTGTTTGAGAGTATTATGGCTCATAAAGACATGTGCTGTGCAGACAGTTATCTGGAATTATGGGAGGCTTATGAAATCATCCAAGACTTTCTTGTAGAAATATAATTGCCTTTGCATTGATTAAGGTTTCTTAGAGAATTTGTGGTGTTATAGTGGGTTAAATGTGGCTAATAAAGAAATAAGAACATATGAAACAAATTTCACTTACTTTTAAGCTTCATGTGAAATCTCACAATACCATTATGTCAACAGAGATGTCTGCTATATTGTGTTCATGTGATGCTATCTGTGACAGGTTATGCAAACAAATACAGAGGTAAACTTTTTGGTATAAGGCTTGTTTGATTTAGGGTATTAATGGTGATTCTTTGAAGTTTATTCTTCAATGCTTACTGTATACAGTTTACACAAGTTTGATTTCAATACAAACTTTGTTAACAAGCCACACATGAACATGACTAAAATCTTAGGCATGCATATTCTAAACATGAGATTTTGGAAAACATTTCTATATGAAAACAAAAATTTTTTACGAGCTCTTTACTTTTATTTTGCCTATATGTATGATTTAGTTATGTATAAAATATCAACTAGTCAGATAAATGATGATATAATTTTTCATAAGTAAATCTAGCTGAAGATGCTTTCAGGTGTTTCAGAATCTTATAAAAACATGGTAGCAATATAAAATTTTAAAAGATAACTTAATGATATAGGAAATTTATAGTACAAATAACTTCACAAATATGATAAAGTATTATATGTTTACAAAAGATGATAGTTACAACATTGCATTGATACCATTTTACATGGATAAAACCTGATTGAATTTTCTACCATGTGTTAACTTCTTGTGTTTGATTTCTTGATCATATTCCTCTACTTCAACCTTTTGTCATGATTTGAGTAAGTCATGAAAGACAATAAAAGTTTCAACTCTGCAATGCTAGGTATACCTGTTTCCCTTGTTCTAGTATCCCACAAGCAAGTGCTTCAGTTTAGTATTGATTCAAGTGACATATTGTTTAACCTGTAGAATGGTAAAAGTGTTTTTCATATGGTAGTATAAATTTTTTGGACAGTTAAGTCACCAATTACATGTTATATCTTATTTCTTCTTTTTACGATAAATCAGTTGAGGTTGCAGCAACATGGTCACACAGACTGAAAGCATTTTTACCCATAACTTTTATTTCTACTCTCTATTCTCATAGAACTCCATAGAAGCTACTAATACTGAGCCATCACATGGGATTAACAAGCTGGAGGCAGCACATGGGCCTCAGTTGAGTTTCCCCAGGCTGCAACATAGGATGTTTTGTTTATACAGTGGGCAGCAAACACATGTGAAATTAGACATACTGCTCAAATAATTTGTCAGGCATTCTTATTGATGTGAGTCCAAAAATGGAAAAGTGCCCATGTGAGAGAATATTATGAATATTAAAAAATTAGAATAAAGTATTGTATTACATGAACTTGAAATTACTGAGAAAAGGAAATATTTGCATCTGTGTAGATATGCTTATATATATATATCTAAATATATACACATTTCTATTTGTATTTCTGTTTATATCTGTATTTAATTCATAGCTTTGGGGATTTTCAAGTAAATACCTTGTGTGATCACCACTGATTATCATAAAACTTTTAGAGACATAATTGATACACTTTATGATCACAAAGATAAAGCTCATGTTGTGTAATACTTATTTATTCTTGTCCAGTACTGCCTGTTTCTGTTTCCAGTTGCTCATCAGTCAGTTAACTCTCTTGCTGTTTACTTGTATTTCTCTCTCCATCTGTGAGTCTGATGATGTCACTTGCTAACTCCGGCTTTCTTGGCCTAGACAACCCTTGGTAATTTTGTCCTTGTCTAACTTTTCACCCTCTTTATTAGTAATTCATTCTCTGCCTTTTGCCATTCGCAAAACTCTTTGGATGCCCCACAAAAACATGCTGAAAGGTTTCCCTGACTTTTCCCATTAATCTCTTTTGGTCCAAAGTACCCTTTTTCTCTGATTGCTTTCTAGAAAACTCAAATCATCATTAAAAGTTTAGTTTTTAGTTCTATCACTTCAGAAGTTTTTTCTGCCCTTCCTCAGGCAGAACAAATCACAGCCTTCTTGGTGTATCCATACTATTTATTGAGTCTGCTTCTAATTTTACATAAAACAGTTTGTGTTTTAATATTTGCTTCCATCTTTTCCTCTCCTACTACTCGAAAGTCTTGGAATATACTCCATGTCTTTGTATCTGTCTGTCCTCGGAACTAGTTATACCATCTTCTATATGGCAGGTGCTTAATAAATATTTGCAGAACAAATTCTCTTATTTAATCTTCACAGCCACACTTGATTATAAATGAGGATGTCAGGATCTAAAGGGTTTGAGCCACTCTCTGAAGGTCAGGCAGCTAGTGAACAGCAGATGTTTTTTTTTCCAGTTGAGGCCTCTTTCACCAACTTGACAGCAGTGTGCTTGTCTTTTCGGAACACTGGAAGTCACTTGTGTTCAGATTCATCCTCTTAGAAAATTAATTGAGTCCTTGTGATTCTCTGATGCAACCCATGTCTATCTTCAGATTTTTCTTTTTCTCCTTTCTCTATGCCTATGAATACCTCACTGCTACTTGAACTGGCCCAGTCTTGGATCTCATCTTCTTGGCTCTCGTTTGATGTATTTTTCTTTGATCCTAATTCAGGTAACTCTCTGATTTTTTTTTTTTTTTTTTTTTTTTTTATTTATCCTTATTTATGTTACTCTTTGTTTTTTTTTTTTTTTTTTTTTGTCTCTCAAGTATCTGCCTCACACTGCTTTTCATTACACTTAGCATCTCCTTTGGAACTTGCCTGTACCTTTATCTTTACTTGTCTTCCCACCCATCTCCTGTGATTGTGGCTATAGTAGCCATATTCTCTTTTAATTCCTTAGACATTAACATATTGAAGCAGAATCCATATAGAGATAATTAGAAATAGAATTTCTAAGATATATATATATAATCCTCTAACAAAGATTCTTAATTCTCTTCACAGCTAATCTTAAGTACTAATACGTTAAATGGTAACATTATAAAATTATTTTTAAATGGATGAACTCTTTCCAAGACTTCGTATACAAACTTCTGTGCATTGCCAAAAAAATTTTAACCCTTGTCTTTTAGACCCGGGCTTATTCTTTGCTCGGTGCACACAACTTTTGCACACTCCCTGTGACTTTCTTTGCAACATCTACAAAAATGATCTTTTTAGTTTGTATTCCAAACTATGGATTTTGCTCTTTTCCATTTTTGTCAATATCCCCTTAATGTATTCTTTTTTTAATTTTATTGAGTTTATTGGTACATTTTAGGGATACAGTACAGTTACATTCAACTGTGACTTTACATCTACAAAAATGATCTTTTTAGTTTGTATTCCAAACTATGGATTTTGCTCTTTTCCATTTTTGTCAATATCCCCTTAATGTATTCTTTTTTTAATTTTATTGAGTTTATTGGTACATGGTACATTGTAGGTATACAGTACAGTTACATTCATCATTGGGATCTTGTACCTTTACATGACAGGTCTTGGTTCTCATTTTTTCCCCATTCTTATAGCAGCATATTATATTTTTGGTTTTTGGTTTTGAGACAGGGTTTCACTATATAGTTCACACTGGCCTTGAACTCACTGGGTAACTCACGCTGGCCTCGAACTCACGGCAATTCTCCTGCCTCAGCCTACCAAGTGCTGGGATTACAGGCATGTGGCACCTTGCCTGACCAATAGCAGCATATTATGTATACTGTCCTGCAACTTCATTATTTCAACAGATGCGTAGTCTTCATAACATTTATGGGTTTAAAATTTATTTTACTTCTCTACTGATGGATTTGAGTTTTCAGTTCTTAACAGTGTTGAAATAATTACTTTCACTCTTGATAAATGTACAATAGAATATCCCAGAAATAGAAAAAATAGAGCAAAGTAAAGCAAAAATGAAAAATAACCCTAACCCCAAAGAACCAATAAAA
>NW_022900927.1:37044485-37071957 GCF_012274545.1 Fukomys damarensis
TTTTTCCCTTATTTCTCTTTCTGTCTGTCTGTTATTTGTGTATAGAAAGGCTATTGATTTTTGGGTATTCACCTTGTATCCAGATACTTTACTGAATCTGTCAATTAAGTCTAGAAGTTTTTTGGTGGAGTTTTTTGGATCTTCAATGTAGAGTATCATATCATCAGCAAATAATGATAGTTTAACTTCTTCCTTTCCTATCTTTATTGCTTTAATTTCTTTCTCTTGTCTAATTGCTGTGGCTAATGTTTCCAGAACTATATTGAAGAGAAGTGGCGATAGTGGGCATCCTTGTCTTGTTCCTGATTTTAACATGAAGGTTTTCAATTTTTGGCCATTCAATATGATGTTGGCTGATGGTTTTTCATAAATAGCCTTTATTAAATTGAGGTATAGACCATCTATTCCAATTTTTTGCAGGGTTTTTATCATGAATGGGTGTTGAATTTTATCAAATGCTTTTTCTGCATCTATTGAGAGGATCATATGGTTTTTGTCCTTGACTTTGTTAATATAATGTATCCCTTAATCTATTTTTAAAAATCCCATTAACTGTAAAAGGAAGTTTTATGTTCCTATTTTCTCTCCACTTGTTCAGAGTACCAAGCCATCAAATTATCAATATTGTTGATTTCTCAATCAAAGTATGTCTCAGATCCAACTGTCTTTCAATAACATTTTGTCCTAATACGGTCATTATCACATTTTCTTTTAGTATAATAGTCCCTGTTTTCTGGTTCCACCTCTGTCAAGCCACCTGTATCTCAAAGATAAGTTAATTTTCTTGAGAAACTACTGTTATTATATCATTATGTGTGCCGTTCTCCATTTATTAAGAACAAAATCTTCAACCTGATAATTGAAGATTCAGAGTGGCTTTTTTTTTGTTTTTTGCATATTCCTCTGCCCTGGACTTGCTCCTTTGGCTACCCCTTCTTCCAGTTTTCTGAGTAACCCTTTATTCTTCAAGAGCCCACTTTCTCTCTTGTGAAGCCTTTCTGAAATAATTATCTTCTGTGGTAGTATACAGTTTGCAGTTTTCCATCTTTCTGTTGTATTTTCCCTTCCATTCTTGAGTTCTTTAAGGTTAAGAACTAGGGCTTAGACATCTACTTATTCCTTAAACCTGACACAGCTTGTGGCATAGAGTAGAAATCTAATATGTACTTATTAAAGGCATGAATAAATAAAATGGTAACTTTATGGTCTGTTTATTATCAACTCTGTGGATTTACTATTTTTCTAGTGCTTTTCAATAGTTCTCCAAAAATTCATGTGCATTATATTTATAAAAATAGATGAAAATAAAGTGATAGTTTTGGTATTACTGCAGCTATTTACATAAGGGTATATGTTCACAACAACTCTACATAGTGTCTACAATAAGGTGCTAAGGTTTAAGGTACTATTGACACTACTGATTATTTTTTTTTCTTTTTTTTGAGTAGAGTTTTGCTATGAAGTTCAGGCTGGCCTTGAACTGAGTAGGTAGCCCAGGCTGGTCTGGAACTCATGGTGATCCTCCTGCCTCAGCCTCTTGAGTGCAGGGATTATAGGTGTGTACCACCATGCCTAGCAACATTGAATTCTTTTAAATAGATTTTAAAGTTCTCCATTTTGCTTTTTTGTGTTGGTTTTTGAAAGTAGTAGGTAACCAATCATGGTGACCTTAAAATATGAATTAAAATAAAAATTGTCCAACTTATTTACTACTTTTATTAATCCTTACAGGCTTCATTTTTTCTCTTCTATAAACAGATTAATGAAGTCTGCCTTATGTAATTGTAGAAATATACATTAAATGTATTATTATTTGATGAAGACTGCCTAAAATACAGTAAATATCTAACCAATTGGTTACTTTTTTCCCCCTTAATATACCTGTGTCTTTTTCCTATCTTGTTTACTATTTCGTTTTAGGCATACTTTTTGGGAAGTGCATTATCATTAGCTTTGTAGTTTTAGTTTATCATTTTAGGAGAAAATCTAGTTTTATTGTTACAATTTCTCCCTTCATCTTGATTAGCTTTGTTTTTTCTATCTTTTGTTCTACAGACTAAATTTCTTTGCTTTTATCTTCTTTAAGGAAATAATTTATTTTATTTTATTCTCCCCCCCACCTCCTTCACAGTTTCCCTTTCCTTTTGAACAGTTTCTTCATATTTCATCTTATCTATTATACATTTTGTTCCTTATTTACCCTTTGATTTTCTCACACCAGTGCAATATCTACACATATGTGTCTGATTTATTTCACTTAAGAATATAGTCTCAAGGTGCATCTGTTTAGCTATAAATGTCTCAATTTTATCTTTTTTTTTGTGGCTGAGTAGTACTAAATTTTATTATAAGTCTGATTGAGGCACACTCAATATACTGCATTATCCTGAAGTTAGGATATCAAATCAAGGAGATAAGCAGACAAAACACATAAACATCAAGAACATCTCATATTGTTGAGGTAAAATGCATAAGGAGTACCAAAAATGTACCAAATAGCATCAAAATGCCTAATGAAAGTTTATTATAAATTAAAGCACATAATTAACATTCTGAGGATATTTGAATAATATTGCTTATAGATCAGATAAAGTTTTTATAAGATTTACATACCAAAGCAGAAAGAATTAATATATATGCCAAGAGAATATACTATTATAATTTAGTTTTTTAAGAACTTAAATAAAGAGCTCAATATTAGAACATCAACTCAATAGTTAAGCCCATAGATATCAGAGTTCTCTTTTAGCTTTAGAATAGTTTAAACAGATTTAGCTCTCCTCCTTGAACTATAGATACTAAAATTATTGGTTACAGAATATAAAATAGCTGGATGAAATATCTGAATCTTTAACATTTACTTAAGTAGAAATGTGGGTTAACAAGGCAACTTTTCAAAATGACCAGACATGTTTAAAAACAATTAAATAAAACTTTTAGAAATAGAAAAATATAAATATTTGAAACTAAACAATGGTAGACTAAACAGATTATGTCCAGATAAAAGTAATGGCTTGGGACATAGATCAGAAAATTTATGTGGAATATGACACAGAGATAAGAATAGGAAAAAAACTTATGTTATGTAAAGAATATCATAATAAAGCATGTATTATGCAAAATTAAGTTTTCAAAAGTGGAAATACAGAGAACAGATAGTCAGTAAATTTTAGTCATAACTAAACATTTCCTAGAACTAATGAAAGACATGAATCCACAAATAGAATCAAGTATAATAAAAAGAAAGCCACATCTACATACACTGTAGTGAAATTGCATAATACCAAAGAAAAGGATGGGAACCAAGTAGTAAACAGAAGTAGCAGAATATCTTCAAAGGGCTAAGGCAAGTCTGTGCTAAGGTATGAGAGGTTTGGTTATCCACAGGATTGAAAAATGTGCACAGAAGCAACTTCAATCATCTAAAACTTGGTTTCTCTCTTTTTATTCCATTGCTATAACAAAATTCCTCAAAGCAGGTAGCTTATTACAAGAGAAATTTCTTAGCATGCTAGAGGCTGGGAAGCCTAAGGGGTGAGTGCTGGAAGATTCAGTGTGTGGTGAGGGCTCTCTGCTTAAAAGTGTGTGCACAGCACTGTCTTCATATGACAGAGCAGTGCTTCCAGCTTTTTCCAGCTCGTTTATGAGGCTGTGAATCCCACTCAGCAGGATAGAACTGTAATTGCATAATCAGCACCCAAAGGCCCTCCCTTTAATACTATTACATTGTGGGTTAAGTTTCAACATGAATTTTGAAAGGACACAAATATTCAAACCACAGATGTCTGTCTAGACAAGAAAAGCTCTCTCAGCCAGGTCAGGCCCAGCCCAGTGAGGAATAGATGTGTCAGTGTTGAGGTTTGATTTGTCTAAGCTCTCTTCTCATTCCTTACTTGTACTTTAGTTTCCTGATTCTGTCTGAGCTTCCTAAGTCACTGTGCTTAAAGTGAGACTAAATGTCTGATATATGACCTTTAAAAAAAAACTAATTGTTCAATATTCACTATAAGTATGTTTTTCCCTGAGTAATCAGGCACACACAAATACACACACACACCCCTCAAACTTTTAGGTTTCTTCAAGTGTAAGATAAAAATCTCCTTCCAGTAAACTGTCCATGAGTAATTATATTATACGGATTTTTTTTTTTGTTAAAATCCCTTTACAACTTCTAGCATGTAATAGCAAACTCTTTTTTCGTTCATCATGGCCAACTATTTTGTTTTATCTCTGATGCAGTATTAGAGATAGGATATCTTTTTCTTCATTTTAAAACTTAAGAGCCTCAGGTAATCTATACTAACCAATTTTTGCAATTGTTATTATTGATATTGATATTGATGAGGGCTCTATCCAGGATTGACAAGCTATGATCATTGTTTACTTAATAGTTACACAGGTCTTCATGAAATATTAAATAAATTTTTTTGGAAGGTCTTTGTAGATCTGTCATATTGGCTATGATGTGGCCAGAATTTTCTCTTTTTTTCCCCTCTCAATTTAAGGCATCCTTTTTTCTGTGCTTCCTGAGTATATTCTACCAGGCTCCCACCCCACCTACTCTAATCTCTTACCCTCTTTATGTATACAAGCTTTTTACACCATCATATGATATATATAGTTCTCCATAACAAAGTAGAAGATGAATGTTCCATTAATAATTTAACCCCATTAAATTAAAATATTACTCATTGAAATTCAATTAATTAGGCAAAGGGTTGTTTTTGTTTTTCCCCAGAAGCATGAATAATTTAGTATTATATAATTTATATTTAATAAGAAAGTTTCTTCTTTGAAATTTAAATTTCATTTTTTAAATTACACAGCCATATATTTTATACCATGTTAAAAAATTACATCTTTAGCCAACCAGATACTTTTATTAATTTTTAACATTGATCAATACATATTTACTGTTGGCAAGTATTAAAAATTCAGATTGAAATAAGGCATCCTTTTAAGTTCATTTTACATATGGTTTTTGGTTAGATGGTTGAATGACTTATAATGGAGCAGTAAATCACTGCTGCAAGAGCAGAATATCATTTTATCTTCAGAATATAATCGTATTTTCAATTAGTACTTTTTAGTATTCAAGATGTTCACTGGTCAAGTTGAACTAGGATTACACATTTTGTAATTTTTCTACAACTTGTAATATCAGATAGTTTTCCTATGTATTTTAATTTTAAGTGAATAACAGAAATACATATTTGCTTATCAGGAACATTTAAAGCTTTATTTTGGAATTGTTGTATGATTTTTTTCTTTTTTTTTCAAGGGCTGAGGATTAATGATTTTCTCTTATGCTCTCATTCCAAAGCCATTTGCCTGATCTTTCTTTTTGTGTATATACATTTGTTTTTGGGTCCTAGAAATGATGCTTTCCTTATAATTAGTTTATGTCATATTTGTCACTTAATTTAGGCTATGTTTGAACTTCATTTGTGGCATCTTAGGGTTATGACATGAACTAATATTATACTTCTCAAATTAATTTCCTAATCTAGTACAAATTAAGGGGAGAAGAATGATGATTTAAAAATTTAAAAATAAGATAAATGTTTAAATTTCTTAGTTTAAGGCCCCCCAAAAGTTACAGTAGCTCAGAGTAGATAGAGCTTGGTGTGAGAGACAGTGCTGGCTAAATTATTAGAAGATAAACTTCACAGATATATAAATGAGTGATTCATTAATTAGATTAACTAAACACAGTAAGTCATTGAGCAAGTGAATATGAACAAAAATTATTTTAAAGTCTCATTTTACTTATACACATATGTACCCAGTTAACTATTCTTTACATAGCATATTTGTCATTTTTATTTCTTTAGTTCCAGGATTGGTATACTCATCTTGAACTGAGGACTCAGAAATAATATGTTGTTCATCTACTATTTCAAAAATAGGAGGCTCTTGAAGTAAATTCCAAATTAGGTGGCACAATTTAAACATTAGAGTTAGAGACTTTAATCTCTGTAATGATACTCCTCAGGTCCCAACTACTTAGGGGCCATTTAGCCCTTGTTTTCTCTTCTAGTTTTATTTTTCTTCCCCTCCTTCATCAAGGAAGGCAGAATTCCAGGAGGGCTAATGATAGCATTTTTTTCAGCTTTAATTGAGTTTATTGGCACATTTTAGGGATACAGTACAGTTACATTCATTGTTGGGATCTTGAACCTCTACATGACAGGTCCTGGTTCTCATTTTTTCCCTTTGTCCCTGCCCTCCCTTCACTCTCTCCTCCCCTCCCCCTCTACAAACACTTTATTTCCTTCTTTTCGTTATCACACATTTTTTTCTTTTCCCTTATCGCCCTTCGCCCTACCCATCCCACTTTCCCTACACCTTTAGCCCCTTTCTTCCCATTTCACAATGTCAGTAATCTTATTAGGATCTTATGTATTATTGCAGTTTATTCACACCAGAGAAACTATTTGGTATTTACACATGTGTGACTTATTTATTTCACTTAGGAGTATATCTTCAATATGTATCCATTTTCCTTTGAATAAATCTACTTTCTCATTCTTCATGGTTGAGTAATATTCCATTTATAGAAAAACCACATCTTCTTTATTCAAAATAAAATGATAGCATTTTTGTTAAGACAAACTTTTTAACAGCAGATTTTCTTAAGACAAACACAACACAAGAGCACCTTTTCTTTATAGTTTTTTTTTCAGTATAGCCAAACTGTTGTATTAGAAAATACTAAGATGTCAGCATGCGGAGACTAGACATCTTATGATTTTATGTGTTTTCACTATTTCATGGAAATTGATTATTAATAGCTAATGATCTCTTTTTTATATTTATTATTCTAAATTCACCTATACATTGGGAAGTCTTATAGACTGATGTAATAGTCTCTTTTACTGTGTATCTGGGTTTCTTGGATTCCTTTAAGAAAACAATATATGTAGAAGAGAGAGGAGCAAACAGAGAAGGAGCTATTCCAATAGACTGGAAATAACTGGTATTACATGGCAAGATAATATTCTTATATTGACTTTTACCTAAAACGTTTATTTTGGACAAACTGTGATCTTGTTCATGTAGAAGGCATAATCAAGGCTACATTTTATCATTTTCATGTATGTTACTGTCCAAATTTGCTTTAACTATTGTTGAAACACAGTTCACTGTGTATTTCATTCTTACTGCAATCTGCTGATTTTTGTTTCATTAGAGCTCTTATTAGCTACCTCTATTTTAGAGGACTCTAAGGGGGTATTTTATTTACTGAATTATCTTTAGTTTTTTGTCTCAACATGTAATACTGATGAACATCTTCATTTAAGTGACACATACTCTGCCCATGTTACTTTGCACATTCTGTGACCATGGTTATGACTGAATAGCCTGTGATAATATCCTATGTGCTGTATTGCAGGAAAAACAGAGGTTTCTGACAGATGTTCTGCATGAAGTGATGCTGCTTGATGGTTTGGCCAGCTCCCATCCAGTATCCCAGGAAGTGTTACGGGCAACAGATATTGACAGGGTGTTTGACTGGATCGCATACAAAAAGGTGAGAATAGATAAGACCAAGTGCCAATTGGATATTTCAATGTTGGTATAACCAGATTATCTCATGATAGATATATTTATCTCTTCTGCATGGTGGATGACAATAGATTGCAAATTATAAAACAGACTTACTAGGTTCACATCACTTTCTTAGAATTTGCTTCATTATTTGTAAAGTGAAGATGAATATTTGCCAAATAATGTATAAGAAATATTGGAGGTATTAATGAATAAATATCTAGAGAAGATATGAAGTTGCTGATCAAATGGTGTCATGTAAATATCAATTATTATTATTATTAATATGAGAGTTGACCTATCTGATGACAAATTATTTTCACCAGTGCCTCTTAAAAACTTGTTTGTTTTGATTGGCTGATGCAAAGGGATATGGAAAGTGCTGTGACACATGACATTTATAAATATTATTTAAGGAAGATATGGAAAATTAAGTGTGTTTTCTGGATAATAAATGAAATTTTAATGCCTAAGAATAATTTTGAACCAAAGACTGGGCATAAAAATAATGTGCAATCTGAGTTTTTCCATAGTTACCTGAAGTAGGATTTTTCCTTGTATTTATATCCATTAGCTGATCCTGATTATAACATGGGGATATACATCTTTATGAATAACACTTACTAGTCACTTAATAATTAAGAGATGGCTAAAATCTGTCATATTTAGTACAGATTCAGTTGCATTTATGGGTCATTCTATGTATTTTTTATTGATTCAATAATAATTATTTTGGAAAAATTACTAAAATTTTTTTCTTTTTTTATTGAGTTTATTGGTACATTTTAGGTATATGGTACAGTTGTATTCATCATTGGGATCTTGTACCTTTATGACAGGTCTTGGTTCTCATTTTTTCCCCTTGTCCCTGCCCTCCCTTCACCCCCTCCTTCCCTCCCCATTTACAAACACTTTATTTCCACCTTTCATTTTTTTCTTTTCCCTTATTACCTTTCCCCTACCCTTCCCACTTTCCTAAAATCTTTAGCCCTTTTCTTCCCATTTCACAATATCAGTTATCTCATTAGGATCTTATGTGCTATTACAGTTTATTTGCACCAGAGAAACTATTTGGTATTTACACATTTGTGACTTATTTATTTAACTTAGGTGTATATCCTCAATATGTATCCATTTTCCTATGAATGAATCTAACTTCTCATTCTTTATGGCTGTGTAATATTCCATTTCATAGAAAAACTACATCTTCTTTATCCAGTTTCCAACTGATGGGCAAATAGGCTGTTTCAAAGTTTTAGCTATTACAAACTGTGCCGCTATAAACATGAGTGTGCATATATCACTGTGATATGATTCTTTTAATTATTTTGGAAAGATACCCAGCAGAGCTGTGATTGAGTCAAATGGAAATTCTTCTCCCAGCTCCTTGAGGTATCTCCATATTGATTTCCACAGTGGTTGCACCAGTCTGCACTCTCACCAACAATGGAGAAGGGTTCTTTTCTCCCCACAACCCCACCAACATTTGTTATTGTGTGATTTCTTGACAGCAGCCATTCTTTGTGGGGTGAGGTGGAATCTCAGTGTTGTTTTAATCTGCATCTCTCGAATGACCAGTGATGTAGAACATTTTTTCACATATTTACTTGCTGCTTTGACTTCTTTGTCTGAGAAATGTCTGTTCATTTCAGATGCCTATTTTTGAATTGTGTCTTTATATTTGGGGGGGTTGATTGTTTTGAGTTCTTGATATATTCTAGATAATAGTCCTTTGTCTGAGGAACAGCTGGTAAAATTTTTTTCCCACATTGTAAGTTGTCTCTTAGTTCTGCTGATGGTTTCTTTTGCAGTGCAGAAGCTTTTTAATAAGGTGAGATCCCACTTGTTGATTTTTTCTGCTAGTTTCCGTGCTACTGAGGATTTGTTCATAAAATCTTTTCCTATGCCAATGTCTGCAGAGTTATAACCCAGAAATTAAACCAAGGACAACAACAATAAAAACCCAACAACAAAAATAAAAATAAGAAAACACTTAAGCAAGACTCAAAGACAGACTTCGGTTCACCAATGGCAAACAGTAGGGCAAAGGAGGATGAAAAGTCTGATAGTGAACCACCAGGACACTCTGAACTCACAGCGCAGGAAGTAACAAAACAGAGCAATCAGATTCCAGAAAAATTCAAAACAGAAATAATTTCACAGCTAACCATAGCGATGGTGAGCAAAATGAAAGTCATGATTTGAGACTCCAGAACAGAAATTGACAAAAAAACAGTTGAGCTCAGGATCAAGATAGAAGCCATCAAGGCCTAGCATGAGAAAGAAATGGAAACAATAAATGCTCAACAGAGGAAAGAAATGGAATCCATAAAACAGATTCAAATAGATATCCACGAGACTAAAAACTCTATTGAAAGTGTGCACAATAGAATACAAGATTGCGAAGATAGAATCTCAGATATAGAAGATAGGATTTCAGTTAGTGACCGTGAAAAGAGAGTTCTCTTAAAAACAGTAAGGGGCCAGGGATTTAGCTCAGTGGTTTAGTGGACTGCCTTGCAAGCGCAAGGACCCAAGTTCGATCCCCGGTGCCAATAAATAAATAAATAAATAAATAAATAAATAAATAAATAAATAAAAAACAGTAAGGGATGATGAGAAATTGATCCAACAACTCCTAGATGATGCAAAGAAAAATAACACAAGACTGATAGGAATTCATGAAGTAGCAGAAGAAAATGCAAATGACTTAGAAAAGCTCTTCACAGAATTAATGACAGAAAATTTACCAAACAGAAGGGAAGCATTAGACATACAGAGAAGTGAGGCTATATATAGGACTCCAACTAGCCATGATAAAAAAAAATCTATACCTAGATATATAATAATTAAGATGCCAGAAATCCAACAGAAGAACAAAATACTACAAGCAGTAAGAGAAAAGAAACAAATCACATGCAAAGCAAAGCCCATCAGAATCACAGCAGACTTTTCAACACAAATCTTCAGGTCAAGGAGAGCCTGGAGTGAGGTATTTCAAGTCCTAAAAGAAAACAAGCTCCAACCTAGACTGATGTATCCTGCAAAACTCTCTTTCAAAATAGATGGGGAAATAAGATACTTCCATGACAAAGAGCACCTGAGAAACTTCATGAACAACAAACCAACACTACAAGGAATTCTAAACTATACCCTAGAAAAAGACAATGAAGGTCACAACACCATAAGGCCCAACAGACCAAATCAAATAGGCAAGGCAAGAAACTAAATTTTTTTCAATAAAATATATTTGTACTTGATAACTATAAGTTATATAATAACACACAATCCTTGTTACGACAATTTGGATATTAGTTTTTTTAGTGAGGTTATGACTATCAATGATTATCAATTAGTAATGTGGTATACAATCTGTAAAAACACAAACTTTAACAAATAGATGTCCTTTCAAGTTACTGATCATTGCATTGGCTCAAAGAGGCTATTTTTGAAGTTTTATAAGAATAAGAGAAAGTTTAGGGCTGTGGCATATTTACTAAAAACTCCAATTTTCATATATGAGGAGTTTTGGCTAAGTTTCTTTTTAAATATAAATTCAGTTTATTTAACTCTAGTGATTCTTTAAATATAATGCAAAAAATCTTGAACTAATATAGCTTAAAGTAGTTTTAGAGATACATCTGTAGTTACTTTTTTTCATTGAGTTTATTGGTACATTTTAGTTATGCAGTAAAGTTACAATCATTATTGGGATATTGTACCTTTATATGACAGGTCTTTGTTCTCATTTTTCCCCTTGTCCCTGCCCTCCCTTCATCCCCCCTCCCTTCCCTATTTACAAATATTTTATTTCCATTTTTTTCATTTTCAATTCTAAGACTATTTGCAATTGCCAGCTTTTATGCCCATATGCACAAAATCAGGAAAATATTTTGATGAAATGTGTTATAAATGCAGTTTTACATATAACATCCATTCCAAATGCCATTGATTTGGGGAATTTCAATTTTTATCAAGAAGGTTAAGATTCAAACAGTAGGAAAAACTGAAAATACAGTGATCATTAGTTTACAACTTTACATTTTATATAAAGACTTGTCAATTTACAAGTGTGAAAAATGAGCAAATGCCAAGGATAGAAATAGCTAGGTCAGATAGAACCTCTAGTATTCGTTTTTTGACGAATCTCCACTTTAATTTTCATGGTGGTTGTACCAGAGTGCATGTCCACCAACAGTGGAGAATGGTTTCCTTTTTACCACAGCCCCACCAGCCTTTGTTATTGATTGATTGCTTAATAACAGCCATTCTTTCTGGAGTGAAATGGAATCACAGCAGTTTTAATTTGCATCTCTTGAATGACCAGTGATTTTGAACATTTTTTCATATATTTATTTGCCATTTGTAGTTCTTCATCTGAGAAGTGTGTATTCTCTTTGGATGCCCATTTTTGGATAGTGTCTTTAAATTTGAGGGTTATGATTTTTTTGAATTCTGTATGTATTCTACATATTAGAGATTCCACTTGACCTGGCTATTCCCTTTCTTGATATTTCCCTGAATAATTAAAAACATCGTACCAGAGCGATATATACATATTCATGTTTACAGCAACACAGTTTGTAATAGCTAAATCTTGAAAACAATCCAAATTCCCATCAACCATTGAATGGATGAAGATGTGGAATTTTTTTAATACAATGGAGTACTGCTCAGCCATAGAGAAGGATAAATTTAAGATCAAACCCTTTAGGTAATGGATACAACTTGAGACTATATTCTGAAGTGAAATAAATAGAACACACATGCAAATATCACACTGTCCCTCTGTGAGACAACTGAAAGCGTAAGTAACTGAAAGTGTGAGTAACTTAAAGTTTAAATAAGGACTATAATGTACAATAGATACGCTGAAATAGGGAGAAAATATTCAAATGGGAAAGGGAACTAGGAAGAGGGGAGGGGGAAAGGAAGACAAAAGAAAAAAATGAGGAAAGAAGGGAAATTTTAAACAGAGCTTTTGAAAATAAAGGAAGGAAAAGGGGATTCTAGGGAGGGAGGGAGCACAATGAGTAAAGATAATCAAGATATATCATGAACATGTACAAATTCCCTATGATGAATGTGATTATTACATGTATCTAAAATGTACCAATAAAATTAATTAATTAAAAAAAGAATGAAAAATGAGCAATCTATGCTAAAGTACTCAGAACCACCATTATAAATTGTTCTGACTTATTTGCCTCTACCCCTACACATGAATACTTGAAATACCACTAGACATACAGTTCTTACTGTGTGGGTTTCAACTGGTGACAGGATCCACCCCTTTCCAATGAAGATATCTCAAGAAAAATAAAATTTCTTTCTTTCTTTAATAGATATATTGAAGTATAATTGAAATTCAATAAACTATGGGAATGCTTAAAAGATATAATTTTTAAAAATTGAGTTTATTGGTACACTTTCGGCATACAGTACGCTTACATTCATTATTGGGATCTTGTACCTCTACACGACAGGTCTTGGTTCTCATTTTTTCCCCTTGTCCCTGCCTTCCCCTCACCCCCTCCTCCCCTCCCCATTTACAAACACTTTATTTCCATTTTTTCATTTTCTCATATTAGATTCATTAATAGGAAAACGGATACATTTGGAGGATATACTCCTAAGTGAAATAAACAAGTCACACATGTGTAAATACTGAATAGTTTCTCTGGTGTGAAAAGCTATAATAGTACATAAGATCCTAATGAGATAATTAACAATGTGAAATAGGAAGAAAAGCCTAAAGGTGTAGGGAAAGTGGGAAGGGTAGGGGAAGGGGAAGAAGGAAAAAAATAAATGATACAATTTTATATGTTCTGACATCATACCCCATGAAAACACCATAAACAAGCTGGAAATTATCTGTCATTGAGAGAAGTTTTATAAAGCCTTTTTTAAATCCTTTTCCCCATCTCTCTTCCATTAACGTTTTTTTCTGACTTATAGATTAATTTGCATGTTCTAGAGTTTTATACGAATGTAATAATATAATAGGTGCTCTTTCTTATTTGCCTTTCCTCATTCACTTTAATTATTTCCAGATACACGCAAGTAGAGGGATATATGATTAGAAAGCAGTCTTTTCATTCATTCACCTAGACATCTGTGTATTTTATCCAGTTTTTGGCTACTAAAAACATTACTGCTATGAATGTTCATGTAGAAGTATGTATATTCACATTTGCTTTTATTCCTTGTGGGCAAATACATAAGGAATAGACTATTAAGGCCATGTGTTATGTGTGTTTAATATTTTAAGGCACTACTAAACTGTTTTCCAAATATTAAAGTTTTAATATTTTACCATCATATTGTACATTCCCAACAATAGTGTATTAGAGTTTTAGTGTCTCTTCTTATTCACCTACATCAACTAGGTTTAATCAAGTCTATTAATTTTAGATGCTCTCATGGTATCTCACTGTGGTTGGAAATTGCATTTCTGTAATTACTAAGGAAACTGAAAATTTTATTTGCACATTTCCCTTTGTATATATTCTTTGGTGATGATCAGTTCAAATGCTTTGCCATTTAAAAATTAGCTTGATTTCTATTATTGAGTTTTGAGCGTTCTTTTATAGTACTGTGGATATGGATAATATATCAGTTATACAATTTTCAAGTATTTTTTTTTCCATTTTGTGGCCTGGATTTTATTTTCATAATAATATCTCTATAAGCATAAGATTTTAGTTTTGGTGGTATCCTCTTTATAATAAATTTCCTTGCTTGGTAATCTAGGTTGTTCTTGCACAATGAAAGCCATCAAGGTTTTCTTTTAGAAATTTCATAGTTTAGTTTTATATTTTTATCTCTTTCTGATTTTGAGTTAAAATTTGTATTGGTACAAAATCTGCTTCAGTTTTCTTTTTTCTCCCATATATTTTCTGCACAGTTATTCAAAAGATGCTTATTGAAGTTTATCCTTTCTTCACATTTGTTAAATTGTCTTTTCACATTTGTTAAAAATCAGTGAAATATAGATACATGAGTTTATTTGTAATTATTTATTTTGTTATATTAATGTATTTGCCTATCTGTGGCTCCAATACTAAACAGTCATGATTACAGTAGCTTTATGCCAAATTGTGAAATAAAGGTATGTTAGTTCTCCAACTTTGTACTTTCTTTCATTTCCTTTGTTTTATTTAGTTTTTTATTTTTTGATACATGGTCTCTCTGTAATTCAGGTTGGCCTTGAACTCACTATGTAGTCCAGGCTGGCCTGAAGCGCATGATGATTCTCCTTCCTCAGCCTCTCAAGTGCTGGGATTACAGATATAGACTACCATGACCAGCTCCTTTCTTTGACAATTATTTGCTTATTTTTTGTCTTTTTTCATTTCCTCAAGAATAACTCTGTCTTGATAGCAGCCATTCTTTGTGGGGTGAGGTGGAATCTCAGTGTTGTTTTCATCTGCATCTCCCGAATGACCATGATGTTGAACATTTTCTTCATATGTTTATTTGCTGCTTTTACTTGTTTGTCTGAGAAGTGTCTGTTCATTTCAGATGCCCATTTTAAAATTGGGTCTTTGTATTTGGGAGGTCTGATTTTTTTTTTTGAGTTCTTTATATATTCTAGAAAGTAGTCCTTTGAGGAGTAGCTGGTAAAAATTTTTTTTCCATATTGTAGGTTGTCTCTTAGCTTTGTTGGTGATTTCTCTTGCACTGCAAAAACTTTTTAATACAATGAGATCCCAGTTGTTTATTCTTTGTTCAGGTTCTTGTGCTGCTGAGGTTTTGTTCATAAAGTCTTCTCCTATGCTGATGTTTCAACCAATAACAAATGCTGGTGAGTTGTGGGGAGAAAGGAACCTTT
Source organism: Fukomys damarensis (assembly GCF_012274545.1). Lineage (NCBI taxonomy): Eukaryota > Metazoa > Chordata > Mammalia > Rodentia > Bathyergidae > Fukomys > Fukomys damarensis. The sequence continues at coordinate 37,059,871 of NW_022900927.1, forward strand.
CTCCGTTATTGGTGGGAGTGCAGACAGGTACAACCAGTGGGAATCAATACGGAGATACCTCAAACAACTAGGATTAGAGGTTCCATTTGACCCAGCTATCCCTCTGCTGGGTATCTTTCCAAAAGAATTAAAAGAATCATACCACAGTGATATATGTGTACTCATGTTTATAGTGGCACAGTTTGTGATAGCTAAAACTTGGGAACAACCCAAGTGCCCGTCAACTGGAGACTGCATAAAGAAGATGTGATTTTTCTATAAAATGAAGTGCTACTCAGCCATAAAGGATGAGAAACTAGAAATATTTATAGCTCAATAGGTGCACATTGATGCTATACTCTTAAGTGAAATAAACAGGACACACTTGAAAAAATACCAAATACTTTCTCTGGTGTGAAAAACTATAAGTGTAAATAAAGTTCAAATGGTATAATTGGAAATAGGAAGAAACTGGCTAAAGGGGAATTGGGAAGGGGAGGTGGAAGGAAATCAGGGAAAAGAAAAAAATGTGAAAAATGAAACAAATGGAAACAAAGTCTTTGTGAATACGGAAGGGTGAAGGGGGTGAAGGGAGGGCAGGGGTATGGGGACAAAAACCAAGACATATCATGCAAAGGTACAAGATCCCAATGATAAATATAACTGTATTGTTTGCTTTAAATATACCAATAAACTTAATGGGAAAAAAAAAGAATGAATCTGTTAGTTTCTACAGAAAATATGTTGGAATTGTAAGGATCTCTTTGCATTTATATGATTAATTGGAAGAAATAACTTCTTAAAATTGCTTGTCCTGTGGATAAAGAATACCTATCCATTCCTTTAGGTCTTTTTTATTTTCTGTTAGAAATGTAATTTTTATGCTTTCACTACCAATATATCTCCAAGTATTTCACATTCTTAGTCTATTGTACATGATATTGCTTTTTAATTTCTATTTCTGATTTTTTTGTTGAAGCATATAAAATGTAGCTTATTTTTGTGTATAAGTCTAGTACAATGCTAAAATGATGAGAAGAGACATTCTTGTCTTGTTCCTAATTTTAACTACTATGTGCTTAACCATTATGTCTTTACTGTGTCTAGTGACTTTAAATTTTTATATGTACTGTCTACCAAACTGAAGATGTTCTTTTTATTACTGAGTTTTAATCAGAAATGGATTTTGATAAAATCAAGAGCTTTTCCTAAATTTATTAATATTTCTATATATATATATGTGTGTGTACATTTTTAATTTGCAATACAGTGGATTATATTGGTTACTTTTTGAATATTAGATCATGCTTTCATTGCTTCCAAAATGCTAATATTCTTTTGTCATAATGTATTATTACTTTTATGAATTATCAGAATAAATTTGCTAAAATGTTTATGTATTTACATCTGTGTCATTGAGAGATATTGGCTTTTAGTTTTCTTGTGCTGTCTTGATTTTTTTTACCTATTATGCTAACTTCATAGTATGGGAACTTATATCTTTTACAACTTTTTAGGAGACTGTGTAAAATTTGTATTTATTTTCTAAATGTTTGGTAGATTTTAATAATATAGTGATATAGATGTTGAATTTTATTAATATGTAGTGAATTTTTCTGGTTATTAATTTATTCTTTAGTGAACTTCAGTAGTTTGTTTCTGTTTCAAGGATTTGACCCATTTCACTTAAGCTGTTCAATATATTGATGTAAACGTGTACATGATATATTCCCTTGTTATCCTTATAATAACCACAGAATCTTTAGTGGTGTACTGTCTTTCATTTCATGCATTGGCTATTTGTGTCTTATTCTTTTTCACTGATTTATCTAGCTAGAAGTTTATAAATTTTATTGATCCTTTCAAAGAACATCTTTTGTGGCATTGATTTTCTTTCTTATTTTCTATTTCATAGATTTTCTCTATAATAATTATTATTTCCATATTCAATATACTTTGTGTTTAATTATTCTTTTTTCTAATTTCTTTAGGTGCAAGCTGAAATCATTCACTTGAGTCTTTTTTTATTTTTCTGCAGATATTTATTCTCTAAATTTTCTCCTAAACTGAATGCATAGGGAATCCTCAAAAGCTTAATATACTGAAGTTTGGTTTTCATCACTTGCAGATCCTTTGCCATTCAGTTTGTTACTTGTTCCATAGCTTACTCAGATAGTATCACTCAGTTTCCAAATATTAGAAGAATTTCCAGAAAAGCTTGCATTATTCATCTCTTAATTCGGTTTTGGCCAGTGAATATACTTTGTATGACATAAATCTTAAATTTAGTAAGACTTATCTTATGTTCCAGAAATTGTCATCTTTTGATATGTATGTTCTTGAAAAATGTGTTCCATTGGTGTTGGCTGGATTGTTCTGTAATTGCTAGTTGGGCCAACATGGCTGGTGTAGTTGTTCAGGTGCCCATATCCTTACTGATTTTCTGTCTACCACATCATCATGTTTTCGGAATGAACATTCACTGTTTGGATCCATTAATGTAGTACCAAATCAGCTATCTAAAATTATAGAGAAATAGTGGCTTGGTTGTCTACTAATGTACCTAGAAAATAATCTTAAAGTGCAATGTTGAAAAGGTGAAATTGAGAACATTAGGATAAAATCTCAGGAATGTTAGATGATAATATTAATATCAGGACTTAATGTACACTCAGTGCCTTATTCTGTTCCTCCAATTTGGCTTTCCAATTGGAAAGCTAGTATATGGTTAATATGTGATAACTAATTAAATGTTAGATGGATGAGGTGAGTCATGACCTAAGAGAAGTAATACAGATGACTATGTAGCCATAATAAATAATGATTAACAGTCATTGAATGCTCACTCTGAGTTAGTCACTGTGCCAACATTTTTACATTTATTATTATATTTATTTTTTTATTGAGTTTATTGGTACATTCTAGGTATACAGTACAGTTATATACATTACTGGGATCTTGTACCTTTACATGACAGGTCTTGCTTCTCAGTTTTGCCCTATCCCTACCCTCCCTTCACTCCCTCCTCCCCTCCCCATTTGCAAACACTTTAATTCCAACTTTTCATTCTCTCCCATTTTTTTCTTTTCCCTTATTCCCCTTCCCCTACCCTTCCCACTTTCCCTAAACCTTTAGCCCCTTTCTTCCTATTTCACATTGTTAATTATCCCATTAGGATCTTGAGTACTATTATAGTTTTTCACATCAGAGAAACTATTTGGTAATAGTATTTATACATGTGTGACTTATTTATTTCACTTAGGATTATATCCTCAAAATGTACCCATTTTCCTATGAATGACTCTAATTTCTCATTCTTTATGGCTGAGTAGTATTCCATTTTATAGAAAAACCACATCTTTATTCAGTTTCCAACTAATGGGCAAATGGGCTATTTCCAAGTTTTAGCTATAACAAACTGTGCTGCTATAATCATAGGTGTGCATATGTCACTGTGATATGATTCTTTTAGCTCTTTTGGAAAGATACCCAGCAGAGCTATGGGTGGGTCAAATGGAACCTGTAGTCCAAGCTCCTTGAGGTATTTCCATATTGATTTCCATAGTGGTTGCACCAGAGTGCACTCCCACCAACAATGGAGAAGGGTTCCTTTCTCCCCACAACCCCACCAACTTTTGTTATTGTTTGATATCTTGATAGCAGCCATTCTTTGTGGGGTGAGGTGGAATCTCAGTGGTGTTTTCATCTGCATCTCTTGAATGAACAGAGAGGTGGACCATTTTTTCACATATTTACTTGCTGCTTTTACTTCTTTGTCTGAGAAATGTCTATTCATTTCAGATGCCCATTTTTGAATCAGGTCTTTATATTTGGGGGGGCTGGTTGTTTTGAGTTCTTTATATATATTCTAAATAATAGTCCTTTGTCTGAGGAGCAGCAGGTAAATTTTTTTTCCCACATTGTAGGTTGTCTCAGTTCTGTTGATGGTTTCTTTTGCAGTGCAGAAGCTTTTAATAAGATGAGATCCCACTTGTTGATTCTTTCTGCTAGTTTCCATGCTACTGAGGATTTCTTCACAAAGTCTTTTCCTATGCCAATGTCTTCAAGAGTTCTTCCTAACTTATGTTCCAACAAGTTTAGTGTTTCTGTTTTAATATTTAGATCTTTAATCCACTTGGATTTTAATTTTGTGTATGGTGGGAGATAAGGGTCTAGTTTTAATCTTTGGCAGTTTGAGATCAGGAATCTATGGGAAACAATGAAAGCAGTTCTATGTGGAAAATTTAGTATTTTATTTTAATTATTGTTATCACTTTCAGGCATTTTTATTACAATAATTTTCAATTTAAAGATGAGAACATTGAGTCATTACTAGCTCAGGGATATGTTTCCCAGGAAAACAAGTTTGAGTGCCAGTATTCTTAAGCATTACTATACTGATTAGTGAGTTTGGCTGGAACATTTATTTCCGAATATTTTGATAACTCTCTGCTTATATTCAACCATGTACTGAGAACTATGGCTATAATAATAATAATAATAATAATGATAATACAGAAGAGGCACAGTTTATAAATAAACCAATTCAGTGACATGAATATTAACCAGCAATATTTTCATCTTAAATATAGAAAACTAACTTAAAACATTTTAAGCCATTAGAAAAGTATTGACCAAATACTTAATAAGTCTGATTATGGTAGCAACTTCAGAAATAGTTGTCATGTATTTTAACACAACCCTTTGCCATCACCTTTCATCAGTCCATTGCTTCTCTGTCACAATTTGATTTAATTTCTATGTGATTTTTAGATAGGTGTCTCAAACTAGCATAAGCTAATAGTGTCTTCAGATGTGTGATCTCAGTGAGTTGAGAGAAAAAAATAAATTACCTCTCTCCCAATAGAATCTGTTTGTTTCTCCCAAAGTGCTGAGGTTTATTTCAGTTAGGTAATAGAGTGCCCAGGGCCAATCTTTGTGTCCCTTGGGTTAAAGAAATGGTACAGGTCATCATGGGACAGGTGCAGGTGCTCACCCTCTATATAGAGAGAGCCAGGAAAACTACTGTGCAGAGCATGCCCAGAAAAGCTACATGATTTTGATTAGTTAGAATGTCAAACATTTCAACATGGTTGCACAAGTGTGAGTATGTAGAATAGTAGACATATTTCGAGGCTAAGCTGGGTAAGACTTGGAAGACATTTTTGTCATGCTAGAGTCCATATTTTATACAGTAGGTCAAGAAAAACTAAAGAATTTAAAGCAGAGGAGTAACAATTAAGGAAACTTCATTCTAGAAATATTGCATCCTGCAGATGTGGTAGAGATGGAATTAATAGATCTTGTCAATTAAAAAATCATAGAGACAGGAGTTATAAAAATGGAGCATATATGATGTAATACCATAAGTAGCACTTAATACAATGATTTGCCACTTCTGTGCTTTCCTCCCTGAAGATCTGTTCCTAGTTAGCATTGACCTCTGCCGATAGTCAACTCCCACTGCATCTGTTTCACTAGCTTATAATCTCTTGTAATTATTTCCTAAATAATTATCCTAATTGTTTCCACTTGCTTTTATTATTCTTCCTAAATGATAATTTCATTATAATTTAATTTTTTACAGAGAAATATATAACAAAGATATAGAGCATTACTATAGGGAAACAAGGATTAGGATCCAATAAGTCAGATACTGAGTTTTGTGGATTTGAATATAAGAATTAAGCTTCTTTGAAGAAATACTAAATGATTTTCATTATGGATAGTTCCAAGGTTAGAATTAAATGAAAAAAAACTTCTTAAAGTTACATATTTTTAGAATGGGAAAAATATGAGAACTACTCTATTAAAAAGATTTAGGAATAGTAAAATAACAAGTTCATTTTTCATTTGAATAATTGATTGAAGACGAGGTTTTATCCTAAAGATGGAATGGAAAGGGGAAACACTGCTTACAGACAGGAAGGACTGGAAAAGATGAATCGAAACAGTCTTTGCTTTAAAAGCACTCAGGGAAATAAGAATCAATGACCTAATGACCTACATGATGAAAGTGAGCAAATGCTCATTAAATTTACATATGATGCTGTAGTGGCCAGGGTTGCTTACAAGTAGCTTGAGAAGAGGAACAGATTTGAAAATGACTGTGGCAATCTAAAGAAGAACCTTTAAAAACAAGAGCACTTTTCAGCAATTCTTACACCAAAGTATGTTTTTAAGACCAAACCAAATTACAAGGAATAAAAAGAAAGAATTGCCAAGTGGGAAAAAAATCTACGTGTCATGAATACATATTTTTAAAAAGGGGATGATGACGGGAATTTTACTTGGAACATTCTGCCAATCAATATTGCATACCTAAAGCTGGAAAATCTTTGCATGGCGACTCTCTTACATCTATCACCTCTTACAGTATCTGGCTCCTCATCCACGGCATAAGGCCAATTAGCCCAGGATTAGTATGTAGAGAGAGCACATAATGACTTTGCGTACAAAATGCCTTATTTCTGTAAGAAAATAAAACAACTATGCTGTACTTCAAAAATACATCCTAAGAATAGGCACAAATTGCATGAAATTAAAACAGTCATTATGCTAAGTGTAACTGTACCAATAAATCACATCTATCATTTAATGAGTAATTACTATGTACAAAATATTTTAGGAACTGCTTTACATGTATTACCTCATTTACTCCTAACAGCAATCTTGTAGTGTAGGCACTTCTAACTTATTTTAGTTTTGCAGAAACATACTTAGGTAGTTGAGTGATTGTCACAGACTCAGACATTAAGCAAATGCACGAGACAGAATTTGATGTTCAAATCATCTATGCCCAAATTTCAGGCTCTTATCTACAAAACCTTTCACAAATAATATACCGTCAGGCAAGTGATTATAAGAACAATCTCAGTGGATGGCAACCCCAAGTCTACATCAGGCCAGTCTACACGGCCTTATCATACTGGTCAGGAAATTTTGCCTGTGGTGTCTAAATGTTTCTCGCCACCTTCATTCTTACCGTGCTGCTCGTGTTCTGCATCATATTGTTGCGTGAGTGTCTGAATAGTTCTCCGTGCTTCTCATCATGGCTTGCCGCAGTCTGTCTTTCATGATGCGTACAGAGTCATGTTTTCAAAACTGGTCAGATAATGCCACTCCTTCACTGGAAACTCTACGCTGACTCCTCACCCCAAACAAGAATAAAGCCAGCGTCTCCACAGTGGCCCATAAGGCCATATCCTTGGCTTGCATTCACCCTGTGCTTCCAAAGCACCTGTAGACTTCTGGTACTTGTCCACTCTCTTACATTTTTGAATTCTGATAACGTGCCCATCAATGATGATGTTTCTAATGCAATAGCTCCTTTGCTTTCCCTGAACTCCACCCAACTCCTTCCTAAACCATAACTTTTAATTAGCTGTTCTCCATGTATAGAACGATGTTACTTCCAAATGGTATCAGGGGTCTAGTGTGTTCCCCTCGAAACCTTTACCATTATGTCACTCCTCAAAGTTCTCCTCAAAATGACAATTGACACTATTATTCTTTTTTGCACTCTTTTCCTTTCTTCTGATCCAGTTACTGCTTTGTCCTATGGCGCTGATCACATCAAATATTATACAATTAATCAATATTGTGTTTACTATAGTTTTAGTTTTCTGCTTTCTCCCCATCAAATGTGTCTTTAATGGGAGGGATCTATGCTTAAGATTTTTATGGATGTATTCTCTGTATCCATTGCACTGCCTCTATATAGTAGGCACTTAATAAGCATTTATTGAGCCAATTTTTAAAGTAAATGTTGGAGAAAGACAATATGAGTTAAACATTTGGTGTTTCAGTGGGAAAAATCCTGTTTATAGCAATTAGAAAAAATTTTGGCACTTGAAACAGCATTAAGGAGTTCCAAGTGTCGTTCAGTATGAATTCTAGAGAGGGAAGGAAGATCGCGTTGCAAGGTGCTCCTGTTGTCTAGTGGGTTCCATCGAATGCGGCCTGAACTTCAGCCCTGGGTTCCTGAGTCCCCGTCTGTCAGCTCAGCTCTTTTATTGCTGTTTCAGTCAGCATCAGGCAGTCAGCCTGTGTTCTGCGACTCTTTTCAGATTTTACTCTTCTAAACAGTTCCTTTTTCCTAGATTTTGCTTTTTATACTTACAGTCAACTAACACACGCTATAAAATAAATATAATGGGTCACTATTTTTTCTTCTTTGACACATTTGTTCATACTCTACAGTGTTGGACATGTTATATTTATTAAGTATAGCATTGTAGTCATTTTTGTAAAGTAGTTGGACTTCGGTTATACTATTACAATCATAGTAGCAATTGTTCTTGGAGGTCTATTTTGCCACTGGACATTCATTTATTATCTCCTTTAAACTCCCATCTTTAAAGGTATGTTGTGATGTTCAATTCACCTAACATTATCTTAATGATGTATTCAGGCTTGCAGGTGTCAGAGCTGAGACTCACGTCTCATTGCTTCTAAATTATGCTCTTTCCACTATTCCAGAATATTTGTCTTAGTTGCCATTGTTTTAATAGGAATGAGGATTTCACGTACCATCTTTTGATATCCAATAAGTAAGGCATTTTACCATGAATTAAAAAAAGCTACACTATTATGAAATACATTGGCATGGAAAGTAAAAACTAAGGACCATGAAATCTGGGAAATAATAATCTCTGTTTATGATCATTTAATTTAAAAATGTGAACAAGCTTGAGACTGAGAAAAATTAAGCAAAAGAGAGAGAAGGAGGGCAGAAGAAAGAGATTGACTTTAAAATCATCGGATATAAAACTTTTCAGAAATGGCTAAAAATTACATATGTCTACCCCAGAGGATGAAAGGCTAAGGGGTGAGTTAATAAGTCAATTATTAATTGACTCTAATATATAAATGGCTATCATAGGAAGCCTGTTCACTTCTCTGTCAAGGTCAAGGTTAAAGAAAGATAAGTACCCTAAATAATAGAAAGAAAATTCAGTTAATATTAAAAAGAACTTCTTAACAGAAGAGGCAATTAAACATTTTAATATGAATTATTCAGGATTATAAAAATCTTCATTCTATTTAAAAGTAAGATACAAAATATGCTCTCAGATTAGCAAACTAAGTTGGAGGATGTCTCAGAAAAATTCTGTGGAAACTAGGCTTCATGAGACATTGTGGTTCATTGATATAAGATTTAGAGTTTATTAGAAATTAAAATTGTATTAACTTATGTTTGTACCATTCAATTTCTACTTTTACTATCAATATAGAAATGTAAATGATAAAAGAAACAAACTATATGCTCCTTAAGTCGAATTGAAAAATTTAAAGGTAATTCCCACCTTTCTCTGAATGGTCTACTGATCTGTGAAAATCATCAAAAGAATTTCCACATGGAACATACTTTAGTGACTCTGACTTTGTTACCAATTGGATTTGTCCTTGTATTTCAAATGAATCGCTATTATATTGGACTATAGATGATTTTGATGGATCATGAAAAAAATGTCTCGCCCTTAAAAAGACCATGTATATGGCAGTAGGAGATAATTTCATTGATGTTTTTGTGATAAATGCCTTTACCACTTACTGGTAAATTATTAACCTGTGAATTTTGCTGATGGAGGCAAGTTTTCTTTTTCATGTATTTGATTCATTGTCCTTTGAATGGTTTCTTTTAAAAATTTTTTTCTTATATAAATGTTAATACTAAATATTTAAGACAGGTCATTTTCTTTCTTTATGACCATTTGTACCTCTCCCTATTAGATGAGACTTTGTGCTTTTGTATTTTTATAGTGCAACTGGAAGAAAAAAATGTGTATTTAACGAACATGGGTGCCGTGTTCCTCAATAGTCTAAGGAGTGGATTAATCCATTCAAAGGATTCTTATCTTGTTCTGCCCCACAGTGTCACACCATTTTGCTGTTAGCTAATGATTTAGATTGCTGCCTTTGGATTCCTCTATTTGTTAGTTCATATTTGCTAAAATGCTTAAGAGGCAATGCCGCTTTTGACTTTATTCTTCTGCTCTTTCCTGTGTTGCCTTTATGAAAGCCAGAGTAGTGACCACACGATATAAGAAGCTTCGCAGCCAGAGCTGTATAATTTAGCTTGCAGAACTTTGTGAGCTTCTGCAGCTTCCTGAAATTTTCCTGCTACAGTTCTTTAGTGTTTTGCTTTTTATAGAAATCCCAATTCTAATGTCTTTTGCAATGGCTGTTCACCTATGGTAGACTTCATTAATAGTTATAATTAAGAATACAAGTTACCATTTCAATTGGAATAAATGGAAACAGGCAAGCAGTAATTCATTTCTGTAATGTACAAGTCTAATATACAACTCTGATACCATTTAGCAAGGAGGCAGCTACAGTTCATTTCATAAAGGAGTGGGGCTTTGATTAACAGTACAAGTTCATTCAGTCAGGAGGCTTACGAATATCAAATAGTTTTATGCTGAATATTCAGCAAAGAAATAGCAGTTGGGTATCAAAACTATAAGAAGTAGGAATTAGCTAATGTATAGTCCTATAGAATAGAATTAGAAAAGGGAGAATTTTAATGTTTTCAATAGGCTTTTAGAATGACAGAGTTCTATAGTAATTAGAAAAGGAAAAGGAAAGTTATCTATAATTAAGATGTAAAAGATGAACAATCAAGGTAATTAGAGTTAAGGGTTAATGTATTTATGAATAAGAACTATAAAGAAGGAAGAGGACAACAGGGATAATGCTTCTTTTTCACAAAAAGAACATTTGGAGAAAATTCAGAATAAAGATACAATATAAGTAGTTTGTATACTTATAACAATGGAATAGATTGCCAGATGCTAAAATGAACTGAATTATCCTGTAGAATAAGCATGAAGAGGTTGTGTTTTAGTATCCACTGGGTGCTTATTTTTAATCAACAACTCCTGGTGTGCATATTGATATAGCACTGCACAAACATCTTGCAAAACCCAATGTGGTTATGAGTGTTACTTATAATGTTAAAAAAGGTGAGCCTCTTACTTGTTTTACTATTAGGGCTTTCTTTTATTACTGTTTTAAATGAATCCAAATATATCTATTCTTCTTATTAATAATTACATTTATCAAGCATTGGACAATTCATCTTATTATTTCACCAAATCATAAGACTCGATCAGAGTTTCAACTTCAAGCAGGAAAAACTCTTTTACTACCCAGGGTAGATATCATTCTAGTCAAGCAACAACCAAAAAACCCTTTCTGTTTGGACCAAGTGGCCTTTTTGAAGGTAAATGTGCTGTTTCTTTTAAAATGATGAAAATGTTTTCTGGACACACTTTTACAGATATTTTTAGGGGTTCTTTCAGGGAAGGCTAAGAGCCACTTGACAACTGACTGGGAAAATTATCTGTTTTTCACATCTGTTGCCATTCATGCTATTGCATATTTCTATGTAGCATTGAAATCAAGGTGTTCAGCTTTTTTATTTTAAAAATAGAGTCACTGAGCTTTTATTTTGAGTTGTCTTGATATCAATATTGCAAGGTTTGACTGTAATCTCACTTCACATTTCTTACCTTTAAAGAATAGATTATAGACAGAAAGTACAAAAGGTGACTATTATCTCTAGGGCAATTTCTCAAGCAGGAGGACTTGAACACAGATTTTTTTCACGTCTCATAGAAAAAAAAATGTTTCAAGAAAAGAAGACAAATCTGACTGTGAGAAGGGCAATAGGAAGCCTTCCATAAAGCCAGGACCCTAAAGAGCTCCCTCTCCGCAAATAGATGAACTAGAAATAAAGCTATCTTCATCCTTGGGGGTGGGGGGCACAAAAAAATCTTCCCCTTCCAACTTTGGCAGCAAGTGAAGAGGAAAAAAAATTCCCTTAAAAATTTGCAACTACAAGGAACCTTGATTGGTATTGAATCTCACATGTAAAGTACCTTGATGCACCACAGACCTCAAGCCAAGATTTAATTTAAATTGGCCGCTCTGGACTAGTGGTTCCCCAGACACCAACCAGAAATTAAAAATGATCTTATCTAGAAAAACTAACTTTCGGCCAGGGATTTAGCTCAGCGGTTCAGTGGCCTGCCCTGCAAGTGCAAGGACCTGAGTTCAATCCCCGGTACCAAAAAAAAAAAAAAAAAAAAAAAAAAAAAA
>NW_022900927.1:37072085-37127605 GCF_012274545.1 Fukomys damarensis
AAAGAAAGACTAACTTTCATATCATATTTCAAAAAGTTTCTACACACAAATCCTAAGGAAAAAGCAAATTCCCATAACAAATCACCAAGGAAACATGCTTCCATGAACATGCTACAACAACACCAAAAAAACTGAGAGCAGATAAGTTATGCAAATGATTAGCAGACTGGATGCACTTTTTGTAGACACTCATGAATAGTATAGAGTATAGTATTTTGTAGACTATTAACATACTATACAATATAAGTTAAGTGGTACCTCAATTCATGAACTTAATTTGTTTCACAATACTGGGGAAGATGGCCTCTGTTGTGTTTCTCCTCTGATGCAGAGTTCTCAAATGGAAGCAAAATTTCTCAAACCTAATGGTTTCAGAAAGGTCTGTGAACTGAGATAGGACTGTATATTAATAAAACACTATGTCAAGATCAAGCCTGGGGGAATTACATATTTTGGCCCACGATTACATAACTAATAGTAGTAGCAGAACCAAGCTTTCAACTCAGTCTACTTGAATTTAAATTCTGCCCTTTTGTGTGGTGGTTTGGTTCCACAAACAAACAAGTGTTGACTTTCACAGTAGAAGAGATTATACATTTATTCAACTAATTTTGCCTTTAATCTGACTGTGTAAGTCTCTCTTTTGAAAAAAAAATGTCATATACAAATTCTTTCTGGCCTGAAAAACCAATCTCATCATGTGTGGCTCCTGAGGAGTCTATCTTGACCATGTAATATAGTTTGCTTTGCTTTCCTTTTTCTTTCCTACTTTACCCTAGGTAGCTATCCCTGGCATGTCCGCTTCTGCCTTTGAGTCAGTAGCCTAAAAATCCTCAGACAAAATGCTAGGCCAAATCAACCTTGAAGCTGAAAAAACCCAGGAAGAGGTCTGTGCTGGCTGGAGTGGAGCTGTGCTGGTTTCAGGGAGTCTGAAAAGCATGGGGAGGCATCTACAGGGCTAACATGTCCACAAGCAAACCTGCCTGTGCAGTTCATTTATGTACTGGCTCTTTGCTGCGCTTTCACAATAGGATGCAGTTAGCTTAGTCCTATAAAAATATCTGGCCGAAAATGGAGAATTTTTGGTATGTATCCCCTTGGTAAGTACTAGAATCTCCAGCAAAACAATGACCAAGAAGTTCAATGTCTGTGTTTTGCTTATATATTCCCAAAACTGTTGTCCAGCCTCACAATTTTAAGATGAAACATGTAAACATTTATTGCTGCATCGTTTTCCTTCTGGAAGGGCATCCGTCACAGCAGGAAACTTGTGACTAAATTGGAGCAGTTGAAACTATCTCACTAGTCATATCCATTACGAGTAAGAGTGAGAGGTTTGAATTTGATGCCTAAAAAGGAGTTTTCGAGTTTGAAATGAATGTGGTGGTCGTGTTGGGGAAACATTAGCATGTTTAAACATATTTATGATTGAAATAATAAGCTCATTAGTATTTATGTAGCACTATGTACAAGTGCTTTCCAGAAATTTAGTCATTTATTCCTAAAAAGGAATGAAAGAAAAAAAAAAACATGATAAGTGTTTACATACCCATTTTACAGATGAAGAAGCTAAGGAAATAATATATCCAATATCCCAAAGTAAGTAAATGATGGAATTAGAATTCAAACACTCATGGTTTTACTTATGCTGTTAATCAGTTACACTTTAATTGGTTATCCTGTGATGTGATTAATGTTCAGAGAACATATTATGCATAAAATATGAAGATACATTCAATTTGTTTTTTAGTAGAGTTCTTATACTTTGTTTATAGATATCTGGTTAATTAAACCTTTTAGAATCAGGCCTTTCAAAACATCTTAGTTATAATTTAGTTCTAGTTCCCTGACTTATGATAGTGAATAATAGTAAATACTCATAGTTCAAATGAATTCAACAGTAGTTAATTTTGTCCTCTATATCCTCAGTGTTTTTTTTTTTAATGATGATAATTTGTCACGTCTTCAGATACCTGACAGACATGAGTTTTGAGAAATTTTTGTTTTTTACCTTAAACATTTTTCAAGAAAAAGAAGTAAACATGGCCCCATTACTATTAAGCAAAATTGTGCTTTGGTAAATACTTGTATTATTTTTTAGAGTTCTTTAGTTTGAACTACTTATGTCTTTTTTGAAAAATAATGCAGAGTAAAACTTCTTTTGCTTTTCCTAAACTACTTTCCCAGTCATCAACTGATACTTGCTATTTCTGATGTTCTGTGCTTCCTTAGACAATTTTGATGGAGAAGTTGGGAATGTTCAGAGCATACTTCTCACCTCTGAGATGAAGGTCATAGGCAGCAGTGAAGATACCTGCCTCTCAGCACCCCTTGGTGACTTTGTTGGAGATCCCACGGTCTGACAGACCATTGGTCTGCCCCTTTATGGCATTTTTGTTCCTAATTTCCACTCCTGTTTACTTTGAACTAAATCTTTCACTCTTTTTCACTTCTGCTTGAGAAAACATTTTTATAGCTTTGGAGCCAAGTGTTTTTTGGCACTTTATTTTAGCATCTCTTTTCAGTGACTCTGTTGCAGGTTGAAGCCATGATGTTACTAGTAAAATACATGAGAAATTTGTCAAGAATGAAGTAGAACAGTTTTTATTTTCCTCAAGAAATGACATAAGAATAGCTTGCTTTTCTACTTTATGTTTGTTCCATGCGAAATTGTAAGAACAGAGTTGACCTTTAATTGTCCTAAAATGAAAGGGCGCTAATAACCACCTCCCAGAGTGGTTTAGTTCTTTGGAGTATCTGATGGTAGGAGCAATTGGTGTTTCTCATATTTATTGAATGCCAAAAAGGATGAAAGAAAGTTAGAGGTAGAAATTTGCTGCCACATACAATAACCGAAGAATTGAAAAGGTAATACCAGGGCCCATGGTGCAGATGTTTGTAAGAGAAAGTAGAAAGTTTTAGGAGAAATTTTGTTTGTTTTTACATATGTGTCTTCTGAAGTTTTATTCTATAAAGTTGATGCTTTTGAAATGGTTATTTGTGAAATCACAGTTCTATAATGTTTTTAAAATTTATTTTCTTACTTGTAACTCAGACATTGAAACTTCTAATTTCCATTATTTAGCTTAATAGCATTACCTAAAACTCTACTTAAAATGAAAAAACTTAAACAATGATTACATAATATGTACTAGTTAATTTCACTCCAAAAAGGCTAAATTTATTTGCCTTGATATAAAAACTCAGGCTGATTCCTCCTGCTGATGTTCTGCCACTGTCAGAAGAATTTGCGTCATGATAAATAGCTTGCTGCTTTATTTTCCTCGACGACATGTTTCTGAGTCTTGAAACTCTCAAGGGACAGATTACATCTGTGCTTTGCCTTGCTGAAAACAAAAATCAAAAGCTGGAGGCGAAAGCTGTCCTGCTCTTTCACAAGTGGCGATGGTAAAGAACTTTCCCCTCATTGATTGAGGTCTAGATGTTATCTAACCTACTCTCCACTGCACTCTGCAGCTCAGAAACAACCAAACTGAAGTTATGATGCCTACCATTCCGAAGGAAAAGCAAAGAAAGAAGTCAACCTTATCAGTGAAATGCACAAACAGGCTACCTTTATTTTCCTTGAGGACGGTGATGTTGGTTTGATGAAAGTTTAATCTGGGCATTTCATTCTTTCTGTAAACTTGCCCTGAAATGAAAATAAGAGCAAGGGAAATACAGAAAACCTTACTCAAGCAATTATTTCTCTTTCTTGCAAATATTGGAGCATAAAATTTCTTTAGCTTACAGAAAAGCATTCACATCCTGTATGAATAAATCCAACAATGCAGATTAACAAATGCTACTCAGTTATCAAGCCCATGCCCATGACGAGATTATTTTTTTCTTTTTTGCTTCCCATTGTATACATGGATGATAAAATGAATGAAGTATAGCTCTCCATTGGTCATTTTTCCTCTGTGGATTAATTGCAGTGATTGAAACATGAGTTGCACAGTTATTTGTTTGTAATATATATTTTATTTATTATAGATCGAGTGGGATGGTAAATTCAGTTTTATAGCATAGTAGAATTGAGATGCATGTCTTTATTCAGTATTGTTCTTGAACTCAGTGACGGTCCATCTGTGGAAATACTCTCATCAACCTCTTATGTGAGCCCATCCTTGAAGAGTTCATCATATAGATGCTTAATGAAAAAATATACTATGCCTTTGTCCTTGTCAGCAGTGTCAGAATGTATGAGATGCTTGGCACAACTGCTAAATAAAACTTCAAATGTAAGACAAAGGACAGAGGCATTTTGTCTGATGAAGAAGCAGCTTGTGCATCCTGGTTTTCACAGAAAAACTCAGTCTTGCACACACGTATAGAACAGAATTATTTATGGTTATATCTGGTGAATCTTGTTCATGTGGAAAGTCTGCCCACCATTTTAAACAGCCGACTTCCAAGTCTCGAGTCTTCTTGACTTGAATTTTTCTAATTTCCTGTGGAGTCTTCTTTCTACACCTGTCTTTAGTGATGTATTTATCAACCCAAGACAAAAGTTATAAGTCATATTTGATTCAGAATTTCTGAAATAGACCAACAAGCTATAAATGTGCATGCAAACTCTTCTATGGATACAGTGTGTTCTGATTTAATTAACTTTATTTTTAAAAATTTATTTATTTATTTATTTTTGATACCAGTGATCAAACTGGGGTCCTTGCTCTTGTAAAGCAGGTGGCAGAACCACTGAGCTAAATCCCCGGCCCTCGATTTACTTAATTTTAATGATTTTTTTTAAAGGGAGTCACTTGAATATACACGTTTTAGAAAAAAATGTTTTGAAAATCTAAATCTCCCTTTAGACTAGGAATAAAATAACTGCTCTATGGACGTTTACATTGTTTTAAAGTTTAAAAAATTCTGTCTTTATATCAAAACCTAAGATTATTCATTTCTAAAATTATCACTCAAGACTGAAAAATGACACATTATAATGAACTATTTAAATACTAATTATTCTCATAATCACAAAAGACAGATTTTGTCTGGTGTAACTTGGGAAGATACTATGGAAACTTAGACTTGGACTTGTTTGCCTTTTTATGATCAAATGAAACCTTGAGGTATTTTACTAGATTTCTTGAGAGAGAGAGAGAAAGTGAAGAAAGTGAAGAAAGGGAAAAAGAAAATTTACAATTTTTAGGCTATTGTCTTCTTCCCAAAGAAATATGTGTAGGCTGTGGTATCAAAGGGTTATGACCCACCAGACATATTAGTATGAAGTTGACATGGATTGATGACTAAATTAAGAGAGTCTAAACAAGGGTCTATACTCAGTGTTGGACTGTCAAAAGCCTTCATAGAGAATATTTCGCTTTGGGAGAGATCGATACTTAAATTCTTAATGTGAAAATAAATTTAGTTCATTCCAAAAGTATAACCTACACGCTCCACTGATGGTTGATGCCAAACAGTAAGGATTTCATGGTTATGGGATATGCTTTTCCCCCATTGCCCCTTTTTAGTCACAACTGTATCCCTGTGGTTGCTATGTAACTTCCAGGGAAGTTGAAAATCTGCCAACCAACTGTGTCTATGTACTTCATATAAATCTTTCCTATGTTTGAAGATATATTGTTTGGCCCTTTATTCCAAAACAAAAAATCATTATACGTAGTTTTTTTAAAGTTTTTACCCTATATTGGGATTTTGTTTCCTATCCATCTGGCATTTTTATTTTAGCATTTTATTATTATCATTATTTTATTACTCATGAATGCTATTTTTTGTATGCTATTTTGCATGCTAATATCATGTCTACTCCAATCAGCACCTCCAGATACTGAATATGTTCAAGAGAAAAGCACATGCACTCTGTTGTGGTTCCTTGTATTGATTTTTTAATTCCTTTTCAAATTTACTATTTTTGTTTACTTTTTGAGACAGGGTCTCACTATGTAGTTGAGACCAACCTGAAACTCACTATGTAGCCCAGGATGGTC
Organism: Fukomys damarensis; assembly: GCF_012274545.1. Classification (NCBI taxonomy): domain Eukaryota; kingdom Metazoa; phylum Chordata; class Mammalia; order Rodentia; family Bathyergidae; genus Fukomys; species Fukomys damarensis. The sequence goes on from NW_022900927.1 coordinate 37,078,046, forward strand.
TCAAAATCCCACTGACCCTCCTGCCTCACCTTCCCAAGGGCTGGGATTACAGGTGTGCACCACCACACCTGGCTTTTAAATGTTCTATTAAAATCTTCTTTCTTAGTAAATTGTACAATAGCAATTGCTTACTCATTGTCAGCTACTAGCAGAAGGTTTATAAATATTATTAAGCTTGTGATTGATATTTTTTTCCAGCTATAATTGAGTTTATTGGTACATTTAGGGATACAGTACAGTTACATTCATTGTTGGGATCTCGTACCTCTACATGACAAGTCTTGGTTCTCATTTTTTCCCCTTGTCCCTGCCCTCCCTTCACCCTCTCCCCTCTTCCCTTCTACAATCACTTTATTTCCATCTTTTCATTATCTCACATTTTTTTCTTTTCCCTTTTTACCCTTCCCCTACCCGTCCCACCTTCCCTACACCTTTAGCTCCTTTCTTCCCATTTCTCAATGTCAGTAATCTTATTAGGATCTTCTGTATTATTGCAGATTATTCACACCAGAGAAACTATTCGGTATTTACACATGTGTGCCTTAATTATTTCACTTAGGAGTATATTTTCAATATGTTTCCATTTTCCTATGAATGAATCTATTTTCTCATTCTTTATGGCTGAGTAATATTACATTTTATAGAAAAACCACATCTTCTTTATCCAGTTTCCAACTGATGATGGGCACTGCTATAAATGGGTCTGCATACTTCTCTGTGATATGATTCTTTTAGTTCTTTTGGAAAGATACCCAGCAAATATATGGCTGGGTGAAATGGAACTTCCAGTCCAAGCTATTTGAGGTGTCTCCATATTGATTTCCATAGTGGTTGCACCAATCTGTACTCCCACCAACAATGGAGAAGGGTTCCTTTCTCCCCACAACCCCGCCAACATTTGTTATTGTGTGATTTCTTGATAGCAGCCATGCTTTGTGGGGTGAGGTGGAATCTCAGTGTTGTTTTCATCTGCATCTCTTGAATGATCAGTGATGTGGAACATTTTTTCATATATTTACTTGCTGCTTTTACTTCTTTGAGAAATGTCTGTTCATTTCGGATGCCCATTTTTGAATCGGGTCTTTATATTTGTGGGGGCTGATTGTTTTGAGTTTTTTATATATTCTTGATAATAGTCCTTTTTCTGAGAAACAGCTGGTAAAAAATTCATTTGGAAATATAGCTTCCCTTTCAATTTCATTGAAAAGTCTGAAGAGTAATGGCAGTAATTCTTCTCTAAATGTCTTGTAGTTGACTTTTTACTTTTTCTCCCCTCTCCTTTTAGTTTCTTGCCTTCCTATTTGATTTGGTCTGTTGGGCCTCATGGTATTGTGACCTTCATCGTCCTTTTCTAGGATATTGTTTAGAATTCCTTGTAGTGCTGGTTTGGTGTTCATGAAATTTCTCAGGTGTTCTTTGTTGTGGAAGTATCTTATTTCCTTGTCTATTTTGAAAGAGAGTTTTGCAGGATACATCAGTCTAGTGAATACCTCACTCCAGGCTCTCCTTGACCTAAGGGTTTGTGTTGAAAAGTCTGCTGTGATTCTGATGGGCTTTCCTTTGCATGTGATTTGTTTCTTTTCTCTTACTGCTTGTAGTATTTTGTTTTTCTTTTGGATTTCTGGGATCTTGATTATTATATGTCTAGGTGTAGATTTGTTTTGATCATGGCTAGTTGGGGTTCTATATGCCTCACTTATCAATCATGGATAGTTGGCATCCTATATATAGCCTCACTTATATAGCCTTCTGTTTGGTAAGTTTTCTGTCATTAATTCTGTGAAGAGCTTTTTTAAGTCATTTGCATTTTCTCCTGCTATTTCATGAATTCCTATCAGTCTTATGTTATTTTTCTTTGCATCATCTATAAGTTGTTGGATCAATTTCTCATGATCCCCTACTGTTTTTGAGAGACCTCTTTTTTCACAGTCACTGACTGCAATACGTCTTCCATATCTGAAATTCTATCTTTGCAATCTTTTATTCTGTTGCATACACTTTCAATAGAGTTTTTAATCTCCTGGATATCTGTTTGAATCTGTTTTATGGATTCCATTTCTTTCCTCTGTTGGGCATTCATTGTTTCCATTTCTTTCTTATGCTGAGTCTTCATGGCTTCTATCATGGTCTTGAGCTCATCTATTTTTTTTTTTTTTGTCGGTTTCATAGAGTCTCGAATCATGACTTTCATTTTGCTCATCATCTCTATGGTTAACTGGGAAATTTTTTCTGATTTGACTTTTTCTAGAGCCTGATTGATCTGTTTTGTTACCTCCTATGCTATGGGTCCAGGGTGTTCTGCTGGTTCACTATCAGACTTTTCATCCTCATTTGTCCTACTGTTCTCCATTGTTGAACTGGCAATCTGTCTTTCTGTCTTGCTTAAGTGGTTCCTCATTTTTATTTTTGTTGTTGGGTTGTCCTTGGTTTAATTTCTGGGTATTACTTAAATCTTCCTGATATAGTTGCGTTTTAGCTTTTGAGTTTCTAATGACTCATAGACATCCTCATTTTCATAATATCAGAGAAAACAACTCATTAAATCCATCACAATCCTTTATCCCAATTGATACATTCAGCAGCCCAATCAGATCAAGCACATCTTGCAAACTGACCACTTGTGGTAGTCATTAGTCTATCACCTTTAAACCATGTGAGTTGAATTAATATCAAGAAGCATCCCAAAATATGTTTGCAGTGAATACACTTTTTAATATAGCATCTGTGATTGATATTTTATGTTGTGAGAATGACTTGTACTTCCTAATGTTCTGTTTGTGTAAAGGAATAATTTTTAAATTATTTTTAGAAGTGAAGACACAAAGACATTTCATAGGTACTGTAATATAAGTTCTTCATAGCCTGTGAACAAATTTTCTCTGACAGCATGAGGATTACACATGTGCCTGTCCTCTGCCATAGTTCATTTTTCTCCATATGTCACTTTCTGTGAAGCTGCAATTGGAGGTGTTTTAGCATGGGCACAATCATCAAGCAGGGCAGGAACATCCGAGTTTTATAAGAGCAAGTTATATCTCATTATGACTTTAATGTAAATACCAAAGAGGCCATTTAAAGTATGAAGATCTATTAGGCAGAGTAGGCCAAATCCATGAAAAGGGATTGTGAGTGTGGAGAGCAGAGGACAGAAGAGTCCATGTAGATGAATAATTTAATCGACTTTTAGTTTTATGCAATTAATTTCTTCCTGATATCAGTAGCTACGGATCAAGCACATCTTGCAAACTGACCACTTGTGGTAGTCATTAGTCTATCACCTTTAAACCATGTGAGTTGAATTAATATCAAGAAGCATCCCAAAATATGTTTGCAGTGAATACACTTTTCAATATAGCATCTGTGATTGATATTTTATGTTGTGAGAATGACTTGTTCTTCCTAATGTTCTGTTTGTGTAAAGGAATAATTTTTAAATTATTTTTAGAAGTGAAGACACAAAGACATTTCATAGGTACTGTAATATAAATTCTTCATAGCCTGTGAACAAATTTTCTCTGACAGCATGAGGGTTACACATGTGCCTGTCCTCTGCCATAGTTCATCTTTCTCCATATGTCACTTTCTGTGAAGCTGCAATTGGAGGTGTTTTAGCATGGGCACAATCAAGCAGGGTACAGGGACATCCGAGTTTTATAAGAGCAAGTTATATCTCATTATGACTTTAATGTAAATACCAAAGAGGCCATTTAAAGTATGAAGATCTACTAGGCAGAGTAGGCCAAATCCATGAAAAGGGATTGTGAGTGTGGAAAGCAGAGGACAGAAGAGTCCATGTAGATGAATAATTTAGTTTTATGCAATTAATTTCTTCCTGATATCAGTAGCTGAGTTGGTCTAGAGAAAACAGGAGAAATATTTACCAGAAATTAGTCTTGGTGTGACATACTGCTTTTGCACTGACATACTGTTTTCTTTTCCTCTAATATTTCACATCAGCATTTCACACATGAATGGACTCAGTTATCTAGTTTAGTAGTCATGTGTTGACTATCTAGCCCTGTGGCAAAATGCTGTCTCTAGAAGGTAGCTTTTCCCCCTCTGATTCCTAATGATGTGTTAAATACAGGTTATATACATAAGTTTTCAGGATATGCATATTGGGGTGACAATAGTAAATGCAAAATGAACATATATATCAAACTCATAGAAGAAAGTATATAGAAAATTTTTACTGTAAAGAAATTACAAATGTTTGTGGAGATAAATATATCTAAACTGATTTAAACAGTACACAAGCTATTTGTATATCAAAACATGTTATCATATTAGTGTGCATAACTTGTACTTTTTAAAATTTAATTTTATTTAACACATTTGAGTATTTGACATTTCATTATCCCAAAGTAAATGTTGGGATTATTTGGAAAACCACTGTACTATGTAAATGTAATAGACTATATTTATTTAAGTTGTTACCATTCAGCTAACTCTAGTCATGTAATATTTAAGAACATGTCCTTTTTTATATTATTGGACAGAATTGGGGATGTATATTGTAAGCCTAATTTGTAATGATCTGTTAAGTGTTTAATTTGTGACATCGCCACCATGATATTATGCAAGCAACTTTTAAAAGTCTTTTTTATATAGTGGATTTGACATCCTTGTTCACTAACATTAATTTGTGTTGCTTCTTTCTTAATGCACTAAATTTTGTGTGTTTCCAGCTTTGATAGTCTGACTCTAACAAGGAAAGATTCTTTCACAATAAGCAGTAGAGATACCATTTGTTGGCTTATATTAAAAAACATGAATGATATTGTTATCTTTATGTAGTTATGTTACAGATTGTTATTAAGTTCAAAAATTAATTTGAACTTTTAGAAATTGCTTCTTTCTTAATGCACTAAATTTTGTGTGTTTCCAGCTTTGATAGTCTGACTCTAACAAGGAAAGATTCTTTCACAATAAGCAGTAGAGATACCATTTGTTGGCTTATATTAAAAAACATGAATGATATTGTTATCTTTATGTAGTTATGTTACAGATTGTTATTAAGTTCAAAAATTAATTTGAACTTTTAGAAATAATCGACTTTTATAAACAATCGGTATCACTTGAACTTTCTGAAGTAAAATTAAATTCCCTTTTGCTCATTCACAACTTTTATTAGTTTGGGAAATTTTAGCTTTCCATTACATCCAGAAATAAAATAAGTATTTCTATGACTTACTCTGTAAAAATTGCTTTGTCAAAACCTCTATTTTAATGGAAATTATAATGTATTTATTACTGTATTTTTTAAAAGAAAAATATTCATAAGAACTTAATTTTTTAAAGGATTATATTAAGTGTAACTGAGTTTCTGGACAACTCAATTTAACATATCTCATTTTTTTTCTCCAGTATTTAAGTTCATTTTAATTTAAAAAACACTACAGCACAGAATACTATGAAATCTCTACAATAGATCATATCTCTCAAGAAAAATAAAACAATTATATAAAACGAGAACAATTTTGTCAAAGGCCTCTATTTTTAATTAAACTGTCAATTAAGAAAATTTTCAAATATATAGAGAAAATTATCAGTTATACATGCACTCAAAACCAAATTTAACAACTACTATTTTGTAAGATACTTTTATGGTTTGTTTCTAAGGATAAAACTTTAGATTGAGTTGAAGCCCTCTTGTCCCTTTCCTTATCTCCTGTGACCCCGTTTCTTCCCAGAAATAACCATTAAGCACAATGCTGTAGTTTGGATCTGGAATGGTAAGTAGTTTTCCTCTGCCATGTGCTCTGGTCATGTTGTACTGTCTTGTCACTGGCCCTAAGTAATGGCACAATCAATCACAGACTGACATTCATAAAACTATGGGCCAAAATAAACCTGTTCTTTTCATAAATTGATTTCTCAGATGTTTGTTATAGTAACAGAAAGTCAACTATTGCACAGACTTTGTTTTATCCATATTCTTATTCTCACACTGTGTCATTTATCTTTATGCAATACAATAAGAATAAAGCACACTTTAAAATCCATATTTACATTAATGGATTTAATTTTTGTGGGTTTTCTTTATTAGAAACAATTGAAATTTCATTTATAAATTACAGGTAGAAACAAGGTTGCAAATGACATCTTTCTCCACCTGTCTGTGTGTTCCTGTGTCAGTGCTAGTGATGTATGTACATGCTAAGGAAAATTCTGGGTCACCAGGTACATGCATCAACCCTTCCCAAGTCAATTTATCATTCTTCTGGACAACTAATACCTACTTTCTTCTTTCTTCTTGGTATTTATATTTACTTATCCTCATTCATTTGACTTTGTTGCTATTTCCATGGAATAATGGAAACAATAAACAAATCACTTTTCTCCCTCCTCCACAGCTGTACATCTCTCCTTTCAGTCCCAATGTGGTGTGTTTCCTTTGCTCTTCTCGAAAGCAGATGAATGTTTGTCCTGTGGTAGAGACCAATGCCTTCAGTGTGTGCTAGGCCTCCTTTTCTCTTGTCAATTTGAAGAGATCATTCCTGCAGAGCTGTCTCCTTTCTCATAAATCATCCATTTTTCCTTCTCTACTCAATTACTCTTAACTTTGTCAAATGTTATAATATTTTGATCTTCATAAAGATTTGCTTGACTTACATCTGTGCAGGCTATACAGCTTTTCTTTTTTTTCTCTCTCTTAAAATACTTATGCTGTTGTGCTTATCATTTGACAAGACTATGTCTTTTTAGTAAAAAATTAATTCCACTTTGTAAAATCCAATTATTCCTCATTTTAGTTTTAGTTAACTTGTTTTCTCAAACACATGTTATAGCCATGATCATTCATTCCTTGAAATGCCTTTTCTGATGTGTTATTAGCTAATTTTTTTCTTCATGTTTGATGTACTTTTTTTTTGCTTTTCTTAACCTACAAATATTGGAATGACTGGGGCTCATTCTTCATTTTTTTGTCTTCTACATTTCCAGTTGCTCCATGTGAGGAGCTTGGGATTTCTTGTCCCAACTCTCTTCTGAATTCTAGATTACAAAATCTAGCTGTTTGTTTTTTCTGCCTAAAATGTTTTTCTTAAATTCTCAGTGTGATGTGCTTTTCCATCTGATTCCTATTTTTGTTCAAATGTCAATTTACTAGAGAAATCTTTCCTTAATTGTTTATACTGCAAAAATTGGAGACCCCACCTCCTTCAGTACTCTGTATTGCCTTGTGCTGTTTTTGTCTTCACAGAAATAATTGGTACTTGCATTATTATATTAAGCTGTTTCTTTGTTTATTAACTGCCTTTTCTGTCTAGAATATCAACTCTATGAAAGCTCTATTGGGGTTTAAGTCTGCATTTTTCTCAGGCTTTATAATAGTGCTTGGCACAGCAGATACCCAACAATTACTAAATTCTCAAATAAAATTGCTTAAATTTATATTAGCATACCATCCCCTAAAGAATTTACATCTATGTATGAACTCCCATTAGAGTTTTTGAAGAGACCTTTTTTCCTCAAATCTTCATCTGGGCTATATTCTCATAATACTCTCAATTTTCTCCTAATCGTTTTAAATTTTCTAGTCTACACTGTGGTTTCTAATCATCCCTTTGTGTATTTACTGTTTCTCTACGTTATGAAGCACATTGTAACTTAATTTGTTCAGCTAATCAATCATGCCAATGTTTACTGAATTCCCTGCCCTGTTTCATTAGAATATCATGCCACCCGTGTCCGCTATCACTGTTACCAGTATTAGTTCATTTCTGCAGTCCTTTATTTTGATCTTCTGGTCTACATGCTTATTGCTTCAACAATAGTGTCTGAGGTTTAGCTACAACTTTATAGGCTTGTTTATCAAAAGTAATGACTCCCGATTTTTTTTTCTGCTTTTAAGTTGCTACTAAGTCTGGTAACTCATAGATTTTCAGATCAAGACATTTTCTGAAAAAAAAAAAGAGTGTAATTTTGGAATATTTGACGTTTACAATAATTCTACTTTCAGTTTTAGAACCTTATATGTTTGGTTAAATTGTTTTATTTTCTGTGTGAAAAATTGAGTGACTGAAATTTTCCTTATTGTTTTTAATTTTGCTATATTTATATTTGGGGTTCTGAGAATGAGACTTTATGAATTAATTCTTTAGTTTTGGTGGCATATATCAACTCTTCATTATTGATTATTAGTCTTGTTTCAGGCTACTTCACTACAGTCTTTACAGATTGGTTCTGTAGATCATCTTGGATTTGTATAAAGAATTTCATATGACCTCTGAATAATGATACTTGATTGCTTCAATAATTTCTTTTGTTAGTTTTATTGTCCTTTTAAAGTTAACTGTTGGTACAGTACATTCTTATTTTATTTCCATCTTTAAGGAGAATGCATATAATATTTTACCATTGCACATAATTTTGAAAGATGGCCTCAAACTGTTAATGAATTCACTTTTCTTCTTAGTTTATTAAAATATCATTATTTTTTAATAGATATTAAGTCATATCAAATATTTTCCACATAGAGAAGATAAAATAATTTATCTTCTTTATATAATATTGCAATAAATTCTATTTATTGTTAAATTCATTAAATTTCTGTCTCCTTATCTATCCATATGATATTTTATATACACTTATCTATAATTTTTTACATATTATGTATATTAAAATATATATTAAGTTGCACATACTTGTGGGATTTATCTTAGAAATTTATGTGTATATATGTATATATATTTCCATATATGTTCACATAAAGATTATTGGGCTATATATATTTTACCTTGTCTAGTTTGTGTATCAGTCATATAAATATCATTGCAAAGGCTAGCTTGTTCTTTTTCAATTCTTTCATAGAAATTTGTCAAAGATAAGGGTGACATGTTACAAAATGCTCTTAATAGCTGGGCATGGTGGCACACACCTGTAATCCCAGCACTTGGGAGGCCGAGGCAGGAGGATTGCTATGAGTTTGAGACCAGCCTGGGCTAAATAGTGAGTTCCAGGTTAGTATCAACTACATAGTGAGACCCTGTCTCAAAAAACAAACAAACAAACAAACAAACAAACCCCTTAATAGATTAATACACATAAAAAGTTGGCCTGGATTTTATTATGTGTATGAGTATGTATCTATGTGTGTACATTATTTTGATTTTTGTGTTTTAACTACAGATTTGCCTACTTTTTTAGTCACTTTCAAATTTATATAGTGCTTTTTAACTTTTCATACCTACTAGTAGAAGTTGCTAGAATATTCTTATTTTTAATTTTTAACTTTTTCTGTATTTATGTGACTACTTTTGTTCCTAATGTTGTCCATTTGCATTACTTTCTTCTTTTCTCACCTTGATCAAATATATACTTAGAGCTTTATTATTTAGTTAGTGATTTTATGGACCTGCTAATTTATTATTTCTTTTCAATCATTTGTTTGTTTTTTGTTTTATTAACTTTGCTGGCATGTTCATTTATAGTGTCATGATTGTTCAAACTTTGTGACTTGAATGCTTACATACAAATGCTATTTCTGGTGTGATTAAATGTTAATTCTTTTTGTCCCTGGGATTTGTGGTCCTCTCATTGGATACTTTTAATCTTTTTATTTATTAACTTGAATATAGAATATTCTTGCTTAAATGTCTGCCTGGGAATACTGGAAAAACATGGTTCCAGTGATGTGGTGGATATATGCTGAATCATGGCGGGAGAGATTTGATAGCTTTGTATTGGCTGTAGTCCATGGTTTGCACTGCTGATTTGAAACTGGTCAGAAGTTGGTAAATATATTTCCTAGTTAATATCATCTTTCATCATCAATGGGGAAGTAATGGCCTCAATAATGAGTAGAAGAACTACAATGTCCACATCAAATGCCTACATATATTTTTAGAAAGCAGGAAACACATGAAATAATTAGAGATTGATATAAAATAATATGGTAAATTACACAGTTCAGACTCAAGGATATATCACTTCTGAAGAGAGAGGAAACACTAAGAGCTAACATAGTTATGGGAAGTATCACACCATAATATAGACTTTCCTGTCCTTTTAGTAATGGATAGAATGTAGAATATTGGATTGAAAAATTTCCTTTTTTTTGAAGTAAACAGCATGACTAAAACATGGGGGCATAAAACACACTCTTGTCATAAGGACATGAGCTTCACTAGAGTAGAAGTTGGTTATTAGGTTATGTGAGAAAAGAGATAGGAACTGGAGAGTCTCACAATGGATGGCTTTGATTAGAACTGTAGGAAATTTTATATTAGATGACAGAGAAGCAAAATACAAATAGTGATAGTGATAATAATGAGGATGATACAAATAACTTTAAAAAAACTTATTCCAAAGACCTATTCCAAGTCCTTTATATGAAACATGGAAATGAATTCATACAAATAATATTGATGTATATTTGTTATTATTATTATTATTATTAACAGGGTAGTTTAATGTAGTTATCGTTACTGTTATTACTGTTGTACTATAATTGTAGATTCTTAGGTCATCTAACATGAATTAGTGGATAACAGAGCTAGGACTCTTAACAAATATTATGCTTCTAACATAATTTATAAAATTAGTCTGATATGGCCCATAGGATGGATTTGTTATGATGAGAATGCATTTGGGGCTGTCATGAGGAGGCTGTGAAATAATTCAACCATGTAGAGATAGAGAGGCTTGTCCTCAGGAAGTCATAAATCAGAGGACTCCAAGGGTATAAGCACAGGTGACTGGAGCAATCGGGCATCAGTTCTATTTTCTTGTGTGGAATTAATTTTCTTTTCCTTTTCATTCTATTTTTATCTTATTCTATAGTCTCTCTTAGCCTTTCTTTTTGACAATCAATTTCTGAGTGAGGGATATTCAAGATTAAGTATTATCTTGCTCTCTTCTCCAATGCTAAATATACCTTTATTCTATTTAAGAAGCAAACATCCCCCCCCAAAGGCCCATGTCTTTAAAAAAACGTAACTATCGAGGATTTAAAATATACTTTTTTACTCAGACCAAAACACACTTTTCTGTAATGAATTATGTTGGGGTTTTTTTTTTTCAGTTCTTTATATATTCTAGATATTCATCAATTGTCTGAGAAACAGCTGGAAAAATTTTTTCCCACTGTGTCTGTTGGTTGTCTCTTTACTCTGTTGGTGATTTGTTTTGCTATGCAAATGTTTTTAAATACGATAAGATCCCAGTTGTTGATTCTTTGTGATATTTCCTTGGCAATTCGGGTTTTGTTCATAAAGTCTGCCTACACCAGTTTCTTCAAGGGTTCCGCCTATCATCTGTTCTATTGATTTAGTATTTCTGCTTATTTAATATTTAGATTGTTGATCCATTTTGATTTTAGCGTAGTGCATGGTAAAAGACATGGGTCTAATTTTACTCAGACCCACTCCAAAAATGGGCATCTGAGATAAATGCACACTTCTCAGATGAAGAAATGCAAAGAGCAAATAAATCTATGAAAAAATGTGCAACATCACTCATTATTCAAGAGATGCAAATACCAGATATTTATAGCTAAATGCATGTATATCGAGAACATACTCTTAAGTGAAATAAATAGGTCACACATGTGTAAATACTGAATTGTCTCTCTGGTGTGAGAAACTGAAAGTGGAAATGAGGACCAAAATATATGATAGATAATGTGAAATAGGAAGCAAAGGTTCAAAGAGGAAGGGAACTTAGGGAAGGGTAGGGGAAAACAAAGAAGGAAAGGAAAAAATATGAGAAAAGAAGGAAAAATGGAAGCAAAGCTTTTGTTAGTAGGGAGGGGTGAACGGGTGGAAGGGAGGGAAGGGGAATGGGAAAAAATAAGAACCAAGATAGATCATTACTGGTTCAAATTTGCAATGGGAATGATGAATGTGATCATAATGTATACCTAAAGCCTACTAAGGAAGTTAATTAGAACAACAACAATGGCAACAAAACAACGCTGAGATTCCACCTCACTTCAGAAAGAAAGGCTGTTATCAAGAAATCAACCAATGACAAATGCTGGCGGGGCTGTGGGGAGAAAGGAACCCTTCTACATTGTTGGTGGGAGTGCAGACTGGTGCAACTACTATAGAAATCAGTGTGAAGATTCCTCAAAAACTACAACTAGAGATTCCATTTAACCCAGCTATCTCTCTTCTTGGTGTCTTCCCAAAAGAATTACAAGCATCATACCGTAATGAATATATGCACCACAAATGCTGGCGGGGCTGTGGGGAGAAAGGAACCCTTCTACATTGTTGGTGGGAGTGCAGACTGGTGCAACTACTATAGAAATCAGTGTGAAGATTCCTCAAAAACTACAACTAGAGATTCCATTTAACCCAGCTATCTCTCTTCTTGGTGTCTTCCCAAAAGAATTACAAGCATCATACCGTAATGAATATATGCACCCCCATATTCAATCCCACTCTGTCTGTTGGTTGTCTCTTTACTCTCTCTTCTTGGTGTCTTCCCAAAAGAATTACAAGCATCATACCGTAATGAATATATGCACCCCCATATTCATAACAGCACGGTTTGTAATAACTAAATCTTGGAAACAGCCTAAATATCCATCAACCGATGATGAATAAAGAAGATCTGTTTATTAAAAAATGGATTACTACTCAGCCATAAAGAAGAATAAACTTGAGATATTTATAGCTAAATGAATGCACCTAGAGACCATACTCTTAAGTGATGTAAGTCAGACACCATGTGTAAATATCGCATTGTTTCCCTGTTGTGAGAAACTAAAAGTAAAACTTATGAAGGTATAACATGTACAAGAACAAACTGCGTGCAATGAATGTGGTCATTATGTATATCTGATCTTACCAATACATTAATGATAAAATCCCAAAAAAACCCACAAATTATGTTAAAAGATTATAGAATATCTTTGTGCAGAAACATCTTTTATAAACTTGTATTTTAGAATCAATTTATTCCAGTAACTCAGAAAAGAGCAGAGATTTTTACCTCACAGGTGTCCACATTCCTTAAAGAATGAAAGAATGAAGTGTATGGAAACAAGTTCATGTGACCACTCCACCTGTGGGATGTTGGGCAGATTTTCTAGCCCTTTTGCTTCAGTCTTTTCCATAGGAAAATTGAATATAACGATACATTATTCCTTACCACCTTCCACCTACCCAGGGCTCGAAAGACCACAAAGCAAACACTTCTGTTTTTGTAGAATATTTATGAGTCAAAGACTTCTTGAGGCGAGAGAAGGAGGAGATCCTGTTGTTCTGGTGCACACGTGCTAGTATTAGTAGAGTTTCCCATTCCCAGCTTATTCCAGTGACCTGTCCTCCAATACTTCCTACTGGTGTAGATTTCTCACTGCACACCTAGCTGTAGAGAGTCCAGATCTTCTAAGAGGCAGACTCCACTATGTTGGGAAAGCCTATGTGCCAAAGGAGACAAATAAGGTTGAGAGACCATGTTTCAGATGATATGATACAAGCAGAAAGGAAAAGAAAACTCACTTGTGATGGAAGATTTCCAGATTGAAGCTCGGATGGATGAAACGTTCATCTAGACCAGTGTGGAGGTCTCCAGCCGGTTGCCTATTGGAGGAGTTTCCTGTCCTATGGGAATGGTCTACCTTTGTTCCCATTGGTCTGTCAGCTTGTGTTAAACAATGTATGCTGTTCCTGGGGGTAAACGCAGAGGGATAGCAGTAGGAAAGTGGAGGTGTTTTCTCACAGCTACTGTAGCATCTGCTTTTTTTTTTAAAAAATTGCTATTTTCAACTGTAGTAGGCTTTTGTTTTCACTAAAAGTACCCTAAATGCAGAGGGATAGCAGTAGGAAATTGGAGGTGTTTTCTCACAGCTACTGTAGCATCTGCTTTTTTTTAAAAAATTGCTATTTTCAACTGTAGTAGGCTTTTGTTTTCACTAAAAGTACCCTAAAGTAGCTTTATGTTTCTTTATGCTTAAGTATGTCTATTCTACCAGCTCATTTATTCTATTCCTGACTCTAGTCATATTGGTCAACCTTTTCAGCTGTGCATCTTTGAATCACGTAGTCCCGCATCATGTTCTGTGAGCATTGTACTTTTCCAAAATCTGAGTAACTAAGGGCTCCATTTTCTCTTTCTCGGTTTTTATTATGTCCAATGCATTTAGGGAGTGTTATCTGTTGTGATTTGGTATTATAAGAAAGTAAACTACACCGGTTAAGATTACTGACTTTGAATTGGATGTACGTGAGTTTCTAATTGTGGCTTTATTACCACTACCCTGAGTAGTTGTTTCAAATCTAGTTTTACTGCCTTCAACTGATGGAATCTCAGAACCACTTCTCTTGTGTTATTGAGCACTGATGGTCCACCAACAGTTACTTTGTTATTTACTTTTAAATTTTTTCGAAATACCTCTGCACTAGGATTGTTTTGGGTGTTGTGTCCCGAATGGGAGGGTCCAAACTGACCAAATCTGCTTGGTGGTGTTTCCAGTCTATTGTGTGCAATATAATTTCTTAGGTTTTGTCCTTTGAACTTCAAAATCTCTTATTTATCTTTCCTTACCTTTCTTGTCTCAGAGAAAACTGTGTTGTTTTTCAAGACTATTCTAATTTTCTTTTTAGTTATTTTGGACTCTTGCTTCAACAGTCAACTCTTGAACTAGTGTGTCTCCAGTCTCTGTCTTCCATGGATCAAGTATTTTGCTTTGCATAACGTTTTCTTTCATATTCAAAAAAGTTCAAACAAATCTCGTGTGAATGTACACATAGCTTTCTCTTCCGTCTCCACAGTTTTCCAAATTGAGTTTTACCCTTACAAGACTGTTTAAATAGCTTTCTCTTAAATTTTATCTACTAAACCCTTCTGTGAGCTATTATTTTCCTTGAAATCTGAAGCACTAATGTTTAGATAAATCTTCAGCAACACTACCTGAGTTGCTATCTGCTTTCAATCACAATGTATCATACTTCTTCGCACATACTTTTAGTTCTCATTGATTTCCTCAACAGTTTTTACTGACTACCTATGAGTGCTGAAGAGATCATGCAGAATTTGTAGAAAGATGCTTAGATTCGCTATTTCATTTACTTCACTAAAACTGCAGCTCCTTTCTCAGTCGCACCTACTTCAAACCCCAATATATGTCTTCAATCAGGAAATTTCCCCGAGTCTTAGTTCTACGCTTATCTTTTCCCTCTTTCTCTCTAGTTCTCTGCCTACTCTTCAGGCCCATATTTTTTTTTCCAGTGGATATTGTTTTAGTCATCCTATCCACAATTTCTCTAAATTCTGTGTATCTGTTAATATCATCTTCCACTCAGTCAGGCTTTAAAATTCAAATTAACCTTTGCTATACTCCTTAAGCCTATCTCTGGCTGTTATCTTCATTGCTTCTATTTGTTTGTGTTATTTTATTTTATTTCTTTCCTGGAGTATCAGAGTTAAGGCTTGACTTTTTGTTTTAATCACCTTCCAAATTCCTTAGCTGTGGTATTGAAATATTTGTAAAAACTGTCTGAATCTCATTTTCCATCTAATTTCCCATTGTCTGGTTTCATACCTCTGTGGTTCTATATAATCTTCTTTGATTATTTTTCACCTCTACATCTGTCTGATCATTGTACCACACACATGTTTTCTGTTTTTTGGGTATTTTTTTTTTTTTGGTTATTCATCTGCTTTCAATGTGCAACATAAATAAAACTTCTTTAGACCCTTCCTGAACCAGAGATAACCTCTCTTGATTCTGGAACACAGGAGGATATTTTTTTTTTCTTTTGTTACTTACAGTAATTTCAATCTCTTTTCACTTAGATTTTGAGTCCTTGTTGATAGAAAGTTATCACTTATATTCATATGATGCTGAGTACAGCATCTTGCTCATTAAGCATATGTAAAGGAAATCAGTTAAAATGATTTCTGTCTTTTCAAAGTGATTACTTATCAGTAGGTTACACCAGTGAAGCAATAAACTGTATATCCTGGCTGAATAACTAGTCTTCAAAAATACAAAGTAATTGCTATATGTGTGATAACTTTCTTCTTAGGTCCACTTACTTTTCTAAGGAAGAGCAGCTTCTGAGCTAGACACAGAGAGAGGGTAAAGCCAGGTATGGGGACATTGCTTTTCCTCTGGAAGTATTTACTATCGCTGGGACTAATGTGCACTCACATTAATACATTGAAGGGAGGGCAAGGGAATGGGGAAAATAAGAACAAAGATACATTATGGAAAAGTACAAATTTCCAATGATCAATGCATTACACTCTATACCTAAAATGTACCAATAAAGTGAATTTAAAGAAACAAATTAATACAATGAAAAAGTTTGAAAAATTAGTTGGGAACTTATAAAAAAAAAAAAAAGAAAGCATTCCAAGTACCACAATTGGTAAAAGATGAGAAGGCTTTCAAGCACACTTGTGTTGTATAATCCTTTATGAAACCTTAAACAAATCAGTTAATTATTCTAGTGTCCCCTTGAACCTAAGCTTATCAAACATCATAAGTTTTCTTGCACTAACTTCAACTTTAAAGCTTTGCTAGAAATAATGTATTTGCTTCCCATAAATTTTTCAGGCTGCCTAAATATCCATTTTGTTTGTGTGGGTCTGGAATTGGAATGTAAGTTGTAAATAATATTAGTCTGATGAACAAAAGCTTTAAAGTCACAATGAAAGGAGATTTATAGTCTTAAAAAACTGGTTGCAATGATGTATACCTACATTAAGAGTGGTGATCATTTTTATAATCCATACATAGTAGGAGCTTAGTATGCAATGACTAAATGATGAGAGTTGGTGAGGCCATCTGTCCATGAACTTCTTCAAAATGGGGTTTTTAAAATTTAACTTTGGAAAGAACAGTATAAATCTATAATTTTGTGTGCTGCTCCAGAGAACATTAAACTGTAAAGCGAACACACATTTTCTAAAAGTTAATATATAAAATATAATAATGAGTACAATGATATCATACAACATAAATATTGATTGTATTTGTAGGTTTTATTTCTCATTTGTGCTCTGCTCCAGCTTAATCCAGACAGGAAAACTGGTTCATTGTTTATGATTAGAAAGTATTATCTTGCCATTAAATCATACCCAAACTGATAGTTTTTTAATAGTGGACAAGAGGCTAAGTCATCGCTACCTGGAGGGAGACACTTGAATCGCCTGAAGATGATTGTTCTGTTCTGAAGGGAAGTTTGAATTCACTGCTTCAGAGTCTATGTCTAACTTTCTAGGTGGCAAGGGTCAGTTTCCCCATCAGGGCTGGTTGCTTGAATTGAAAAATATACAGGAGCAGAATTTGTCAAAGAAATTCAAGGAGCAGAGCTGATAGAATCTAAAAGGAATACTAACCAGGTCCCAAGATTGAATTATAAATGTTTATGTTTTACGGACTTACACAAGTGTGCAGAAGATAAAGACGAAGAAGCAAAAGGAAGAGTAAACAGTGTGGGAGGTGAAAATACCAGAAGAGGCCTAAAACTCTGTTGTTTTTCAGCTTATGATATGTTGAGATGAGAGGAAAGCAGCAATTTTAGGAACAATTTTGGTGGTAGTTGAAATTTTTTGAGATATTGCTTTAGTAGTGATTAATTTCTGAAGTATTAGTGTTATATTCCATTAAAGTTCCAGAATTGTAGAAAATGATTTTTATGTCAAACAATGGAAATTTATTATTGTGATATTGGACTGACTATAGAAGTACAGTCCCAGGCTGGAGGAGTCTGTTTGTAAGTCTTACATTTTTCTTGCTAAAATAGACAATTTTGATCAGTATCAAAATCCCATACCCATGTACTGAAATACCACACTGACACCCAATACTATGTACATTCAGTGCTTGTTAAAAAATTAAGAAACAAGTTGCTGGGGTATACGTATTTGTAATGAGTGTGAAGTGGGATATGTCATCATTAAGGATCGCTCCCCAATCAGATTGTTATTGAATATTTAGTGCTCACAACCCAGTGCTCCACAGTTCAAACTACTTGGTATAAATTGAAGAATCTTCTTGAAAATTTAATTATATTTTAATAAAAATTGTGATCATCTAAGCTTAAGTATCATTACTTGAAATGTTTCATAGTGATTATCTGCCCACATTTTTGTAGTATTATTGTTCTACAGTATAATGTTTCATAAGGTTAAATAGACTTGAGTTAGTGAGTCGTTTTATTATTTTAAATGTTTTTATCACCACAGATGTCTTCTTTATGTGTGGATCTACATGACTAGATTCAACCTTTAAAAGAAAGAGTCAAGCCATAAAAGTAATTAGCAACTTTGAATTAGTAACAATAACCCCCACTCCTCTGGTACTTACTGTTTTTCATACCTATTTTGAACTACTTTAAGTATAATCATTCACTGACACTTCAGAACAATCACATTGAATAAGACTGTTACTACTTATATATTGCAAGAGAAATAAGTGGGGAATGGGAAGTTAAATCATTTTCCTGACTGAACACGGGGAATGGGTCACAATTTGAACCTGGCAGCTCCAGATCCTTTAGTGCTCTCTACTATCCACTTCTACAATGCAACTATTCTTGCTAGAATCAGGGTATTAAAGGTAGAGATGTTACTCTAAAGCTATGTTTTAATACAAAAGCTTATTTACAGATTATACATTTGTGAATACATGAACTACATTTTAGTATTTTGTCATGTACCTTGTTTCAATAAACTGTTAATGGCACTTGAATTACAGCTTGTTATTTTCTTGAGATATTCTGTCTAAATTTGTGTTTTGCAGTTATAAGATTCAGTCAGAAATTTTTTTGATCCATAAAACTTACACAAAATTGTTACTTTTAGGTGATATATTATTTTCATATTTTTCTTGTTAAATATTTTAATGTGGTACCATAAATGAAATACACTTTTGATTGACTGAAAGAATGATTATTATTATAGTCATATCTGGTTGAAATTCTTCTGTTTTAAATACTCTTTTCTACAGGGTGCTGCTTTAATTAGAATGCTGGCTAATTTTATGGGCCATTCAGTTTTTCAGAGGGGTTTGCAAGTAAGTAAAATATTTTCCATTTGTCATTACATTTTCCTTGTCAATATATTTATTTTAAATGTAGGTTACAATTCAGAAATTTGTTAATACAAAATTGATGACTATGATTGAAAATATAAGATGTGTAAGCTTTCTGTGTGACAAGTGAAAGCTGTAGATAGAATACACACTGTGGTAACTGAAAAAATTTGGACCATTACACAATTTATAATTTAAATTGAATTAATTTTCACATGTGAGATCCTAAATAATACAAAATTTTCAAAAAGCTTGCTATCTTTCTTTTCATTTAAAAGTTCATATAATGTGAAAATAAATTGTATTGGCTTTACTAGATTTACAGATTTCAGAAAATCATGGAGCTACTTTGAGATATGTATGTATCTTTTATGTTGATTTACTATCCATATGCATAGATTTTTATTTGTTTCAATGATAAATACATGTTTATTATTTTTTGAAAAGAAAAATAAAAGTAACAGTTTATCATACTGAATTTGGAATAAGAATTATGGAATCTAAGAGTAGAATTTCAGAAGATGAAAATTATTGTTAAAGAAGATGCAAATATAGAAAAATGAAATTTTATTCCATTGAATCTTCTGGAGTAAATCATGTTCCTTGTATCTGTGATTGATGAATTATTTATGATGCATTCTGCTACTTAGAAGTGTCCTTTAAAGTAAATTGATGTTCACCTGAAATACAATTATACTAAGACACAGAGAGCAATCAATCTTATCTGTTCTTAGTAAGCTTTTCATTTTGAAATTTAAATAAACTACATCTGGAATCAGGTCGTATTTTAGAAGTATAATTTTATCTTTCCTCGAAATACAATGAAAGATAAAACACAAAGCAAGTGTTAAGTGTGTTATGATAAAATATATGCTTAATTCAATAAAAATATATAAATATCTTGTAGAACAGTTTCCCTTAGAAAATACTTTCACAGATTTGCTTCAGCAGGGATTGAAATTTACTTTAATCAGCTCTTGCCATCAGGGACACCTTCAGAATATCTGAAATCCATTGAACTTATTTGTGAAGTGCTAACGGCTCTATTCTGATCACATTCACATAGTTGGGAAAACCTCTTTTTTCCCCTGAAGGAGTGCTCTCCATGAATATCAACATTCTGGAGGAATGCCTTTCCTTATCACCAATCCTTTGTTTTTTCCCAGTCAAAGTTGTAGCACGACAATTGCAGAAAATATCTAAACTTTCATAAATGCAACACAAAGTGAATTTTATTTCCTAGCAGCAAGCATATGTGAAATCATTTTCTATGTACAATTTTTATTGTTTTTCTTCATCTGACTATGGATTTACCCAGCAGACTGAATAACTATAGTTACCTTATTTGGAGAGGATTACTGTTTGCCACATTTTTATTTAACTTGTCCTACTTTCGATAGTATGCAAAATATATCA
Source organism: Fukomys damarensis (assembly GCF_012274545.1). Classification (NCBI taxonomy): domain Eukaryota; kingdom Metazoa; phylum Chordata; class Mammalia; order Rodentia; family Bathyergidae; genus Fukomys; species Fukomys damarensis. Next base: position 37,098,459 of record NW_022900927.1, read on the forward strand.
TTTTAAAATACATCTTTCCCCACTGTCCCATTCTGTTTAGTTTTATCTAAATCAGAATATACCCTCTGACTATTATTACATTAAATATTATTTTGAAGCTTTTATTAATGTGTGCATTTATGTTCTGATTCTTGATTTGGTTAATTTTCAATTGAGGACTCTACGTTTGTCAACATTGCATTTTATTTGCCTTGTGACATCTCATTGATCAGATAGATCTGTATCCTTCAGTACCTGGCTTGCAGCTTTATTTATACTCATCACTCAAACTGATTTAGTGTATCATCAGCAGTTCAGATTAGTTTACAGTAGGATCCCTATGTCTAGGTGATAAATTATCACCTCTGGACATGAAGATGAATGGGGTACGTTTTGGAGATGACCTACTGAAAAAATACTTCACATCGTGGTGCTGAGTGGTCACAGACTCGGTATTAATGTGCTTCCCATTTACAAGGCTCTGGGGAATCCTGGTTTACAAGCTATTGAAAGAGCTAATCTGGGTTGCCAGCCCTTATGTTTGCTGGAAAATTTATTAATCGTTTTTACATTAACCATAGCTGTTTCTGTGTCAACAAAGGAAAGTTTATTATTTGCAAGCATTAGATTTTTATGCTTAGACAGTTCCAAATTGCAAATATTTTGTTTATATATATATTTTTTTTCTTCCTTCTTTATTCTTCCCTCTCTCTTTCACTTTCTTTTTTTTCTTTTTCTTTCTATTTCTTTTTTTTTTCCTTTGTGCTCAGACCTTTTCCCTCATGTTCTAGACAGAAATTGTGCCATTTGCCATAATGGCAATTTTTAACTGGTTTATTATCCCCCTAAAAGTTGTGTTCTGTAACTCTGTGTATACGTATGACTCACATTAAGCTCTTTTGAAACAAAGCAAAGATTGTTTAGAGATGTATATGTTATGTGCATAACATAGGAAGATCATATTGATTACAGAGTCAATTGTATTGTATGCCTTCTATAATATTTTGTATGGGAATATTTACTTAAAGTCAAACATATTTGACAGAAGGAAGGGACTCCAGAGAATTCTCAGATGATTTTTTAAAATCTCTTTTGGTAGTATTTAACCCATTCAGTTAACAATTAGAAAGTCTAGAGGATAATTGCATACCAGATAATCACAATTTGATTTGTAATGGAATTTCATATTTTTCTTATGATTTCATTCTGATTCTTTTTTTTTTTTTTTGAGACAGGGCCTCACTATGTAGTTGAGATTGACCTGGAACTCACTATGTAGCTCAGGCTGATCTTGAACTCACAGCAATCCGCCTGCCTCAGCCTCCCAAGTGCTGGGATCACAGGCCTGCACCTGGCTCCATTTTGATTCTTAAATGGTTATTTCTTGTATGTTTTAAATAGTAAATTATCTGAAATTGTTTTGATAGATAATTCATATACACATGCATAAAATTACTCTTTGATATCACTAATAAACTGACTTCTGTTTTAATGTTTGAATTCAAAGCGGCACTCAGAGTAAATCATATCTGAACCCTTCTGTTGTTGGATTATGGGTACCACTTATAAATGACATATTTTTAAAGCTCTGCATATCTACTGGAATTTTATGTATCATATCTTTGGAAACTCTACATATCTACCATTCTGGGTAATCTATTTTACAGAATAATAGTAGCTGTATTTAGGGAAGTTGAAGGTCATATAGACTAGGGAGAAGTCATTTTCCACTTAATGTAGGCTTTCTACAAGCCACTACATTTTTTTTGGCCTCCAACCTTATGGTTATAAAATGTAATCCTAAAGAGTCTAAGTTTCATCTCATCTTTCATATTTTCTGAATCTAGGATGATCAATTAGATCATTTGGGATTGATATTTGTATTCTGGGATAGTTGTTTTAATTTGATGGGGAAAATCATAAACTAGATGTGTAAGATTGATTCCCTGCTCTTGTATCATTAGGTAACCATCTGAATATTAAAACCGAATAGCTGTCAATGTACACTGTACTATGACAGTAGTTAAACCAGAATATCAGTGACTGTTACAGAGAGACATTGCTAGTAGTAATATAATTCATTTTCCAGTATTAGGAAATGACATATTTCTTTGAGATTTTAGTTATCTATTTATTTATTTATTTTGTTCTAGATGCTTTTACATTTTTTTGTGATTAAACCCCAGTTGTTAGAGGACATTTGCTAAGGACTTTCTGATCTTGCTTGTTTGTTTACATTGAAAGTGCTATAATTTCCAAGGCTGGAGTTTCTACTTGTGCTCCTGAAATCTGGAATTGACTCTCCTTGGAGTGTGATTTTGTTAAGTATACTGGAGATTGGTCTTGAGGAGAATCAGCATCCCCCTTGACGAGTGATGTAGGGAACTCACACAAGAAGAAACTTATTTTTTCAGAGGCAAAAGAGTTGCTTTTGATACCTTCTGCGGCCCAATGGAAGTTAGACCTGTAAGGCCAGGTTGTGATGCTCACAGTCTTCAGTTTGCCCAGTGAATGCCCTAGCTTTCATGTAAAAGACCTAATAAAGTCAAGAAATTTACTTGAGTTATAATTTTTGCCACTTAGTAGTTCAACCCATAGTCAAGTTTTGAAAAACAGTGATTCTAAGGCTGTAAGAGATTCTAGACTCTTTTAGCAGAGTCATAGATGTTTTGTCTCCCACCTCTACTGTCAACTTAGAATTTAAAACACTAAGGTTATCATTTTTGTTTCTATAATCTCTTAACTTCTGTCAGATATATCTAGTTTTTCTCAGACTCTGTTCTGTTACAATGTTCTATTGAACCGGTTATATTTTTCCAAGTCCTATTTCTTCAATTTAGGAAACTTTTGGTGATCATTTAAGAAAGTGTTTGGTCCTGAAAACCATGAATTATCATGTTCCTACTACCTGGTTTCAATGATGTTATCTTCTAAAAAATCTAATCAAAACAGGCAAACAAACAAACAAAAAACAGGCAAGCAAATGAAGATAACTATCTTTGAACATATGGAACCACTTAGAGAAAGGAAGGGGAAAATGGAAGGAAAGTAAAAAATATTAAGATGTGTTATATATGTACCAACTCCCATAATGAATGTAGCTGTATATTGCAAACATGTATTAATGATTTTTTGAAAAATTAAAATGAAGAGCTGAGGAAAAGACAGGAAGCTTACTATTGTAAATAATGGTCTTATTTTTTTAAGTATGTTAATTTTAGGCTTTGTTTTGCACATTCACAACTGTGGGCTCCTTATTCTACCTCCTCTGGGGTGGGGGTCAATCCCCCTGGGATATCAAAAGTACAGGGAGAAGTAGCTAAGCAACAGTTTTTTGATTTTTTGCTTTTTAAGACCAGCTCTACCTAGGATATCTGGAAAGTGAGCTGATATGTTTCTCGGCCCAAGATTTTCTCCTAGCAATGATTCCAGGGAGCAGTGATGACTAAAAAACCAAGTACATGATACATCATTATCTATTGGGATTTTAAAGAGTCAGTGAGAAATGCAGTAGACAGATCACCAGTAACCAGAAATTCCCTTGTGCACAAGCTCAAGTGACACTTTTTAAATATCATGTAATTCGTACCTTAGCACCTCACTTTTGTTTGTGGTATGAACATTTTAAATTTCTTTCTAGGCCATCAAAGGGCAAACTAGTAAGCTCTCCTGGGGCCTCCACCTCTGTTTAATATTTGTGTTATTTGAAAATGCTCTTTCATTACAGTGCCACAAAGATAATGTGACACTTACTCATGGGACACTAGGGTAGAATACATGCAGAACGATACACTTGTATCCTTTCTTCCATTTGGATGAATTTCAATATTCAGTGTTGTATTTGTTTTTCTATGTGTCATTTGCAATATAAGTATACTCCAATTTTCTCCTTCTTCCATTTTTTTCTGTCTCTCTAGAAGTTCTTAGTGATTTTACATATCCCTTGAAATCTTTCTTGCTCCTGTAAGTACTTCCTCTAAATTCCTTGTCCAACAATGCTGGCCACTTGCTAGTGTCTTTTGGCAATTTTTAACATTTTTCATTGACTAAGCATCTTATGGTTTCATGCCTTTGCACTAATTTTCACCCGTGTCTGACAATGATTATGGATAAAACATGCATATGATCCAAGAATTATGATCAACTGATTTTATCTTATTTTTGTAATTTAGGTTAAGCTCCTATAGTTTAAATCCTGATTCTACATGAATTTTATAGGCCTACTTCCAGTAATTTAGGTAATGATCATTTTAGGCAGAATTTTTGTTACATAATTTGAACTTTCCTTATTTTATTTTACTTTTTAAGATCCCTCAAATATATTTTTTCTTTTTCTCTGATTTTTTAGAAATCAAAATAAAGCTATAATTATGAAATCCTCAGATAACACTGACTGGCTCAGAGGCAATTAAAAATAATGATTACATAGAAGTATTGCTTTTTCTTTTCAAAAAATAAAATATTTTTTAATGATTTGAACAGCAATAACATTCTTCACATAGTTAAGATGCAACATGAGGGAAGTGAAATTATGAAGAAAGATAATTTTTAAGCTCAATATTTAGTCAAATCCTTGTCAGAATGCGAGTCACCTTGTTCAGTGCAGAAGGATTCACCATCATCTAAATATGGTTGAATAAAGAAAGATTTCTTTTAATTAATATTTAATTACTCTTTTACGTAAGGTAACCTACAAGAAGATATTTGGCTCCAATTATCAGGGTGGAAATTGCTTATGCAAATCAATGTAAGGCAATGAGGTGTGGATAAAAAGAAAAAGGAAGTATCATTATTATTGGTTTGTGCTCATAAAATTCTGATAGCCCGAAGGTAATGACAGGCACAAAGCCGAAGGGATTATTAGTAGTAACAACATAGTCAATAACTCGTGGTCCAATGAGGTGTTGCATGCTAACATGTGCATCCAGGACTTTTATTTGCAAACCTCAGGATTATGTTTGTTTGAGAGCATTGCACATCGATTTTCAGATATATTAATAGTCAGAAAATAATAGAGACAGTGAGTCAATGTTAATTCCTTTCTAAAGAGAGATCATCATACTCATATCCAGATGGTAGCTGAATCATATTGAGTTTAAAAAATGCTTGACCATAGATAGTTTTTCTCAAATGTCTCCAAATGTTTCACTGAACATGCTACCCAGTTTTATATGTGTTACAGTTACAAAGGTAAACACTTGATCATGTTTTGTGATCACACAATACAATTGTTATTGTAACTGGTCTTTAGTGTCATTGGATTTGACCTAATTAGCATTTAATTTATTGAAAACCTATCTGCAAAGTTAAAATAAATAAGCAGATTATAGAATATACATGTATATTTAATTTTTAGGAGAGATTCCATGGATTTGAGAATTAAGAATTCTGTCTGTAATTTAAAACAGGTACTTTTAAAAATTAAATAGCTGTAGCTATTTATAACTCTAAGAGAGAAATTCTAGGCATCAGTTTTAATTCTTCTTATATACAAATTCTGATTAAATCATTATTTTGCTTCTGACTTAAATGTTGCAAGCTGAACACCTTGACAATAACTAAAAAGTCTTTATTACTCAAGAGATGTAACTTTGGTCATCCTGCAGTCATTTACTTCAATAGGAACTTTTATGAATTTACATTTATTATCTTTCATCTGCTACCTCAGGGCTCAAGATTTATCATGGATTTTACCTAATCTGTTAGTAGTTTAAAATTATTCTTTTATTTATGAAAAATAAAATATGATTTCCTAACAAAATAAGAAAATAATAATAAATACACTATATCATTATCTGCAAAGTAGTTATTCAGAGTATAAGACATAGACAAAAATGATTTTCTCTTACAAAGAAAAAACAGATAATATCAAAAGTCTTTCTTTTTAATGAACTAAGAAGCCAGTAGTATAAATGAAGCAAAGTAACACATATATTAAATATTTTGAAACAATGGTATACATATTGTGAGGAATTATTTGAATTTTTATTTATCTTTCTTTAAGTGAGACACACAAGCTTAAGTAATTCATGGTTTCTCCCTTGTGAGACTGAAATAAAATTATATTTTTGATAGGTCTATTTAAAGAATCATATATGAAATTATTAGATATATTAGGTTGATTAATGTTTATATTTGTATATTGTGTGTAGAGTATCCAATTTGTAAATACACGTACACCCACCTATCCAAAAACTGTCTTTGAGCCTCTATAGACAGTAGGATTTGTGAGATTGCTGGTTCAGAGTTACAATAAAATCAACTTAGAGAAATTTTCCTCTAATCTATTTATCTCTCTGATTGGAAGTTGTTTTTTTTTTTTTTTTTTTTTTTTGACAGGGTTTCACTATGTAGTTGAGGCTGACCTGGAACTCATTTTGTAGCTTAGGCTAGTCCCGAACTCCCAGCAATCCTCCTGCCTCAGCCTCCCGAGTGCTGGGATTACAGGCATGTGCCACCACACCCATTGTGATTGGCAGTTTTTTTTCCTATTCCCCTTTTAAATTTATTTTTTCTCTTATTTTATGCTCTCTTTTTCAAAAGTACATGTATTACCCTAGAACTACTATGTATTTAACAATGTTATAAGTTTTCATGAAAAAGCATACCTCCCAAGTTAGAAATATGTTTTGCTTACTACTTGTATTTTTATAACTCTTTGATGATACTATTAAATGGGTTAAAAATAGCAATAAGACATAGTTATACCATAATTCCTTATGCTTTGTCCTGGACTGTGAACATGTGGGTTACTCTCTAGTTTTTATTAAACAACAATCTAATAATCTTTAAATATATTCCTTTATATTTTGGATGATTTTTATATACATTTCTAGATACTTGAACAAGTCTTTCTTCCAAAATGTTAAATCAATATAAAATGCTAAAAGTAAATTTTGAAGGACCTCTTTATATTATACACTGAGCAAACAGCACTGGATCTTACACATTTTCAAAGTAAATTTCTTATTAACTTAGCAAGTAAAATATATTTATTGTTATTTGAGTATATATATATATATATTTATCATAAATAAGTTTGAATTTTTTTATAATTCTCCTTTCAATTTTTCCTTTCTAACATTTATCCATGTTTTACTTATTTAAAAATTGAGGCCTCTCTTTCTCATAGTGGTCATAACAAAGAGTGGATATAACATATGTGTAGCAGAATTTCCCCTTAGGATAATTAGTATCTAATAACTAATAGTTTTTTATGAAAAGCCACATGTCTTAAAATAGTGGTTTAAGAAATATTGTAAAGATTTATCCTATTTAGAACTTGAGTTGAAAAAACAAACTTAGGTATACAAAATTCCATTCCATTTTAGTCTATTTGTCTGTGTTAGAGAGAGCCTCAAAATTAAGATGCCACAAAGAAAAGGTGGTAGCCATCATTTATAAACACTGATTTTGATTTCCTTGTGCAATTAGCACACTCCTACATTCATTTTTTTTGATGCTCAATATCTCTCCTAGTGCTATTTTACATACAATTTTCCACTTGACTGTAGTGTCACAATGTTAAGAACTGTTTCTTAATGCTTTGTGCCAATGAACAAAATGGTGCTTTGTTTCCTTGTACCAGCCTTGTGCAGTGTTATGTCTGCATTCCACATTTCTCACCCATCAGACGTGTTCAGTCATTCACTTACCCCAGCATGTGTTAGGTACTTACTGTATTTCAGACCCTGTGATAAGTACCAAGTATGAAAGCATGCTGCACACAGGACATATGGATCATAGTCTCATGAATTATAACAAAGGATAAGGCACAACGACCCGAGTTCCATCCCCAGTATCCTCCCCCCAAAAGGAAACAAAAACAAGTAAACATTTATTTCCTCAATGTGATAGGATAGATGCTAGGTTGGAAAAATTGGATATTGTTAGATAGAATAATGGGTCAGTTAATTGGAGCAGTTTTTGATTGGGAGTTAAGGAAACTGAGAAGAAAGTGTGAAACTGAAGACTGAAAATAAGAAAGAGGTGGAATTAGGGAAAGAGTCTAAGAAGAAAAATTTAAAAAATGATCTCAAAGTGTCTGAGTTGAAAGTTTGGAACTAAGTCATAAAGAACTGTAATAAATGGAGGTTAAAAGTAGGGGACAAGTGTGAAGAGACCAAGAGGGAATAGCTAAAGAGGCCAAAGCCACTGACGCCAAGAGATGAGCTTATATCAAGAATGAGAAAGTGGCCCACAAGGTTAAATGCAACTGTAAAGTAGTGTAAAGACTTTTCCTGAGCCTGTAAATTTGTTTTCTTTAGGATGGGTTAAAGAGTGCTTGGAAATGTGGGAAAAGAGCCAGATTATGCAGGTTAAGTTTAAACAAATTGGCCAGAGCGAGAGATCAAAACATAGGATCAAGAGATAGAGGGGAATAAGGACTATATTAGTAAATTTTCTGTTGCTAGGACATATTACCTGACACCCACAATTTAAAAAAGAATGGACTGATTTGGCTCACACTTTCAGAGGATCAAGTCCATGATGAGCTCTCTCCAAAGCAGGAATACCATGGGGAAAGGATGTGGCAGTAAGGAAACAGAACAAGAAAACAGTGCCAAAAAAGAAGGGGCAACAGAGCAAATACAGACCCTAAAGCTAAACTACCTGGACTCACCCAGATGCACTCAAAAGTATGTTTTAGTAATAGCTTAGGTGGCTCCCAACTCAATCAAGTTGAAATTAAGCTTCAGTGTAACATCCTACATCTTGTCAACTTGATATCTAAACTTATATCTCCAAATGAACAATATAACAAGTTTTTGATTTCCTCTAATATGATACAGCTATCTTGCACATAACCAGAAACACGGTAATCCCTTCCTCAAAGTTTTAACAGTTCCAGAATTTCTCAAAAGTTTGCCAACTTGCCTTCTGATATTCAAAGAAAATTCTTAACTGTGAACCTCTATAAAAATTAAAAAAGAAACCAAATTTTATAATTCCGATGTACTGCAGCACAGAATAAATATTCTTGTACCAAAGAGGGAGGAATAGCAGGATAGAAAAGGATTAGACCAAAACAAGATAGAAATTCAGCAGGCTAATGCTGAATCCTAGAGCTCCATTTTCATCATCTGGGCCATCTGGTGGTGAGATGTGAGTTCCAGAAAGTCTGGGGAGCCTCACTCTTCTGTCCTCACTGTATATAGTCTGCCTATCTGCCCTCTCGTTCTGGCTCTGCCCCTGACCTGCAGCTTTCCTTGGCTTGATATTCCACATCCCTGGTTTCTTTCACTTCCTGGGGTCTTTACTGGACCCCTTCATTCTTACATCTTCAAACACTTGCCTTTCAAGGGTTTCTTGTCTGGCCTTCTAGTCCTTTCTTTGAAACCTGGGTGGAAGCTTCCCTGACCCCAAAACTCTTGCATTCTGTAAGCAGTAAAACCAGCACAATATGGTTGGCACCAACATCTGCCACCAGTGAAAGCAGTAGCTACACCCCATTGGCTTCTGTGATCTCTCAGTACCGACTAGGTGAGCACAGTGAAATGATTCTAGGGTTATGCATAGTTGGTGCTTCTTGAGTAGGGGTTCCAGGAACTTTCTTCTCAAATGAAAGGCTGACAGTTTTGTATCCTTGAGCTTGCTATAGATGTGGTCTCTGATTTTTGAGATTCTCTCAAGGTAACTTTCTCTTTATCCCTGTGCAAAGTACTTGATTTCTTTTAATGGCATTAATTTCAGGAACCATGCTCTCTTTGGCACCGAATTTATATGCACTTTATTTGTTCACAAGCTGCAGAATTTTCATAACTTTTAGTTATGATTTTTCTCCTGATTCTCATTGTAAATCTTATTAAAAACAGCCAGCAGTATCCATGCCACAGCCTAAATATTGGGCTGCCATGAAATTTCTTCTGATAGATTACTTAGTCTTCATCTTTAAATTCAGCTTCACACAAAGCCTTAAGACATGACAGAGAAATTCTTTGACAGAATGTAACAAAAATGGTTTAATCCAATTACCAATGAAATCCTTTTTCCCAATTGAAACCTCTGGACTCTGGCCTTTATTGAACACATTCCTATTAGCATTGTTTTTCTGAGTCTGATTAGAATTACCCATTGGGCAGTGCTGATAGAGCCTTTTGTAGCCAGCATCTCCAAACTTTTCCAAATTCTTCTTGCAAACTAGATCTAAAGGCTTCTGAACCATATGGTAAGGTACAGTCACAGCAGCAACCCCACTCCTCTGGCACTAATTTTCTGTGTTAGTCACTTTCCTATGGCTGAGAACAAATATGTAACATCAAAAACTTAAAGGAGGAGAAGCCTATGTGGTTCACCATTTCAGAGGATTTAGTACATGATTGGCCAGCTCCAAGGCAGAAATGGCGTGATGCGAGCTGTTGAAAGAAAGGTTTTTATACACAGTGGTTGAAAGCAGAGTGGAAGGGATCGGCACAAGCCTACACACCACTTTAGTCTTCACAGCTCGGGTGACCTTCCTATTTGGATGGAGCACTACCTTTTGACAGCACATTCAGCTATGAGCTTCTTAATGAATTAATTCACCGATGAACATAATTCACCCACGGTCTACTTACAAAGTCCCTTCCTCTGAACTGATGAAGTTTGAGGGGATATTTTAGGTCTAAATCATATCAAGAGCTAGAAAAGACTTTCATTTTTAAAGACAGGAGGTAGCTGTACCAGTTTTAGTCTGGTGAAGAGAAATTCGGGGGAGGATGGGTAGGATATTACTGGAAAAGAGATGCTGCTGGGATATTGACCCTTGAGACGGTAAAAAGACTTGTCTTTAATAGGAGACATCAACATCCTTCCAGCAAATTTGGATATATGCTAATAGGAGAATGAGGAAAATTCCTTCTAATAATTTCTGGATTTTTCAGTGTTGTTATATTTGACACAGGGTCAGTATCTGAATAAAAATGAGGTAGGATTAGGAGCTGGAGAGGTTTGTACACTGAGGATTATGATTGGTAAAAAGAGTTTGATGGGACTGGGGATTTAGCTCAGTGGTGCCACCACCTACCTTGCAAGTGCAAGGACCCAAGTTCAATCCCTGGTACCCCCCCCCATTAAGATAAACTATGAAATCTAAACTGGAAAACTGGAAAACCAGGGAAGTAAAGAAAGAACCTATTTGTATTGCTCATCTTTTCCTTGCTGGGACAAAATTCTTGACATTCACAGCTTAAAAAGAGAAGGCTTATTTTGGTTTATGGTTTCAGAGATTTAAATCAATGGATAAGTGGCTCCAAGGCAAAAACATCAGAGTGGAAGATTATTGTGGAAGGCAGCTGCTCATTTCTTGGCACTTGGGAAGCAGAGAGCAAGAAAATATCCAGAGAGGAAGGGAACAGAGACCAGATATGATCCCCAAGGTCATGCCCCTGTAACCCCCATCTCACTCACATGCAAAGTGTACTCTTTTAATCCCTAGGCATCTCTGAAGCTCATCTAGTAGGTAATCAAGCATAGCCATTGCAAAATCTGTGAAACCAACTCTTGCCATTATTAAAAATAATGGTAAATCATAGACTGTTTAAGGCAAATATTGTGATTTTCACAACAGGTAAGAGAAATCTCTCATGTTTCTGAGCTTAGGGAGTTTAAACTGTACTTATGAATTACATTTTTGTCATGCTCATGAATTTTTCTGTCCAGAACACAAGGGGAAGATTGGTTTGATAAGCACATTGATGAGTGAATGGGAAAGAAGTAGTCTGTACATGTTTCTTGAGTTTGGTAGTTATCTTTTTTTTTTTTTCCAGTACTAGGGCCTGAACCCAGGGGTTTGCCACTGAGTTGCACCCCTAAACCTCGCTTATTTTCAAACATGGGCTAAGTTGCTAAATTGTGGGCTAGATTTGAACTTATAATACTTCTTCCTCAGCATTCAAACGTGATGGGAATATAGGCATTGCCAACATGACTGGCTTGGTAATTATCTTTTTCAAGTCTTTTGGGTCAGCTGAAAGCTAGTGTCTATATTACTTTAATGCCAACGTGGCCCAAACTGTTTTGTGTTGATGAGTCTAGTTATCGCTTCTACCTTAAGAACTACACATTAGTGGTCTTGATAATTACAGCAAATCACAAGTAGAACTCAGAGTAAAACAGAACGTGACAGCCAGGACCTGAGAATCATCCAGGATCCTTTTCTAAACATCGAAAGAAGCCGAAGCTCTCCTCTCCTTCCCTCTCTTCTCCTCCCTTCTTCTTTATCTCGCGTCTCTTCTCTCCTTCTCTCCCTTTCCTTTCTGCCTCCTTTTCTCTTTTTTTTCCTTCATCATTTTTTTTCCTTTATAGTGATCCTTCTAATTTCCCTGTTTGGTCTCTAAAATGTTTTGGCTTCTCTTAGAGGGAAGACTGAAAACAAAGTAAATTGTCTCTAGACTATGTTTTCCCCATTGATCTTGCAAATAAAATAAGGCAAGCTGCTTTGGTTCTCTGTGTGACAGGTGTTCTCTAACCATTTTATTTGTTGTATGTCTTTCTGTGCACACTGTCATTAGGTACTATATTATCTATGTTTTTCCTGTTGAAATTAAAGTTTAGAGAAAGTAGGTACCTTTGCCAAGATCATATGACTGACAAGAATCAGCCTGAATTCTTATGTAGTTCTTATGAATATATACACTAATTTTTCTCATCTAAATTATATTTTCTTCTCGTCCAGTCACCAGCTCTGTGGAGAAGTGTAAAAAGAGACAGAAAAGGGAGTGATGTGCACAACCCTACAAGCAGTGGATATCTTGATTTATGAGTCAGTACATTTTTACTAGCAGGATATAATTTATGTTTTTTTTTTTTTTGAGCTGGTAGCAGTTAAAGTTCTTTATCAGAACATTCTGAAAAAAGTAATTCACAAACTTCAGTTTTACCAATAGATTCATTTCATGTCAGAGCAGTATTTCAGGCCAGCAGCAAAAGTGAGAGGTGGGGATATTTCAGTACCCTGAAATGTCCCTCTGGACTATTATGTTATTTCAGTGACAGGTGCAGGACTCTGTCAAGTTGCTCTGCAATGGAGTAGAGAGCCAGCTGTAACTCTCATAATATGCCTAGTGTTGAGCATTGAAGGCATGGTCTGCAATTACTACATAAAAGATATCTGAAAACAGAAGTGGTGTGAAAATATGCCATTGTCTATAATTTAAAACAAGCAAGCATAAAAACAAACTCTTTCATATGCTGGCAAAGCATTTTGATTTAAAATTTCTGATTTTATGCTATATTTGGTGACCTCTTATGAAAATATACTGATTTTTACCAAATTTACATTCATTAAGTGGGGTAATGGGTTTTGCAAAATGTAAAATGTGTTTTTGCTTCGAAGCAAATATTTGAATGCACCCATATTCAAACACACCACCTCTAAATGGAACTTCAAATATACATTTTAAAAACCAAAATCAGATTAGCACGCAAGCAATGAGAATTGAATTTTCAATTATTGTTATCCCTCTTTAAATATCTTTCTCTTCCTTCCTTCCTTTCCTTTTAGTCATCTTCTCTCTTCTCTTGTTCCTTTCTTCCTCCTCCTCTTGCTCCTCCTCTTCCCCTTCCTTCTCCTCCTCTTTCTTCTTTGAAAGCTGTGTCTGGTGGCTTGAAACTTCTGTACTTGAAAAGGTTTGGGAATGATTTTGTTTCCTGTTACATAAAAGTGTCTTCTTGAAAGCTTACTATAACTTAATACAAAGAAATGTTAAAATGATTATGCCTTTTGATGTTTGGTTATTATCTAGTATAATTAAAGTCTTTATATGCTTTCTTTAATTTTGTATATATTTTCTCATTGCTTTGCTACTCATTTTACCTGATGTCCTAATTTTCTGTAGCTGACCAGGTATTAATCAAAAATGTTTAGCTTTTGTTGTTTTAATTGATTGTCTGTGATTTAAAAAAATTTTTTTGCCTCTTTTTCCTCAAGTTTAGAGTGTGTGAGAACATCTGAAGTTGGCTTCAGATAGCTACTATCCAACTCATGGGTGCTATTACTGTGAGCTGCCACTTTTAATCTTTGGTTGCTCATGGATCCCTTTAAGATCACTTGATTTTAATAATGCACATACTTACACATATTTAAGTGCAGAGTTTATAAATTTTGGAAAGCTGTGCTATGGCATTTTTTAGGAAAAATGTTACAGTCTTTTTATCCTGTTTTCAGTCTTTGTATACCCCTAACCATAGAACTTACTATGTTCCATCTTATTTTAGATCTTTCTTTTTCCAATCACTTATATGCCTCTTTTTTCTTTAAAGTATGTATCTCACTGACCCCATGCCATGAATGTCTAGTCTAGAATTTGGTGTTGTTTGTTTTTTATTTTGAATAAGTCATAAAAGGTAATTTCTGTTTTCCTTTTTGAAGACCATTAAGATAACTTTAAAATGACTATTTATTTTGTTTATGCTAACCATTTGTGTGTATGAATTAAAGTTTTAGATTGCAAGGAACAAAAGATAAAACCGTGGCTGAATTAAGGAGAAAAGAATTTATTGGAAGACTATAGAATAGTGCAGAGCATCACAAGGAAGGCTGAAGAATTAAACTCACAAAACAGCCCAAGGCTCCAAAATCAAGGAAGGTACCCAACGTCATGCCTCAGGAGGAGTAACTGTTCCAGTTATCACCACCACTGTGGCTACACACCCCAGAGAATAATCTCTTAACTACTCCGGATTTTTTTTTTGCATTTCTCAAAGTTCTGGCCTGGATGTCCAAGGCCAGGACATACGTCCATGCGTTACTGGCCAGAGAAAGCAGGGAGAAAATATTTAGTATTTTGTCCCTTGTACTTCAATAGGGGGTTTCTTGCATTCCCCCCACATTCCATAGTGAGTTGTCCCCGTTAAAAATGGCATGTAAATACTGGAAAGACAAAACATGACAAATCCTCACTAAAAATCTTTGGAGGTATAATTATTCTTGATAGAGAGCAATAATATTTCAAACCTTTGCTTCAGCCTTCTTGTCACATAGGAAAAGAAAATCATGTTTGGATTTACGTGCCATTTTCCAGAAGAGTGCTGCAAGCCAAGGGCATTCTGCTTCCCACAGTCCCCAAGTCCCCAACTTGTTTCCCCCTCTCTTTGGAGTGACACTCTTGGTAGTTTACCCAGAACTTGTCTTCTCTTCTTTCTTTTTAGCTAAATTACGATTTTGTGAAAATTCTCATCCTTTTTGGAAGAACTACCTATTTCAGAGGACTTCATCTTCCACTGTATAAAGCCCAAAGCAGGGCTGCCTCAGTTCCAGTAAAAAGTTATTGCTAAATTATGTGATGCAATTTTGGTAAAAACAAAATATAGGGAAGAATAAGTTCACTGCAGGATTTGAAGGGAAGGTTTCCTGGTTTTCTAAAAGATATTCTCAGGGAGAAATTCTTTTTTCTTTGCTCAAATTATGTCAATGCGATGCTTGGGAATTTTATAGCCATCTAGCCACAAAGTGAGGATGGAACTAAAACGAAGATCAGGAGGGACCCAAATAATCCAAGAAAAAAAACAGAACCTGTAGATCTATCCTACCTATTTATAATAGGGAGGAATAAACATTGCTATTATTATTATTATTATTATTATTATTATTATTTTGGTACTGCGGATTGAACTCGGGTCCTTGCACTTGCAAGGCAGGCCACCGAACCGCTGAGCTAAATCCCCAGCCCAAGCATTGCTATTTTAAAAGTCATTTCCTTGGATATTTTTGCTACTTACTGCTACACACATAAAAAAACAGTCCATAGTTTTTATTGAAGCACCCTTTAAAGTCCCCAGGAATAAAAGATTGATGTGGGCAATTCTTAGACATACCATGCTGATGAAATTAAGAGGAGAGTAAATAGTCCATAATTATTTTCATATAAATACTAAATGATTACAGTGTTTTACTTCCAAAGATTACTTTTATTCACTTTTCCATTGTCTTTATTAACATACTTGGCTTTTATACATGAAGCATTATGAACCATGTCATTTGTTAGCAAAAACAGTGAAACAAAAATGTTTTCATATGCTATAATTCATACTTTTCACTGACCTCAAATACAATTGCATATATCAATGTAAATTATGTTATGCATTGAAGTAAGGAACTATACCCTATTTTTATATCTAATGGGGATTAGAATCCTGAAGAAATGCATCCAAATTCAGTCCAGGAAAATGAATTTAATTTCAGCAGGCAAAGGAAAAAGTGTATAGAGAATCATACAAGCAAAAACTAGAAAACAGAAAATATACACTAATGTTCAGAAAGCTGAAAATGGCTACTCTGAGGCAGGGAGCAACAAGGTAACAGAATTAGAGAGATACAGAATTATCAGACAATGTTGGACATTTTGTAGTTACACTAAAAGCTTATATTCTGAACATAGTGATTCCCATGTGCACTTGATCAAAAATATTCTGGTTTCATGGTGGAGATTAGCTTTGAAAAGGAGGAAGCAGAAATAGTGTTGCTTGTGGTCATTTAGGAAAGATATAGAAGTACGTCAAAGAACTGAAAAGATAAGGAAAGCCTGGAGAAATAATTTATAGATCATTATTTGAATACAGTTAAAACAAAAGAGAAAGAAAGGCATCAAGATGACTCTTTGGGTGAGGTGGATGGAAAGATCATTTTGGGAGCCGTGGCCCAAAGGAGCTGAAGTTGGCAGGCGATGAGTTCAGGTTTAAGTGTGGCTCTTAATTATGTGTATGGCATCTTTCGGTTATTGGATTTGAGAGGGCAGTTGTGTTTGGGGTTTGGATGTGGACTAGAGTCTTTGATGATGGTGACATGGTCGACCTTATAATGTTGTCGTGTGAACTGAACAGGATAAAATACAGAGGAACTTACACAGGGCCAAGCAGGAGGCAAGCATTGTTTCGATTTTTCCTTATGATACTTTCCTTTCTCCTCCTCGTTTTTTCAACATATAGTAAGAGAGAATTAAAAAAAAAAAGATTACAATGGCTCATGTCTACAGATATTTATGATATATTAGACACTATTCAGTCTTCTAATACATTTTAATTCCAATGCAATACTATTTTTATTATCTCCATTTCGTGGATGTGAAAACAAACACAAAGAGCTAATCTGTTAAGACCTCTCTCCCTAAGCAGATATATCAACATATATTCTGGCCTAATATATCTTTAACTTTTATTGAGTTTACATAATTTATGTCACATAAGAATATTCTAGTGTTCATCGTTGCCTTATCATTTTCAATAATGAATGGACATTTTCTGAAATATCTATGATAGTGAATTCACAATTTTTTCAAAATTAATATTAAAACATTGTTTTATATACTGTCAACTCTACTGTTGACTGAGTTTCATACATAAAAAAGTAAGCAAAATTCTATTTCAGATTCTTACATTCAAACATCCAATTCCATTGACTAATAGGTTTAAAAAGCACTTAAATCTTTTTATTCTCCATGTGCACATTTTAAATTAATCCTGCCAAGTGGCTATTACACCAAGACGTCTACAACCTCAATCACAGACATTTCCCTAATGCAAAGCACATCTCATATTTGTAATTGTTCTTAGTATCCTTTTCTTCACTACCATTTCTACCCATTTCCACAGCATTTAGAAAGTTACATGATACACACTCCTATATTATGTGAAGTGAATGATTAATCATTAAGACCACATTCAGTATCCTTTACATTTCTTTGTGATTCAGCAAAGAAAACAGCATTTCCTTAATTTAAGATAAGGATGCATTTGTGCCAGAGAAATGCTAAAACAACTATGGAGGCATTTTTGAAACTGGGGAGGAAACTGAGAATTCATGCCGCTGATCAAAACTGGAACATGGTCCACTCATATCATGGATGATTGGCCTTAGAGGAGAAAGGAAAAAAAATGATAGTTTTGTATTGGACTTAATAGTATTCCTTTGTTTCTTATTTTGTGCTATCCTCATAGCATTATCCACAAACAGAATCTAGTTGCAAGTGACTTTAATTATAATAATTTTTCTTTTAGAAAGACCAAAGTAAAACATAACTTGCTAAGTCTCACTGTTCCTAAACTAATTCTTTAAATGCTAAAGCACCATAAAAATAAATTTGAAAGTTGAATCTGAAATAATCTATTTATATCCTGGTCCCTGAATTCATGTTAAAAAAATGCCTCGTTGGGATTCAGGTTAAATTTAAAAGTTTTCTTTTGTTCATTTGCTTAATAAAGTTATTCAGAACATCTGGTGATAATGATGATGATTTGTGGTTGCTAAATTAGAGTTGGACATTACATCACTAGGTGTCTGATTAAATGGGAGTTACCATTTTCTGTGCTGTGAATTTCCAGCAAAAGCTGAATCTGTCGCAGGTGTTACAATTTATGTTTCAGAAAATTTTCTTTCCTAACTTTATCCCCGAAGTACCCCATTCTATATAAAGCACTAAATGGAGTCAGAATTTTTTGCTTTCAGTACTTTGATGTAAATTAGAATTTTTGTCTACAACTTGCATGTTGTAGAGAAAATAGAATTTCAAATGAAGGACATGGGGTGCATTGGCTTTAAACAATACAACTATTTTCTCTTCAGTTTTCCACTTTGAAATCATACAAAATACTGCCAAATAGTATAACAGATTGAAAATGAGACAAACCACACTTGTTAGAAAGAAGAGTAATATGAATCAGAAAGTATAGATCTGACCACTAATGGTAGAAAATGAGAAATGGGAAATCCTAAGCCAAAAATTATTAAGTAAATTTAGGAGGACTTTTTTCTTTTTTTTTTCTTTTTTTTTTTTTTTTTTTGATTTTTTTTTTTTTTTTTTTTTTGGTGTCACTGGGGATCAAACTCAGGACCTTGCACTTGCAAGGCAGGTACGGTACCACTAAGATAAATCCCTGGCCCAACTTTTTCTTTTAGAGTAAGTTTCTATCACAAACTCACGGGTTTTACTATAATTTTTGTGATAGCCTGTTCTATAATGAGATGCCAAGGAATTAAAGACAATTGTGGAGAAAGTACTATTCTGGCAAAGTAATCCCTTTTAATACCAGTATATTTCAGCAAGAATTTTTTTTTTCTTTTTGCTATAATACAAAACATTTATTTTCAACCATTCTTAACAAAAGGCTGTTAATAAATTTTGTCCTATATATTCCCTACAGAGGTAGATTTTTTCAAAATTGTCTGAGATTGACTTGCTCAATTAGATCTTTGAGCTTGGAAACCTGTAAGAAGTAATATAGCTTTAAAAATCATTGTTAAGAGACTAATATTATTAAATGATTTAATTTGGAAATATAGTTAAATCTCTTTGGAATAATTTTAGATGAGATTCATAACTTTGCTTTGTATTAATGCAATTCCTATTCATGGAATAGTGAATTGAATTGAGAAATAAATATGTTTACTGGTAATTGCTTGATCTTTGAATTGTAATTTCAATTTTATATTCTTATAGGATTATTTAACCATTCATAAGTATGGCAATGCAGCCAGAAATGATCTCTGGAATACGTTATCAGAGGTAATGTATAGGAATTTCAAATATCAAAATGTTAACTTGAACATTTGAAGCGACATCTTGAGATATTAACTATTGCCAGGGGATTTAGCTCAGTGGTTCTGCTGCTTGCCTCACAAGCACAATGTCCCAAGTTCAACCCCTGGTACCCCCCAAGAGGGATATTAACTATTATTAACACTGACAATTTGTCTTTATATGTTGGTTTTCCTCATATTGCATTCTTCTTTTATTTTTTATGATATATCATAAAAATAAGCTTAAAATTATTTAAAATGGTGGAAAACATTCCTACCTTATTTTGAGATATGATATTTCTGAAATTTAATTTTAATATAATATCAGAGATTCATGTTAAAGAGAAAGAACTGAAGTTTTAAAGAATCTTTATGTGATAGTAGAAATAGTGAGGATGGTAAATTAGTTCTTGTTTTAACAATGAAATTTATTTTGTTTTCTGTTATGTAAAGTCTTTGTTAATAAAACATTTATATATATATGTATACACATAACTTTAGGTAAGAAAATTAATTTACTATGTTAGCTTTCATGATTTTCAATGTTTTCATATTTAGGAAAATTAAAAGATTAAAAGTGAAGGACACAGTGTTATCTCTGTTAATTTTTATAAAACTAATTTATACAATTTTGGTTCTAAAGGCTTTAAAAAGGAATGGAAAATATGTAAATATACAAGAAGTGATGGATCAGTGGACACTGCAGATGGGTTATCCTGTTATCACCATCTTAGGAAATACAACAATGGAAAACAGAATAGTAATCACCCAACAACATTTTATTTATGACATCAGTGCTAAAACTAAAGCACTTGAACCTCGAAATAACAGGTACCGTACTCTTTTCTACATGAACAAAGTGCTTTTCTATATTATACTTTGCATTTTTAATATTTTAAAATGCATTGATAAGTTAGTTTTGAAATGTAATAAATTAAATATAGTTTCTGCTTTTTATTTACTCATATTACTTTATGCTCATTTTCCCTTTATTCCCATTTCCTGGATATTTTAACTCTCAAATTGATAGTGTTTCAGAAGACGTAATTTTAAATTATCATACTGATTTATTTTTGGTACTCGGGATCAAACTCAGGACCTTGCTCTAAGCGAGGCAGGTGGAGTGCCACTGATCTAAATCCCCAGCTAAATTATCATAGCATTTTTCAAAAAGGAAATCTCCATGAACATTTCTTGAGTTAGATTCAAGAGTTAAAATGTATTTCAGTGCCTTAAATGAGCTAGAATAAACTGTGAGATCTGTAAGTCAAATGAGAACAGAGACTAACAATTCAGAAAAGAAGAATTAAAACAAAAATTTAAAACTAAGTAGTATCTCAGTCAAAGGAAGTTTAAATAGATAATTAAACTAATCTAAATATCAATGGCATCACACTGTTCTCTTTTTCTTATATGTAGTGTTTGAGGCCACTAAACAGTTATCGTAGATAGACTTTTGAACTTGAAAATTTTATTTAATTACCAATAATTAAGCATGTAGGATTTCTTTTATTTTCTAGTTTGTGTTTTCTCTTTTGTGTTGCGTGGTAAAGGCTGAGCCAAAGAATCTTAGTAGAATTACAGCAGTCAGCTTTATTTCTTATAAGATGTCTTGATAAGTGGTTGAGGTAAATGGGTTGGGAGAGAGGTTATTAGTGATAAATATAATAAGTAAAATGAGGTAATTGGGTTAGGTACCTTGTGCTGTCTCCTATTACTGTGGAAAATCAGGAGTCTGACTTTATCAACTCCAGTATCTAGAAAACCTAGGCTACACAGTTTGCTTTTTTATCTCTAAGAGAAACAAAAAATATTACCAAATCTGCTACGACCAATTTTAGATATACAGAGAAGTGATTGAAAATTTCATTAATGTTTTCTTTTGGCTATATTTGGATTCTGATTTAGGAAATCAGCATTATATAAATCATGCATATATATATATATATGTATATGATTAAGTCATATATATAATTAAACATTTATAAGTTTAAAACCAACTGGTGGACTCGTGCTATACCATCTTTCCCTGCCACACTGTCAGTGCCGTCGGTCTGACTGTCACTGATTCTCTACCCAGCCCGGATTCCCCACAGCTGGCAAGTGCTGCTTCTAATCCTTCACCGTCTGGCCCCAGGCTAAACATGCTTAGGCATCCAGCCTGGCCTTGCCAGGAAGTACATAAAAACTACTTGACTGTGGCAAAGTGAGAGAGTGTTCAGCCTGACACCAGCATCACGGATGCAGAAAAACAGAAAGGACACATAGATGACAGAAGATATTTTGAGCTAAAGTGCTTTGTCAATCTGTAAAATACATCAGATACGCCAGCCATGAGAATTACTCTGTAAAGGAAAACTATCTCCCAGGCTGCGTAAGCACATGTGAGGTCTACAGACCTTTGCATTTGGTAGGATTAAAAAATGGTATAGATATTTTGAATTCTGAGTACTTGGCATATAAAATATAAAGAGGAAGGTAATGCAGCAAGTCCTACTAGTCTCAAAAATGATGTTCTATCTATTTTGAAATAATAGAGATTTTAGTTAAAAATGTAGTATTTCAATTTTATATTACTGAGCGTTTAAGTACTGTGACATTCTGGTTTCATTACTATAGCCATTCTAACTGGCCTTTGTATATAGTCTTTGTAAGGCTAATATTGTTTTATACAATACACAGCACTGATGTAGAAAAACCTACTACTATCTCTGCCAAAAATCTTGTAAAATGTAGAAGTGCTTTGGGCCAAGATAATAACTTCTTTCTTTTTAATCTTTAGAGGGTATTGAGGAACACCACTGTGATATGCCTAGAACATTTTAGTGTATCTAGTAATTATACTTTTCATTTGTAATAGTTGCATTGCAGCATAAAAAGGGAGGATCTTTATATAAATAATAATAGCATAAAGTTAGTTGATGTGTTGAGGTGTAAAATGTGTGTTAGACCTTTTGTACTTGGGAAGCTTGGAATTTGGCCTTTTTCTCTATAAAGTTAGCACATTACGATGTCCCGTGTCTACTCACACATAGAGGAGCTTTGGGGAGTTTTGTACTACAGAAAACATTTATCTCCATAGTGATTCTTTCTCTTACTCACCTAATGACAGCAATCTCTAAACAGTTTATCTCTGTCTATGCTGTCCTCATTAATATTGATACCATATTTTTAAAAAATGTTTCTTGCACCAGTTAAACCATGTGTCTCTCAATTTCTACTTTAATATAAATATTTGGAGCAAATGTTGCTTTACTCTAAAAATCCAAACTACTGATGAAGACAGGGGAGTCCTAGAGACTAATAAAGGGAAAAAAATATTTTGGCCTCTGAAATAGATTCTTAAAAAATGTTTCAATGCTTAAAATGAGCTGACTGAAATTTAAGGTAAGTCAAGTGGGTAGAGTGCAATTTCACTCGTTCTTTTTCCTAGTCTTTTTTTCTAAAGCCAAGGTGCATTCTTAGATCTTTACTGGTTCCTTTATTCAATTGTGTTTTGCAGCTTGTAGTCTTTTTATAAAACAAGAAGAAAACATAGTTATCACACTTTCTTTTATTTTCAAGTGATATTTTGAACTGACCATATACATATTACGTAAAAATTATGAAAGACAACTTATACAATATCAACAAATACAACAATTAAGAAATAAATACAAATTTCAGATGTGGTTGGTAACTTGGAATACTGGATTGCCTTTGTGACCATATTTATATTTCTTATATGTGTGCACAATACAAAATAAAATATGGAAAATATTGTTAGGGAAAACATAGCAACTATTTTAAGAGTTTTAATAACATATTCCAATGCTTGTATCTCAAAAATTTTAATATTAAACACTTTTTCTAAATCTGACCATTTATGTGATACAATATCTGCCATTTAGGAAATTGTCTGTATATATATGATATTGACTGAAAGTAATATGAGGTCATTTATATAAGCCTCTTTTCCTGTACTGTAGAGAGATCTTCTAAAACTCAATTATTGAAATATGCCAATTTTATCTTAAGCTCTAGTTATTTAGAAGAATATAACTCTAATACATACAATTTTGTGTTTGTGTTAGGGGCAAATTGCATCTCACCACATATTTTGAACATGCTACATTAAAAAGCATACTTACCCTTGAGGATTCTAAAATATTCTCAATTATTTATATATTCCTTACTCTTCAACGGATACTTATTTGATTGCTCATTTTAGTTTATCCATCTCAGGGTGGAAAATTCCAGTTCATAATGTTAGTCTTTGTTTTAGCTGTAACTTGGTCCCAATTATTTTATTTTAATCTATGTCCACTCAGTCACTTTCAGCAATAATTTATTAAATGACTTCCATTTCCATGATTTTTAAATGAGCCTATCATTTAACTTGAGAATCAGACTCAGAGAGAAAGAGGCATTGTTATCTGATTATTCTCACTAATGAAAGAGATTCATTATTTTTACAAAACAATTATTAAATAAACTATCAACTGTCTTTTCTTCACAATAAACACAGCATTAAATGTTTGTCATATATTCTCAGTCCTATGTTAGGAATGAAAAGTACTTATTAAAGATTTTACATTGGTATTCATTTACTAACTATTATCTAAAGAACCAATACAGATTTGATGACTGTGAATTATTTATTATATTAATAAATTATATAGAGTCTATTGTAATATAGCAGAGTGTCTCCACAGGGTTGGCATTCAAAAATGTTTTTTCATTAAATTTTAAAATTTCAAATTTTAAACATACTACTTAGGTTTTCAATAGTGAAGACAGCAATTGTTAAAAATTCTAAATTTCTTCCAGTTCTTCACTGACACTCTTGTGTCACAAAATTGTTTATCATGAGTAAATACATGAAATTATAAGATAATCAGTGGAGTCACCATCGTCTTCCATTCTCAAAAAGACATATTCATTATTCTTTATTGCCCTGTGGATGATCCTTGACATTTTTTTTTCTTTTCTTTTTTGGTACCAGGGATCAAACTTGGGACCTTGTGTTTGTGAGGCAGGTGGCAAAACCACTGAGCTGAATCCCTGGCCCTTGAAAAATTTTTAATTAACCACTCATTCATATAGTTATTGAGCTCACACATCTATTTTGTGCTTGTAAAATAAAAAAACAAACTTTCCCCATACTTTAATTATTGTCTACTCTTCTTGCTAATTGAAAGAAACCAAATATAGTGATTAGACTTACTCTAAAGTCATCCATCTCTGGTACTCATTAGAAATAAAAATGATATTGTTTCTGTGCCCCATTTTTTATTTTATGAAAAGTTAGATGGAAGAAAATGCTTTTTTTCTATAGTTGAGACTCATGATGGACCTTACATGTTTGGTAGATATTTTAACATATTGAATTTTAAAATCCCATTTGAGAAAAAGTATTAAATGTGTCCCATAGTATTTTTTGCATTGATCTTGATTTTAGGGATATCTGATTAATTTTATTTTTATTTGTTATTTACTGAATAAATTTAGATTTATCATATTAATCTTTCTGTAAAATATGTTAATTATATCCCTCACAGCATTACATTAGAATGTAAATGCATGAAATCACTAAGATATATATCAATATAATATAGAAAAAAGTAGAAAGGAATTATTTCCAGGTATTAATCAATACCTAATATGGCTCATATTTAAAGATTTTGTTTCTTTTTATTTCTAAAATACACACACACACACACACACACACACACACACATATATATTTTTTTTTACACAACATAAAATGTTTTGCTGGCAGTTGTATTTCACATTGAAATTAAACCTTAGAGGCCAAGTCTTGTTGGTGGCAGTGAAAGAGTAAACTCATCTTCCTGACTTATTCTTTATTGATTTATTTATTGACATTCATTTATTCATTTATTATTATTCATTTATTAGTTTTCCTCAAGAGAATTATGAAATTACACAGAAATTTCCTAGGAAATGTTGTGCATTTTATTATTGTTTTGATATTTTTACACTTAAAGCTCCTCTTTTATTTTGCAGTTACCTGTGGCAGATTCCATTAACTATTGTGGTAGGAAATAGAAGCCATGTGTCTTCAGAAGCAATTATTTGGGTGTCTAACAAATCAGGTAAAACATATATTCTGCCCTGAAGAACTATTTGGTTTCAGATAATTGCTTGGCAACTTAACCTCTGCTTTTGGCTACTGTAAAGTGTGAATAAAGACAAATTATAAAGAAAAAATAAAAGAAAGATAATATCTACAAAATTAGGTATAGTATAATATAGTTTCCAATTGGTCTAATTTCAGTCTGCCTGGGTAATTATTAAATTTATTTGTTTTTTCATAATAAAGAGAAAACTCTAAATTATTTGTAGTACTAATCTCACAATTTTTAACTGTAGACTTTTATATTCCCAGATGTAATTAAGATATAATCGTAACTCCCAGTACAACAGTCTTTCAAAATACTGAAACAAACCTTATTTTTATTCCCATTTTTATACTTTTTTTTTGCCAGACTGTCTTTTAGAGTGATATGAAAGGCAATATTCTCTATGGAATTAGATAATTATAGGGCCAACAGGGGGAGACTTATAGAGGTCATCAAACCATCTCCTACATGGGGTCAAAGAGGTGCAGAGAGCGATGAGATTCTATGCTCAGTCTAAATATCCTCAGATAAGATAGTGACCTATTTCAATTCACTGTCAGAAAGCTATTTCTTGAATCCAATCTATATCCTTCATGCTAGAGTGTGAAAACAGGTCTGTTTTATTTCTGTTTCCCATTGAGTTAGAGAAAAAGCCAATTATTATTTCTTATGTAAGATTTCATTTAGATTTAGATGGTCAATTGTGTACATATTCTTCTTGTGCATTTCTTATATATTGTTAATTATTGCTATGTCAATTGAAACAACTACAAATCTTATTTTTAAAATAAGGTAAAGTATAAATATTTTTTCTTCCCCTCAGTCTGGCTACTACAAGGGAGTTATAAGTGTTCAAAATCCATGTATTCAAATAAGGAAAAGTATTTAGAGAAAAATCTGTTAAGGTTTCTAGAATTATAACCAAGTAATTCCAAGTGGATTTTATTTTAACACTTAGTCATCTATTATCAAAATATGTTTTAACTTATACACACTGTAGATAAAACATGCATATATAATGGAATGATGCACTGAAGTACTTTAACATTTATTGGTGTTTTTCTTTTTAAGTGAGTATAACTTATTCTTTTTTCCCTTGGGTTTAGTATTTATATCATACTTCTGAACTCACACTCACTGTAATATTTTTCTTTATTGTTCTTTTTCCTACTTTTGTACTTATTTTATCTATATAATTTTTAAAGAAATCAAGTTTTTATGAAATCTTGAATTGTTATTGTAATGCTACAGATATTAGACTGAAATCATCCTGCCATAGGAGATCAAGGATCATGAAAATGAAGTTTCTGCAAATAAAGTAAAATGTTTTTCCCTGGAAGGTAGAATGGAAATGGGGAAAAGTAGAAGAGTGCTAAGGTACTGATTAAATATCAGGATTAAAGCAGCACTTTACTTTTAGAGAATGAGGAAATGCAGTGCAAGTTTGATTTTTGTTGCATGAATTTCCGAGGTTCATTTCCTCTAAGTCTAATAATTTCCATGCTATTTTTATGGTATTCTCTTATCCCCCTTAAAATCAAGAACTGTATCATGGCTTTCCTTGACCCATCAGAACTAATTTCTATATGAAGACTTTTTTTTTTGTATTCTTTCATTGTTATCCAGGAATAATAATAATGTACTGTTTTAGACCATATGATTGCCTAAACTATTGCTTTGTATATACTCATAAGCTATGTGCATTATTCTAACAGGTGCTTTTGCACAGTCTGTGATAGGAATGCCACGTTCCCCTACCCAAAAGTTATAAATGTACATGCCACATGGTATCATGTAATGTATCATTTCCCATTAACTCATAGCGGAATCATGCATTTCATATAAACAACGTCACAGGTGAAATATTGAACCTTTAGGGAGGATGCTTATATTAAGTAAATGCCTAGTAAAATCTTTATAAATGCAAAAATGTATTAAAATTTCCAGAAGCACCTAAAAGAAAGATTGCCTGTTTCTTTTTTCTCTTCAATTCCATTCTAATTTTGTTCTTTTTTTTCCTGGAAGTATTTCATTCTGATAACTAATAATCCTAAATTTCCATATCTTTTTGTTCAAAATATAGTCAACTAATAATATCCATAAAATTGTTTTTATGAAAACATGAGTAAAATATTCTGTTCAGTTTTTATCAACACATATAAAGAGAAATTCCACATTTAATTATTTTAACAAGATCAGTATTTCTTCTCATTTCCATCATCAGTGAACTACATGATTTCAAGAGATATGTAGGCAAAATCATTGGCAGATAATGTTTAATTTCAATAATCATATGTTCTCAACAATTAATTTTCTTAAAACACTTTGGCTAACTATCAAATTAATTCCAAGGTAAGACATATATTGTTTTAGATTTAAAATAATTCTAAAACCAATTATTACTATTAAAGGAAAGTTGAAACATTTTTCTTCATTTTTTTCTATGCAAATACCAACAATGTAGTTATTTGATACTGAGTGACTATTTGATTAATGGCAAACTGAGGATGATAAATTTAATGCCAAATGTCAGGGAAGATTCACAATTAAAAAAACTAATCCTGAAAATTACAAAGACACTAAAATTAGCATAATGCTTTAACGCTGTCCTCAAACACTGACTCATCTGAGATTCAAAAAGTTTAAAGTTACTGGTACCTTCATCCACCTTTTATAAATGAAGAATTTTGGCTTGAGGCATGACTGGAGATTCTTTCATTTAGTGTGTTGAGGAGCTGGCTCTAGGAGCCTGATTTTCTCTCCTATATATTCTTCTCTGAGTACACAGATACATGTCACACACAGAGACATATACACAATGAACACACGGTGAGAATACATTGCTTTGCAGATCAACCGGTTTGTGTCAGACACTCAACATGATGTTGTTGCCATATGCGCATATTCCTTTTTATTTTCCAGAAAGTATTATCTCAATTGATTTTACAAAATTTTAGTGATGGAATCCATATATGTTGTCAACCTTGATTGTGTCTCATCTTATCTTTTTAAACAAAAAAATTCTAATTTTTCTACAAATAGAAAATATTAGGTAGAAATACTTATTCTGATTTCCCTTTTTATTTCAAAAAAGTATGAAATGCAAAATGTTATAAATTAAAAATTTCTCTATGCCTTGATATAGTCTAAGTTTTGGGCCATTTTAGACATGAATATATATTATTATTACCAACACTCAAAATATAATTTCCATACATTTTATTATGGTAGTCATCAAATACCTTATCTCATTAGGTCATTGGAAAAGATCTCTTTAAAATTCATTGCTTGCCATTAGTTAATTTGAAGAACATCTCGGGGATATAATTAACAAGACCTGAAAAGATATTTTAAAATCTATTACAACAAATCTTTCAGAGAATAATTTTTGCAAAGATCTTATCTGTAACAAATATATAAAAGTATACATGAAAAGTAATAACCTTCAGGTTTTAGTTATAAATTTAATAATTATATACTTAAAACAACAGATGCCCATTTTCTCATTTTAGTGAGGTGATGTAGTAGTTATAGGGATTATTTTTGTGTAT
>NW_022900927.1:37127627-37210374 GCF_012274545.1 Fukomys damarensis
TATATATATACACATATATATATAAATTTTAACTTGGCTATATTCTACCTGTAAGTTGTTTAATGGAGTAAATTTGATAACCAGAGCTGAATGTGGCACATGGAGTTTAAATTATGCCAACAATCTAAAATGTGAACATGAAATCACTTTTAAAAAATAGATTTAATATTATTGAAATCCATGAAAACTTCAAATATGTAATGTGTTCATTTATTAAACTTGATGCTTTAACATTGTAACATTTATGAAATGAAAATTATTAAATTTAGTGAATTCAATCATTTTTTAATAAATACTTAATATACCTAAAGACAATTAGGGTTACTAAGGAGCATGAATATTCTGTTTTAGCTTCTATTCTTCTGAATTAGACATGATTAATTACAATACCTCTTTATGAGCTTTTTAGTTTTTAAAAATTCCATATTTTCTTATTAGTTATTTCTCTTGTCATTGTTATATCTGTAAAATTGGAGTGATCTTCTAAATTTCTTAAAGCAATTTATGAATAATCATATTAAATTTTGAAAACTATATGTATTTATAAAGCTTTAGAGACTTGAGAAACAGTTTTCATTTTAGAGAAATATCTAGCATTATTGCTCAATTTGATTAACCTGTCTGAGACTTTTTTCTACTGCTCCAATAGACCTAATTTATAAAGGTGGCAAAAAGTTGAATGATACTTGAAACATTAAAGATTAAATTTTTATATTCAATGTACTTTTGGGTTTAACTACATTTTGCTTTACTGAACATTTTGAAAATGAGTAATCTGTAACATTCATCAAGTTAACTCACCCCACTTCAGGCCTAAAAAATAGATGATTGTTAATGTTGACTCACATTTTTGAAGTTTGACTTTGTTGTGTAGCCTCTACCTGAGAGAGAGAGAGATAGGTGAGGAATGGGGAGGGTGAGAGGGGAGAGAGAGAGAGAGAGAGGGAGAGAGAGAGAGAGAGAGGAAGAGAGAGAGGAAGAGGTAGGAGGAGGGAGGGAGAGAGAGAGATTCAGTCCTTGTGGGAAATAAAAGTGAATATTATGTTTCCTCTTTTGATTTTTTGTTTTGTTTTTTTGTTTTTGTTTTTTGTTTTTTAAGATAAGGTCTCACTATGTAGTTGAGACTAACCTGGAACTCACTATGTAGCCTAGGCTGGTCTCGAACTCACAGAGCTCTCCTGCCTCAGCCTCTTGAGTGCTGGTATTACAGGCATGTGTCACCATTCCCGGCTGTGTTTCCTCTTTTGGATTCTGATGAATAAAAATCTTAGTGGAATAAGAACAAGAGATGCGGCCACTACTTAGCTTTGGGGCATATGAGTTCTGTGGTAAATGTTATGGCTTTTGAGTCATTGTAGAAATTAGAATATATCAGTATGTTTTTTTATTCCTCCTGCATGTATGTGTGTGTGTTTGTGCATGTGTGTGTGTGTGTGTGTATGGAGTTTAAATCAACTCCATCTTGTAAAGTGTATGAAGCATGTATTCTTAAGATCAGCAAAAAATGTCAAAATTTTGATCCTTGGCTCTGTGGAATCAATAAAAGTTAATTTTACTAGTGAATAGAGTTCTCTCTCTGTACCTTATTTGAAGGACACACACAGAAACACACACACAGCTAGTCTTTACTGGCTTCTGTTAATTGCATTCCCTGATGAACATAAGTTACCATTTTCCAAAGTGATTCCAATAGCAGAATTTATCTTTGTTTCTAATTCTATGTAGAAATATTAGCATCTTGAACAAATGAGGTTTCCTTTTTCTAATGTTATTGATGATCTGGAAAGTCTGTTATTCATTAGTATTCATAAGAAAGCATGAGGAAAAAGACAAGCACCAACATTAACTTTCAAGTAATTGAACTCTATTGTTTTTAATCAATTTCTTGCTGAATACAACAAGCAGTATATGTGACTAAAATTATTTTTTATTCTAGTCACATATAGCATACAATCTAATTAAAAGCATGAATATTATGGTAGATTCCTAGGTTATATTTATTTTGAGAAAAAATTATGTGTAGGTAATGGGGTTTATCAAGAACAAAACATGTTAATTATCAGAAAATAATTATTGAGATGATAATAGGCAAACAACTCAAAGTTTTTTTCAATCTTTTCTAGATGCAAGTGTTTAAAGAACATTTTTAAAGAATATTTACGATGGCCTTTTCATTTAATTATTGGAATTGTTATATCTGATATTAATTTAATAGACTTCATTCCATTTTAACACTTAAAACTTAAAATCTATTTACTCTCAAAATGCTGTTTCAGAGCATCATAGAATAGCTTATTTGGACAAAGGAAGCTGGCTTCTTGGGAACATCAATCAAACAGGCTACTTTAGAGTCAACTATGACCTAAGGAATTGGAGATTATTAGTAGATCAGTTAATCAGGAACCATGAGGTATACTCTACATTTGCTTGTCAATCATTTGCTTTTATGTCTCAACACCTGTCATTTTAATCCTAAATGATTTCTTTCTTTTCCTTCCTGATGGGCCTTGTAGGTTCTTTCTGTCAGTAACCGTGCAGGTTTGATCGACGATGCCTTCAGCCTAGCCAGGTATGTTTTCCTGTGGATCCATAATAAAAGCTTATGCTGCTAGGATGTCCTCTGCTGTGCTAATTAGCATACAGATTTCAAATTTAAGAATAAAAAAATAATTTCCATCTCATCATGTTCTTTGTGCTTAGATCTGAATTATATTCAGTGTCCCACGTTCTTGATCATTAATAGCCATAGGGTATTTCTGAGACAAGAGAAATTTGATCAATTTCACTGCAAGTTCAATTTAACACTCTGGAGATTAATAATCTGTTGCCAATTTCTGTAATGAACCAGACAAAGTGACCAGTGTACCATACAGGAGATACTTTCAAGCATCAGCAGCATGTTTTCCTGACACATGTCAGTATATTATATTTTAATGTTTTTTTTGAATGTGGTTCATTATGAAAAGCTCATGTGGGAACACAAATACTCCAAAGGGTAAACTGTTTTGGACAAAATATATAGCAATCTTGCAGCAGAAGCTTTTAGTTGTATTAGTTATAGTAATATTTGTGTTATTTTCACAGTTTGATTTATGTTAAAACATTTGTTCCTTTGAATAGTCATCATGTGAAATGATATCATAAACTCAAACTATTTACTAGACTTTGAGACTAAATAAGTAAAATAAATAAGTAAGCCTTTTTGACATTAATCTTTCAAATCCAGATAGTTTTGCTTTTAATGATATAATTTTGCACACTAGAGTTTAGACATGGGAATTTCTCTGTACTTACCTGGTTGTCATGATTTACCACATTTGCTCTGAAGATAACTGTGTACAACTATTTTCTTATGTCTGACATGAGCACACAACTTATCTTAGTTATAGACAATGTTTAATTCATGGGACCTGAAATTGCTTTTACAGTTTATGTATTCAATCAAATCTCAATTCTCTTCCATATGTTAAAAAAACATATCATTCTCTGTAGCATTCTAATCCATCAAAACTAATGAACTCATATATAGGAGACTTGATAATTACTTTGACAGAAGCAAAGTCAAAGTTTGGGATCAATGAAAGAGCTTGTTTTTGTAGATTTTTATAATTTATAGGGGAGAATACACATATAGTGAAAAACAAGCCTTTTTTTTCTGTTAAAGACAACAAATCTTTGATACTCACTTTATTGCCACCAGAGGCCCTAAAACGATTACTATTCTGTTGGTGAGTGACACCGTTGTTAATCAGTCTGATGAGACACATCGTGTTACAGGCAGAAATTTGCCCACTTTCTATATGACACATCTAAGAACAATTTATCAGCAAGGGAGTTTCTAGTAGAATTATAGCAATTAAATAAAGCTGTATAATGAGAATGGGGGTTTACTTCCAGCAGGGGAAAGTGAGGGTCCTTCCATCCCATAGCACCATCTTATTTCGGAAAAATTTAGGAACAAGAGAGGTGGATAGAGGCCGCTAAGAAAGCCATATGTGAAGTCATGATTAATATGTAGCACTTTCTTTGCAGTAAAATATAAAGACATTAAAGAAAGCATGAGGTATGACAGAAAAAATATTTCTACATCGCAGCTTAGAGAGCCCAGAAATATAGAAAGTATGCTTAATGTAATATTACACTGAGAAGTAGAGATTGAGTACCAAAAGGAAAGGGTTAGGTGCTACAACAAAACAGAACAAATCGTAGTCATCACCAGTGAATTCAATACTTGATAGATCCAGACACTATTCTGTTTCACATATGCTACAGTCCTGTCTCTGTATCTGTGTAGGATGGGTCCCACGATTTTCTGTAGCTACCATAATCTGTGGATACTTGCGACTCATATGAAATGGTATAGTATAGTATAAAATGTTATATGACCTACACATATTCTTCTGTATACTTTAAATCGTCTTTAGATTATTCGTTTATTTCTTTATTGGTACCAGGATCGAAATCAGCTCCTTGTGCTTGCGAGGCAGGCAGTGGAACCACTGAGCTAAATCCCCAATCCTTTTTTCAGATTATTTCTAATGCCTAGTATAATGTAAATGTTGTGTGGGCCGTTACACTGAGTGGTTTGGAGAATAATGGCAAAAAAAAATTCTAATTTTGAAAGACATAATAGCTTGAAATAATAATAATATCATTTATATACATTTATTAAAATATGCAAATCTTATTAAATATATACTTTCAATTTATATATTGCTTGGGAGATAATTTTATTGTTAGAATGGAGAAATAAATACAAAATTGTGGTTTTTCACGCAAATAATTTGCACTTATTTATATTTCACTGTGTTCTAGCAAGTGGTTCATGATTTTGCTATTCAATCTATATCAAAGTTCTTTCAATTTCTTGAGCATATCAGGCACTGTCGCTGTTCATGGCCGTGGCATTGCACAGAGAGCAAAGTCCCTTCTATCTGTATATCTCATCTCCTACAGACCTCTGCTCAATGCCCTCACAAAGCACTTCTTGGCTTTTTAAAAAAATAACAAATAGCCAGACACGGTCTTGTAATCCCAGTGGACTTGGAGGCTGAGGCTAGTGGATTTCAAGTTGGAGCCCAGCTGGGCAATTTAGCGATTCAGTGAGATCCTAATTAAAACAACCAAACAAAAAAATGGCTGTGAATGCAGCTCAGTGTGAAGATACTGGATTCAATTCTGAGAACCACAAAAAAGCAAATAAATGAAGTCAAAATAAAAAGTAATGAGAAAAATGAATATTTATTAGAACTCATGCACCAGATACTGTGCTGAAGTTGTTGTTAATTAATGTTTGTAAACACGTGGAGTGTCATTACTATTACCAGTTTATAACAGGGACATGGAAAGTAAGGGTGTTTCTCTACTTAATTCAGTTGTGCATGTGGAGGATGGCACAGAGGGAATCAGACCAAAGAGTGGCACACCGGAATCCCCAACTTAAAACAGAAGGGAGTTAGCCATCACACGAAGGAAGTTTCTTTTCATCCTGTGCTCTTTTTCTGGCCATAATATTATCATTCATTTAAAAAGAAAAAAAATATTGTTTCATCTTTCCTCCTGCTCCTCATATGAGTTTCCAGAGAAAGTAAGGTGATTTCCGTGGGTCATTGTTAGAGCAGGCGTCACCTGACTGAGCCACCATTTACTTTTCTAGGTTCCTATTGGCTCTTGCATGATCTGGATGGCTGTACTTTGCCTCATACTTTTATTAATACATAGCCCTTTCAGGAAAGACTGTGTCAATATATGTTATAGAATTAACAGTATGAATTGATAATTAATTGTTAAATGATCAGTTTATCAAATTATAGTCTTTCATTTCATTATTCTTGTGTGATCAAGAAACTGATCTTGCATTCTTTCTAAATTACTTTTTAAATATATGAAAAATAAGAGTACATTGTTATGGTAAAATATTAAAACAAAGAAAGATATACAACAGCATTCTTTTTCATTCCCTCCATTCTATGCCAGTACTTAACCCCTTTACAGTTAACATTTTAAATATTTGTTATGTATTGGCCTGATTATTTTTGTGTATTCTTCCATACAACTTAGTTTTTTAAAAAACGTGAACATTGTTTCTTGTTTTTTTTAATTATAGTCATCTTGGAACCATCTTCTGCTGCACATATACATACTATATGGGTCTGATTTCTGTAACGGAATTGGGGGTTCAAGAATGTAGGATTTTAACTGAATATTAGAAATCATGTTGAAAAGCCTGTTCAATTTAACCCTCTATTAACCATATATATCTTCTATTACAATAAAGAGTAAAAGTATTTTAGATTTTGACAATCTTGTAAATCAAAATATTTTTTGGAATTTGTTCACTGCTAGTTAAAATAAGTTGTGCATCTGTTATAGTTTGGATCTGGACTGTTCCCTGAAGGCTCATGTATTGAAGACTTGGTCCCAAGAAAATGGTTCTTTTAGGAGGGGATGGAAGTGTCAGGAAGTGGTTCTGTTTGCAGGAAGCAGAACACTAGAGGCATACTTTGAAAGTGTGTTCAGGATCCTGGTCCCTTCCTCTTTCTCTCTGCTTCCTGCCCACCGTGAGATGAAAGTCTTGTAGTCCCACATGCTCTCTGCCATGAGGTTCTAATATGTCACAGGCTCAAAATTATGCAGCAAGTGGGCCTCTAAAGCCATGAAACAAAAGACATAGTTTTTTCCTTTTAAGTTGATATTCAGAGTTATTTTGTCTCAGCAACAGCAAACGAACACAGCAATCTTTTGCGTACATTTGCTATTTCTGTTTTCTGTGAATTGTCACTTGCTTTAAAAAAGAAACATAAAAACTTAGTAGAAAATATAGACAAAAGTATTTCCTACTTTTTTGTGTTTTGGAGGCATTTGAGTTATTAATCCTTTTGGTAGCAACAATTTTACAATATTTTATTTCAACAATATGCCGATTTTTAAAATTTTGTGGTATATTTCATCATTTAAAGGCTTTTCTTTTATGTGTCAAGTAATTTCTCATAGAGCTTTCTGGTTCTTTTGGTTCTCTCTTACATAGAAGGTCTTCCTTTGATGAAGCTTTTTAACATTCCATTTTTCTTTTAATGTTACTTGGTTTTGCTTATCTCCTCAATCCTTATTGTCTAATCAATTTTTACACATACAATGAAATAGGAGCCTAATTTTCTTTAAATATTTTATTGCCAACTATTCCATCCCTATTTATTTAAAGGTATTTCTTTTCTCATATGTTTTAAATAAGATCTTTAATGTAAATGCTTATATTTTAGGAAATTGATGTAATCTCATTTAGATCACTATGTTCTTTTTTGCATTACTATCATATTGTTTTAGTTCATTTAGATTTATAACATGTTGTGATTGACAAAATTTTGTCCTGTTCTTAAAATATTTTCATTGTGAGTTTTAGAATTTGTTTGACAAATTCCATTTTAAAATATCACAACAATTATAACTGAGTAAGCGTTGCATTTACAAATCAATTTGTAGAGTATTAACATCATCTCATATTTGAGCCTTCCAGTAATGGAACATGTTATTTCTCTCCATTTGTTCAGGTCCCTAAGTCAAGCCTGATGATTTTTATGGGTATGAATTATGGTAATGTGTTATTTCTTCATTTTAGAAAGGTATATACTGCTGTACTAACTGGAACTTTTCCACACGCACATACTCTGATTTTGATTGCTTATGCATAAAAAATCAATTAATCAAATACCTTTCAGGTTATGTTGTGTAATGATTTATTCTTTGAAATCAATGACTAAAATGCCTAGATATTTTTGTTATTGAGTATTTGTATTTGATTTTGGTTTTGCTTTTGAGAGAGCATTGTTCCCTTGAGGGGTATAAAAATGAACAAACTACCCCTTCTTTCTGGGAACCCCTAATGCAGTGGGGATGATGCATGGTAGGTAATTAGCAAAGGGTGTAAGTGCTAGGAATAAAGTATCATGAAAGCATGAAAAACTAAATTATTCATGTGTCTAGAAAGAGCATCGAAAACAACCTGTGGGAAATGACATTAGGAAAATGAAAGTTTACTATGAAATCATCAAAGAATTTTTTTAAAGAAGGAGAAAAAGACCAGAAAAATATAAAAATTGAAAGATACACTTTAGTATCAATGATTTACGGTGACAACTGAGTGAAGGAGGAACTTGACTTTTTTCAAGAGTGGAATTGATGGCTCTTGGATAAGATAAACTTTATATTGAGATTATATATTAGTATAATATGTGATTGAAACTGGAAAGTCAGAAAAATTGCAAGCAGAAATGCATTCACCGAATTGGATATTTAATGCTATTAGCATGCTCTAAGTACAATTTAAACAATCTATAAAAGTATTTTACTAGATAAAGGAGTTAAGTAGCATTTTATGAAAATCATTAAAAATACATGAAAATTATTGGAAAATTTGGGCATATTCAAAAGAGTTCCAGAGGTAAATCATTATCATCATCACCATTTTTGCTTTGAAACACTCATATTGATTGTTTTACTTTGTCTCTAGTATCACGGGAATATTATTTTGCAGACTATGTGTCAATTTATTGTGTTCTAAATATCATAACTCACTTTTTATTCTATATAACATAGTTTTAAAATTACTATAATAAGCTATGTTGTAGCAAATGGAATTATTTGCAAAGCCTTAGAAAAGGTAAGTTCTTAAAATTTATTTTGCAAACTTTGTTAAGGAATAACGATAGCTGTTATTTCTGGCAGTGTGTTAGTGTTTTATTACAAGCACAGGAAACCACGAATGGAGATTGTATTTACCACCCTTAGAAGTGTTCAAAGTATCAGCGAACAGTAATCAGTAGTGCACAATATGTATGAGTATGTAGGTTAAATTAATAAATATACATTTATTGACTCACAGCTTTTAAAATCTGAGATTAATTTTAAAAACTATAAATGCAGTACAGTAGCTATTGGAAATATAACCCCTCATGAAAAAGAAATTTATGAAAATATTTCAAAACCTTGACTTAAACTTTATTTTTCCATTTTTGAACTCTGGTTTTCTAACAGCATTGTTAAAATCACCTTAACAATATTTGCAAGCTGTGTGATAATAACCTACTCCTTGTGGGGCTTCTTAGAGCGGTTTTTATTAGTTCTCTCCTGTCTTCTTCATAACTCTCCTCTAGCTTATGGAAGGCTTTTCTTGTAAAACACGTGTTGATCATTTCTCTACTTGTTACAGAAGATAGTAGAATGCTGCACCTAAAAGGGACTGTACCCTAAGCCTGGCTAGAGAAGCAGCTGCTATTTCTACTTTGATTTCTGGTTGTATAAATGTGAAATGTATGTAGTAACATTTCATAAATGAAACTGAGAAGGAATGACTTAGAAAATCTTTCTTTTAAAAATTATCTTTATTGTTTATGGGTACATTTAAGGTATGCAGTGCAGTTACATTCATCACTGGTACCTTGTACCTTTCATGACTTACCTTGGTTCTTATTGTTTTTCGTATACCCCAGCACTCCTTCAGTCCCTCCACCCTTCCCTGTTTACAAAGACATTATTTTCATGTTTTTACTTTTCACATATTTTTCTTTTCCTTTTTTACCTTTCGCCTACTCCCTCCCACTTCCTCTACTCTTTTAGACCTTTTCTTCCTATTATACAATCTCAATTATATATTTTGATCCTATTTACACTTTTAGTTTTTAATACCATATAAACTATTCGGTATTTACACATGTGTGACTTACTAATTTCACTTGAGTATGGCCTCTATGTGCATCAGCTTAGCTATAAATATCTCTAGTTTCTCATTCTTTATGGCTGAGTTGTACTATATTTTATAAAACAAACAAACAAACAAAAAAGCATTTTCTTTATCCAGTCTCCACATGATGGGCAATTGGGCTGTTTCCAAATTTTAGCTATTAAAAACTGTGCTGCTATAAGTATGGGTGAGCATATATCACTGTGATATGATTCTTTTAATTATTTTGGGAAGATACCCAGCAGAGGAATAGCTAGGTCAAATGGGACTTCTAATCCTAGCTGTTTGAGGTATCTCCATATTGATTTCCACAGTACTTGCACAAGTCTGCACTCCCACCAACAATGAAGAAGGGGTCCTACGTGCCCACAACCATGCCAGCATTTCTTATTGGTTGATTTCTTGAGTGTAGCCATTCCTTCTGGGGTGAGGTGGAATCTCACTGTTGTTTTCATCTGAATCTCTCGAATGACCAGTGATGTTCAACATTTTTTCATATGCTTATGTGCTGCTTGTCCTTCTTTGTTTGAGAAATATCTGCTCATTGCAGATGCCCATTTTTAATTGGGTTTTTATATTTGGGGGACTCTGATTTTTTTTTCTTCTTTATATATTCTTGATAGTAGACCTTTATCTGAGAACAGCTGGCAAAAAAATTTTCCCCACATTGTGAATTGTCTTTTAGCTCTGCTGGTGATTTCTCTGGCAGTGTAGAAACTTTTTAAAAAGATGAGATCCCAATTCTTGATTTCTCAGTAGCACGGGAACTAGAAACCCTTTCTTAAAAGTGCCTTTGCAGGCTGGACTTTCTATCCAGATTCTCCCACTCTGTTATGGTACCCATTTCTTTTTTCACAGTACCACATAATCTCACAATTAACATTTTTCCTAGTTGTTTCTAATGCAATCATGAGTTATTAATAATAATAAAGCATTGATTCCAATGTATACTTTGTTGTACTCACTGAACAGAGAGAGGAGAATGATTCCTTGTGCTAGACTCATTTGGGAGAAGTGTCCATGTATAGTTATGTTCTTAGTTATTTTTTGGTAAGCCACAAGAATGTGTGTACAAAAGAATGAAAACTAAACATTTATGTAGTCCTGAAAGTGATGAAACTGTTTATTGTAAACTAAGATTTATTGTTTGTATGTTTCCAATCTTCTGCCATAGACCAAACGCAATTAAAATTAGGGCACAGTACCTGCTTTCAGCCTTTCTACCAGTTTGTATTGTTCTGTACTATTGTTCTCACTGACAGCGAGTCCTTCCATGAGTTTCATGGCCATCCCCAAAAGATCACATTTCTCACGTCCCTGAGGCTGGGATTCTAATTATCTATTTGTCATCAGCAGCAAATGCACATCTTGAGACATACAAAAAAAGTCACCGTGAAGTTCTCTCATATAACTTTCTGCATGCAATTATTTTAAAATGCATATCTAAAAGCCCTCTAAATTGGTCTTAGTTTCTGCAATCCTTTGCCACAGATAAATGTTAAAAATAGTCTGAAAACATTTTCAGGGCATTTCCCTGTAACAAGCCAGAAATATTCAGCTTTCTTTCTATTATAAACCAGTAAAAGCCTACAGTGTATTTCTGGATTTTCAAGCTCCATTGTTCATGCAGGCGTATGCTGGTTTGCTCAAGGTTAGAGGCTGAGTTAATATGTTCCTTTGAGCTGTCTAGAAATCTGTTCAGGGTGGAGTCACACATGTTGTCCCTAGGGTGAGGATTTATGGGGAGCTACTATACCAGGTTCTTCTGAGTAGTACAAATTTCTTGAGGCATTAAGGGCAAGCCTATAGCATTTGAGTGTGGAAAACTATCTTAGAGACTTTTAAATTGTGCTGCATTAAATAAAAAACAAAGTAGTAACCTTTTGATGCCAAATTTGTGTTTCAGTTCTGTAGAAGAAAATGCTTTAATATTAACGTCTAATGCCTGAAAGTTTGGAGTAAAAAGTGAAAGAGAGGCACTTTGACATCATTTGGTAGGCTTGATCCATTTTTGTAACAAATAGGCTTTCCTCCTGAGTTACAAACCCAGGTGATATTTGTAGGTCATATAAATTTGCATTTAACCATTCTTTTAGTGAGAATAGTGTAAATTTCCAAACAAGAGTGGAAATTTGAATAAGTCTATGTATTTTCTAATTTTTAGTGTCTTGCATCTTAAAAAGAATTTTATAACTCCCATTCTGAATATATGCTCTCTGGTCTTGAAGAGTGTGAACTGTGACTTTTTTTTTTTTTTTTGGTTCTCTAATTGTTTTGAAATCTAAGACTTGAGATTTCATAAGAATTGGCTCAGAATTACCCAAGAATTTGAAATACCTATTCATAAATAATTTATTTAGTCTGATCTCTTTCCAAACTGTACATTTATATCACCGACTCTACATGAATAGATATGTAAGATGTACTTTTAACATAAAAACTTGAATATTCCCTTGACCTTAGATTCCTGGGTGGGAATAATTTTATCTTACTGTTACTCTTTTCATGAATTTGAGTTAGTTATTCTGCTGCTCACAAGACATATTTTGCATCCTCGGGCTCAGTGCTTCTTTCAGTAAGTGGATCACTTGGGATATTTGATTCAAAATTGTGTATTCTTTGGGATAACTGAGAGTCCACACTCTATTAAGCATTTTGTGCAATTCTGATATATATAGCAATATGAAAGCTGAAGTAATCGTGACCTCTTTGGGGTCCTTGAGTATAAGCTGGGCATTCAACAGTCAGAATATCAGGAAATCAGTTGTATTTTGAAGTATTTTTGATTTTCATTCTTTGATGTTATCATTTCAGATAATCAAATTGATAGCTTAAGCATGACTCATCATATGAATACCTTAGAAATTCACCAAACATGGAAATTTAGTGGAGGGTTTTTATATAATTAAGAGGCACCCATCTGTTCCAATGAACAGACTGGCACATAGCAAACACATACATAATTCTAAAGTGTTCAGTAGTGTATCCTATTGGAAGACCTGACATTTTCTTGTAAGAGTGCCTGACTTCTAAGCCTAGAGTAACCTGCAAGAGTCTTCATTATACAAGCAGGTAGTGCCAACCTGGCTACATGCAGTAAGTACTGAGAGACGAAAAAAATGACATTTAAATTTTTTGTGGCTATGCTGTTTTATTAGTATCTTTCATATTATTGTAATGAAATATTTGAAGTAATTAATGGATATGAGAAAAGGTTTATTTAGCTCACATTTATTTTGCAAATTCTCATTTAGCTATGAAGTACAAGTCCAATATCCATTAATTCGGGCCTCTGGCATGGGTGGTACCTTGGAGTAGGAGCATTTGTCTGAGTGGTTGTTCAGGTTACAAGTTAGAAAGCAGAGAGACACTAAAAGCCCCAAGTAGGGTCTTAAAATCTTTCTCAAGTACACGAACCCAATGACAGAAGAACCTGTTACTGGATCCCACTTACAAATATCTGTAAGTGCCTCCCAGTACTGCTACCTGGAGAACAAGGGTTAGCACACAGACCTTTTGAGGAAACACTGTCCACATTCAAATTATAGTAGCTGTGATGAGTGGAGAACTTTGAAAAATGAAAGAGAGAAAAAATAATAGGTGACTTCAGCAAGGATTAATTTTGAATAGCCAATGTAAAAGGAGAAATTAATTATAATCATTTAGAAACCTGAAATTTCAACACAATTTGTTAGCTTCTTCCAGAACCTGTCAAAACTCTTAAGATTTTACTGAACTAATTTTTAAATATTTTTGATAAGTGTGTATTGTGGCCAACCATGTGTGTCTGTTTCTATCCACTCAGATACATTGACCTTCAATTGTATAACCCTTCCTTTCATTTCCTGAAAATTTAGAGGATGCTCTTTAATGTTCTCTACTTTCAGGTACTATCTAAGTATTCACATCGTATTTTAAATTTACATAAATCTTTTTTCCATAGTACTTTCTAAAAATGAATGGGATGCGATCTTTTCTTTCAGATTAGTCCTAAAGATCATAACTGTTTGGTTATAGGAATTGGAATTGACCCACTAGTAGTCTCTTCTTAACACTCTGAGTCTCTTTAAAAAAAAAAAAAGAAAGAAAGAAAGAGAAAATTAAGTTTTGTAGTATGGAATCTCTGAGCTTCATTTTTTTGGTATTAATTTACTTGTATCTTCTTGCAAAGGCAAAAATGTTATGCTTAAGAAGCACGTAAGAGATTAGTAAAGCATATTTCTAGTGTTTGCCTATGAAGATGCCTCCAGAGATGATTGGCATAGTTCTGAAGGTGTGCAACACCAGCCTGGGGACAGGATCAGGATGGAACAAAAGTAGAAACAGGAGGGAGCCTATCAGTGCAGTCTCT
This sequence comes from Fukomys damarensis, assembly GCF_012274545.1. Lineage (NCBI taxonomy): Eukaryota > Metazoa > Chordata > Mammalia > Rodentia > Bathyergidae > Fukomys > Fukomys damarensis. The sequence goes on from NW_022900927.1 coordinate 37,141,715, forward strand.
GTCTGGATCTCTTCTGCTTTCCTTTCTTCTGCTCCCTCCCCCTTATCTCCTTCATTCCACAAAAAGTGAGCTTCTTTGCTTCACCATATGTTCCCTTCCATGATGTCCTGCCTCGGTATAGCCCAGAAAAAGTGGAGTCAAGTGACCATAGATTGAAACTACAGAAACCATGAGCAAAAATAAACCTTTCCTACATGTTGTTATTCTCAGGTATTTTGTCACAGCAATGGAAAGCTGATGAACACAGACAGTATTTTGAGATTATCCTTTGGTTTGGATGTGCGAGAACCCTGTGGATGATTAATATATGTTTGCTATATTAGATATTAAGTAGAGCTATAATTGGCCTATTATGAAATAAATAAATATGATAATTACTCTGTAAAAGAGGAGCCCCCAAATGCCCCAGTTGTAATCAACCACAATATTATTGGATTAAAAATAAGAGCGTATTATCCCTGTATTCTTCCTATAAGCATATAGCCAAAGTAAAGTGTACAGTTAGAAAACCTTTTTCATTTGCCTCAATTCATGGTACCCACCTTCAGAGAAGACTTGCCTCTTCCTCATTCCTTATAGAGTGCTGTCGTTTGTATAAACCTACACATGACCCATCTGTTTCCTGGCAATAAGGGTCATGATAATTGCTTGGATCTACTTAGCTTGTTTGGGATTATAGACTCTAAAAGCCTTTCCTTGTTTCTTTATTTTGTTTTTGATTTTTAAAAAATATTATGCTAATCTCTTTGTGTTCTAGAAATTTATTTCTGCCTGTTTCTTTCTGATTTGCCTTGTGTTTTGACAACTGACCAGTCTGTTAATTTGAAATTACTTCTTAATTAGTAAGAACTTGGGCTCTCAAGATAAAATTGAAATTCTCACTCTATGAATTACCAACAGTTTGGCAAATGGGGATTAAATGAGATCACATGTGTACTGACTTAGCATAACAAATTAGTAGACCCCAGTAAATATTATTTCTGTTCTGTTCCTTTCTTATCTTCACGGCACATACAATATGCCAAAATAAATGGATAGCATAGTTGTTTTCTGCATATCATCTTGCAGTTCATCACATTTGTTGATTTTTCTTAAGCATAAACTCTTTTACTGGGCTGTTTTAAACCATATGTTACCACATGTCCTAATGCCAACATTAATAGGATATGGAACATGGCCAAAACGTGTTTTTATATCTGTCAAATGATGGAAATGACCTTTTTTTTTTTTTTTTGCTTGATGTGAGAAGGTCTCATAGGGACCCAGAAAAAATGGGTCATGCTAGTCTACCAGAGAAGAAAATGAAAGTTTTATGGTAGATCTAATCTATGGAAAAATTAAACTGAATTTGTTAGACCTTTGACCAGTCAATGTAAGTCTCATTTTCTCTGAAATTTTTTAATCAACATTGATTCTCAAGGAGCCTCCTTTGTATGCATATTATATATGTGTGATATACACACACATATAATATTCATATATTATACATATAATTATAATATATACATTATACATATAATTATATAATAGATATTATACATATATAAATATATATATATATATATTCAATGCTGAGGGTGGAACTCAAGGCCTTGTACATGTTAGGCAAGCACTCTGTCACAGATCTATGCGCCTAGCCCCTCCTTTCTTTTTTATTATAATAAGTTAAATTATAAAGGTATCTTTAAAATGAGGAATATATGAATATATATACTAACATTGAATATTTTATATACATGTGCTAATGTTGACTTTTGTATTAGGGTAATTATTTATTACCTTTAATTGTCATGTAGTATTTTTCTCACCTCTTAACAGAGACTCAGAGGGGCTTTTCTGATAACAATCTTTCTTAACAAACACATATAATCAGCCAGTGGAAAAAAAGCAGCTCATAGTTTTTTTCCTTAAAACTCATCAAATCTTTTTTTTTTCCACTTCATCTGTTATTTACCTAAGGTAGCAACACTTCCTTCATAAATAAATTAGAATAAAGATATTGGAAAAATAAATATTTTACATTGTTTTCTACTTGCTATGAAAGTATAGATGATTCTATTTCTCAATGTGAGGAGTTGAATGTCTGGGGAAGAGTGGAAAGGAAAGGAAATTTAGTTTCAAGATTTGGTGCAATGAAAACCCGCATTTGCTTATGTGGCAAATCTTAAACCCTGGGGAGATGATTTGAAAAACATGATGTTCTCCCTTAATTGGGTGCAGTTTGAACTATTCCGTGTGGAATGCTTTATGTAGGATTGGGGTACCAGTGAAGAGACCTTCACTGTTGGGGATGTAAGAAAACATCAGATTAGTGAAAGCTGAGTTGTAACTATGCCAAGCCAATTTAATGTTATTTAAAGACAGGAGTACAGGCCAACTCAGAATCTATGAAGTAGTACTGGGCCCTGTGGAATTAGAACATATTTGAATCACAGATTGGATTCTTCCTTTCTGAACTGGGAATGTTGGGGGTGTCGTTGGTCTATGCCACTAAAGGGAGGTAGGCAGGGACTTCTGGTTACTCAGAACTTTCTTTTACTAGGATGAGAACTAAATAGAAATTAAATCTCAATCCAGTCACCAAGTGATGGTCTTAACCAAAAAGATTTAAAAAAGAAAAGAGAGAGAAAGATTTTGCAATAAAGAAAAAAATATTTTAAGTTCAGAAGTTTATACTTGATGAATTAAAGGATGTTTAATAGGCTCTGAAGACAAAAATAACAGTATCAGAGAGTTTTTATGTAAATGCTACATAAACTTAAAAACATTCTAAAATAGTGGAGAGTTCATAGGAATTCTGTCAGAAATGCCAAAGCAGGAAGAACTTCATGTGAAGTTTGTTGGTTTTGCATTCTTAGTATTCAACTGTGTATGAAGTTAATTATGTAATCTTAGGGCAGATCATGAATTTTATTTGTATCATATCAAGGAAAATATTATCCTTTTTCAACTAGTGAGGTCAAACTTAGTATAAAATATGCTTACTGTTCAGAGCAATTAAGCTGGTAACTTTCTAGTTTAGTATAATATTTAATTTCCACTTTTGTGGAAATTTCATGTAAGGCTTTTCTTAAAGCTACATGTGAACCAGACTATTTTTCTTTATATAATGCCATCACTGAGGAGGAAATGGGAAATGACAACATTTTAATGTCTTTGTTTCTTAAAATACAGTATTCGTTAAAGCTGAAAAAAATACAGTATTCTTAAAACATGATTTGCCTCAGAAAATTTACCAGATAGTATTTATTAATTTGTTCAAACAAATAAATAAGCTTTTAACTACTCTTTCTTTTGCAATTATTTGTCATACCCATTATTTGGCAGGAAAAAAGAAATAGAAAAAAAGAAAGTAAGAAAGAAAAAAGAAAGACAAAGAAAGAAAGAAAGGTAGGAAGGAAGGAAGGAAGGAAGAGTAAGGTCAATCAGTCCTTTGTCAACGTTTGATTTCTGAATTTTCCATTTAAATTTCTAATTTATGGTGTGCATTAGAAAATCTCAGAAAAATTTTAGAGAACATTTTTGAGAAATTTGATGAAGTACAAGAAATAGGTAGGCTTGCAAGGCTTTTTCTCCAAAAATAAGATCTAGCTAGAGAACAATCAGCCTTGAGAAATAGAAATTTAAAAATGCAGCCCCAATCAGCCTACCAGCCTACCTGCACCTCACCTGCCGTCACTATTCTCTGGCTTGGCGGCTACTCTATAAGGCAGGTAAAGCAAGGATAGGCTGACTGGGGCTGGCACTTTTTTTTTTAAACTAAGCTTTCTTTTTAGTGATTTTTTTTTTGTACCAGGGATTGAACTCAGGCGCTTGAGCTTGCAAGGCAGGCAGAGGAACCACTGAGTTGTATCCCGGTCCTATGGCTAGCACTTCTGATCTCTAGTTTTCAAGGCTATTTTCCAGCTAGGTCTTATTTTCAGGGAAATATGGCACTCTTTTCTTTCAAATAAGCGAATGCACAATTTTATGTGCTTATTTTACATTCTTATCAAACTGGGAATGCAAATGGTAGCTTCTGCAGTTTTATCTTTTTAATATAATGCAAAGACCTAGCTCAAAATTCTATACCGTTAAGTGAAGCACAATCTCTTCATCAGGTATGGAACCTCTGAATTAGCAAGTTGGTTATACTTCATACAATTTATTTTACATTGTGGGGCAGAGAATAAAACAATTTCCACTCAAAACAGGAAAATTGAGGTCAAAGAGCCATTGTAAAAGATTCATGGGCATGAGCGATCCATCTTAATTAGCTTCTGGTCAGTTTTTTGTAGTCTGCTTCTGTACCTTGAGAAAATCTTCCTGTCCCATCCTTCTCTATGGATGTATACGAGGTGTCAGACATGTACCTTTCTCTGATGCCAAATCACTTTGTCATTCCATCTCCTGCCTTTAGGAAATTGATGTACAAAGATGGTTTCAAGTTTAGAGCAGTCAGACACTTTTTTCAGTGTAAAACGATAGCTTCTTTGCAAAAGAACTTCTTTAAAAACTTAATAGTCTTCCTATAGGCAATTCCACACATAATAGTCACATCCAAAATTATTTAGACTTCTTTTGAAGATATTCTATATTTCTTTCACATGTAGATGATTGTCTTAAATTTATCACCTATTGAGACAGGGGAGCTAGACTTTTAGGCCCTACTCCTGAGTTACACTGACTGGATTGAAGCTTTACTGTCATGTGGACCTCCAAGAGCTAGGGTTGTTATTTCTAACAAGTATCCCCTAGATTAAATTGGGGTTATCCCTAATTATGCAGGACAGAAAGACATAGGGCATAGAGATGGTTTTTAATCTGCCAGTTGGGAGAGTTGCATCGCTTCTACCAAATTTTCTGTGGTAGAGGACAATTGCATTGTAGCATCTAGTTTTGAAGGAATGCAAGAGTCTGGTTGCATCCTCAGGATTTGAAAATAAAAATAGATTTGGTGCAGAACAAGCTAAGTGCACCGTAGACACCAGTTGAATATGTCATCAGATATATATGATATGTGAGTGTTCTGGATATGATACAGCCTTCCTAAGAACCATGTTACAATGATACTTTTTGACACAATGTATATATTTTCCTGTCTCCTCAATACCAATGACCAAAAAAAAAAAAATAGAAGAGAAAAAATGGAAATGGAAACTATGCATGTGTGCTCATGTGCCCAAGCACGTACAGTCTTGAGACAGAAACAACTTTGAATCACAGAAAGTGAACTATGATAATATAATGAATATGCCACAGAATCAACAATTATACTGAGATTAGATGAATATATTTACAGATTTTTTTTTCAGCTTTAATTGAGTTTATTGGTACATTTTAGGGATGCAGTACAGTTGCATTCATTGTTGGGACCTCTGCATGACAAGTCTTGGTTCTCATTTTCTCCCCTTGTCCCTGCCCTCCCTTCACCCCTCCTCCCCTCCCCATCTACAAACACTTTATTTCCATCTTTTCATTATCTCACATTTTTTTCTTTTCCCTTATTACCCTTCCCCTACCCATCCCACCTTCCCTATACCTTTAGCTCCTTTCTTCCCATTTCTAAATGTCAGTAATCTTATTAGGATCTTCTGTATTATTGCAGATTATTCACACCAGAGAAACTATTCGGTATTTACACATGTGTGCCTTATTTATTTCACTTAGGAGTATATCTTTAATATGTATCCATTTTCCTATGAATGAATCTATTTTCTCATTCTTTATGGCTGAGTAATATTCCATTTTATAGAAAAACCACATCTTCTTTATCCAGTTTCCAACGGATGGGCAAATGGGCTGTTTCCAAGATTTAGCTATTACAAACTGTGCCGCTATAAACATGGGTGCACATACTTCTCTGTGATATGATTCTTTTAGTTCTCTTGGAATTTTCCTATGAATGAATCTATTTTCTCATTCTTTATGGCTGAGTAATATTCCATTTTATAGAAAAACCACATCTTCTTTATCCAGTTTCCAACGGATGGGCAAATGGGCTGTTTCCAAGATTTAGCCATTACAAACTGTGCCGCTATAAACAAAGATCTAAATATTAAAACAGAGACATTAAACTTGCTGGAAGGTAAGTTAGGCAGAACTCTGGAAGACATTGGTATAGGGAAAAACTTTATGAACAAATCCTCAGTGGCACAGGAACTAGCAGATAGAATCAACAACTGGGATCTCATCTTACTAAAAAGCTTCTGTGCTTCAAAAGAAACCATCAGCAGAACTAAGAGACAATCTACAATGTGGTAAAAAATTTTTACCAGCTGTTCCTCAGACAAAGGACTATTATCAGGAATATATAAAGAACTCAAAACAATCAGCCCCCCCAAATAGAAAGACCCTATTCAAAAATGGGCATCTGAAATGAACAGACATTTCTCAGACAAAGAAGTAAAAGCAGCAAGTAAATATATGAAAAAATGTTCCACATCACTGATCATTTGAGAGATGCAGATGAAAACAACACTGAAATTCCACCTCACCCCACAAGGAATAGCTGCTATCAAGAAATCACACAATAACAAATGTTGGCAGGGTTGTGGGGAGAAAGGAACCCTTCTCCATTGTTGGTGGGAGTGCAGACTGGTGCAACCACTACGGAAATCAATATGGAGATACCTCAAAGAGCTGGGACTGGAGGTTCCATTTGGCCCAGCCATCCCTCTGCTGGGTATCTTTCCAAGAGAACTAAAAGAATCATATCACATTTACAGATTTTCTGTGGGACACAGAAATTTATAAAATGGAAGGCATATCAGTGAAGTGACTGCCTCCTGTGGAATATTGAAAACTGAACGCATATTGAGTTACACTGCTGAATCTTCTCCACAGGAAAGAGAAGGAAATACATTTAAATCTAAAAGAGAAGAATGCAAACCTCAAAGTTGTGCAGGAAGCAGAGGGCAGAAGTGGTAGGCTGGAGAAAAAAGACACACAAAGAAATATCAATTGTTCTATATCCATATCCATATCCATAACTATTTCTGTACCTATATATCTACATCTATCATTATCATCTACTTCTGGCTATTGGCTTGGCAAACTTAGCTGAGACAGCTGGAATATACAATTAAATGCTAAATCACCACAAGAAAACTTGCAATCTGCAGAGTTGAACTGTAAATCACATAGCTCTTCACCATCCTCAGAAATGGGACTGTGGGGTGGAAACGTGCCCCAAAACAGATGGAACAAGTGATTTGATCAGAGCAACATCTGAAATAACAACACTCAGTGTGAACTGCTTTTGCTTCAATTTATTCACCAGAGTTGCCCTTTAGCCACAATCCATCAGCAAGTTTTTCAGTTGTAGAGAGAAGCCTCCTATCCAACAATGAATTATGTTTAAACGTAACTCATACTGAAAGAGTTAAAAAGATAGCAAGAAAATACTAATAATTTCAATAACAGCAGAAGAGTATTAACATCATTCAAAAAATCAAATATATCCATCTGTGGGATTTAAAAGATTTAAAACAAAGAAGTATTTTTCCTTAAGGCTAAGGTTTGAAGAAATCATACAAAAGAATAAGGAGTTAGGGCAATAAAAAAAGTGATCTGGCAATGTAAGAATGGAACCATGTTAGGAAGCAGTAATATTTTCACAGACACTGGGATAAACATAGTCAAGCAAGGAGAGAATGAGTTTGAGGTCACTGAAATAAATAAAATGGAAAAAAAGAAAAAATTGAAATGTCCAATGTGCATGTGTGTATATATATTTACTTGATATTTATGAAAAATAAGAAAGAAAATGGAAACGAAAGGAAACATAAAGACATAGGAAAAGTAAACTTTTCTTTAATAAAGACATAAATATGTAGATTGAAATGGCACCTGTGTTTTAGGAAAATATCTTGTGTAGGGGAATCAGCACGGAGAAGTACCTTAACAAATACCCTAGGATTTAAGAATTAAACAAAGCAAGGTGTCTAGAAAGTAGAAAATTCAGACTGGCTCAGATTTCTATAAGCAAGATTCCAGTGGGTAGAATTCAGTCTTATTATATAGTCTAATTTTCTTTTAAGTACAATAAAGATGATGGTGAGTCTATATCACTACAGGAAAAGTAACAAGGAAATTAAGCTTGTGTAGAGGCAATGGAAAGGGTAGGGGCAGGGTAATAAGGGAAAAGGAAAAAACATGAGAAAATGAAAAAATGGAAATAAAGTATTTATAAGTAGGGAAGGAAGGAGGGGGTGAAGAGAGGGCAGGGACAAGGGGAAAAAATGAGAACCGAGACCTGTCATGTAGAGGTACAAGATCCCAATGATGAATGTAACTGCACTGTATACCTAAAATGCACCAATTAACTCAATGAGAACAAAAAAAAGAAAATTAAAATTGCAAAATAGAAGGTGAATCTTTAATTCAGAAAAAATTTAGAAATGATTCAACATATGAAAACAGAGAGGATTGAAGAGGTGGTATAAACAGTGTGATGGTTTCTTCATCCTTGCTAGCAGCGAATTGGAATATAAAGATTAAACTAGAGATAAATCTGTAGCAAAAATGATTTTTAAGATAATTGAGATGTCTTCTTTTTTTCTGTTTTTGGTTTTTTTTTGGTACCAGAGATCAAACCCAGGTCTCTGAGATTGTGAGGCAGGCAGTGGGACCACTGACCTAAAACCCAGGGACAGAAGCTTCTTCTGATTAAAGTAGCTAGAGTGTTTTGATTGACATTTTAATCACATGGAATATACCAGTTTTTTTGTCATCTGAAAGTATTCATTTAAAAATTATTTTATTACTTTGCTATCTTTGACCTTATATTAATTTATTAATATTAAATATGTTGTTTGCAAAAATCATTATTTTACTGGTACTGTAGACTAAATAATAGTAATACTAACTTTTATTAAATGAAGATGCTAGAATTTTTTCTAATACAGGTACTCTTACTGAAGATAAATGACTACTTTTCAATTGAAGATCTTTCAATTTCAGTAATACTGTTGAATAATATGTGAAAATTTTAGCAAGGTATAAAATATTTTAAACTACAATTTCTATAAAACAGCAGTATTTTAGCCATATTTTGGAATGTTATAAATATATATCCTTGTTCTGAATTTAGACTTTTTTGTTTTGTATTTTCATTGATGATTCCACTTTAGAACATGACTTCTTAGAAGCAGTAATGAGAGGTAAATTTTTAGACAATAAGAAAGAACCCAACTATGTGACTTATTAAAATTAATGAGTATTGCTGTTAGAATGCAGTAAATTTATACATCATTAATGTCCTGTAATTGTTAATCATCACTGAGGAGTTAGAACATCAGCATCATTACTTTCCCTAAATTTTTATTTGAACGTTATCAGCATTAAAGAAAATGAAAGAAAAGTTAAGGTCCTTTATTTCTGAGCTTGAAATGTAGGATGAATTAAATATTTTTATATAAATAATGCATCTTGAATTTTATAGCATTAGAAGCTGTAGATAAAATTGAGAAATATAAGGCATAAAGAGCAATTAGAAGCAACTACTTCCTCCATATTTGTAAATTATCTGCAAGTTGTCCAAAAGAATAAAAAGTGTCAATTATAATATTGTTCGATGATTGCAAAATGATTTCAATGAATATTTTACTCTTAATTGAAAATTTGCACAAATCAATTGAAAACCACTTCTAGATACCAATTTTCAAATATGTTCCTAGCATCATTGATGCCACTGTTTGCACTTACACACTTTGGGGCTTAGTGGATGTGTTTAGCTTTGTCTTTTATTTCTTCTTGTTGACATTTAGCACTGTTGTGAGGGACAGCAAAGTACCAACACCATAAATAACATGGCTGCTTCCCCAAAGGTGACCCAAGACATCAACCCTACTGAATTTCCTATTCGGTGAATCATATAGTTGAAGTCCATTTTGTATCCCCTTGGTTAAAAAAAAAAGTATTTTTTACTTTCCACATTTCATCTGCAATGGCATAGAGTGGCTTTTAACTCTAATTTGGAATAGAACATAATATTCTGAAAGGGACAAAAATATCACTTTAGCTCATAAAGAATTAGATTAGATATTTCATTTTTCTGTGAGTAAAGATGAATATTTTACTGAGATTAGAGAAGGAGAAAATTCATGGCTCTTTCAAAAGGTGTTTGCTGCAATATTCCTTTTTATGTTATGCATTGTTGCTTGAAACTGTGTCTTTGACATGCTGCAGTCTAATATCTTCAACAGCAGCTATAACTGAATTTAACAGGAATATGAATGATTGTTATCATTACTAAATGAAAAATCCTTATTTTTCACTTCATGCAGTGTAACAATAGAAACATTTTCAAACAAAGACAAAATTATTTTCACATGGTGTACGATCCATGTGAGAGATGGTGGGATATTTCTCTAGCCGATGGCCGAGTAAATCATCTCATTTTCATCATTTCCACAGTGTTGACCAACATGCTGCCAGCCTGGCTTCTCCCTTCCGATTTAAACACATGATTCAGAATGACTCTGGGGGTTTGCGGCACTCATGGATTTATGGGGCACTTGTATGTGGGAATCTCATCACTGTACAGCGACCCTGTCACTTTTGTGACAGAGCCTGTTTGACTGGTTTTGGATTTATGATGGAAATAATTCAGAACAGAGTAATAATTTTCCCTTGGCAATTACACTGCCATTTGGTACTTTGTCCCTAAGGGGAAAATGAATGTGCTTGGATCTGTACATGAGTTTAGTAGCCGGACACAGGGAACAAATCAAGGTCAGAATGCAGATGCAGCACGTGTGGTTGCTGAATTCTGCTGCTTAGTCTTTACTCTTAAGGCTGTCTACTTTTGTTTGGCACTGAGCAGTTTATACAATTACCTTCCTCTTGTCTTTTAACACTCAGAATGAACCTGAAAAGTAAATACTTTCATTGTATATAAAGAGGAGATCAAATCTAAAAAGTAGCCTTTTATGAAGTTTTTTTTTATTTAGAAACTTCCTAAGCGTGTGCCATTTTAAAGTTTTATGTTATAGGCTAAGAAGACACAAAGAGTTAGTCTTTATTTTGTTAATTAACATGAAAAATTTTGGGTATATATAAAATCGCCAAAAGAGTATAATGACATTATACTCTGCATGAACCATCATTTACTCATAATCTGTCCTTTTACATAAAGGCCTCCATCCAAGCTATTTAGAAACAAATTCCAGTTGTCAAATGAATTTATTAAAATAATGTCACTATACCTCTCTAAAAATGATTAAACATGACCACATTGATTTGATGTTGGTAGATTTCATCTATCTCTTTTGGCTGCTTTCCCAAAACCTTTTCACTTTTGGCATCATTCCCTTTGCAATGCTAAGTCGCACTCACAAAATCATTTTCTTTTTCAATGATTTCTTTTGGAGTTTTACATTGTCTTTGTCATAATTATTAACTTTTTTTCAGTCTAAAATTATGTAGGGAATTATAGTGGCCTCATCTATGCACTGATTCCTTATAGATAAACTAGAACTGAGCTTGGTCTTGAGATTTCTTTCTGAAATTTTTAATTAGGGTTGGTTGTCTGAGTTTCTTTTCGGGTCCAAAAGTCCTGCAGTTATATTCAGGAAACAATTTCTCCGACATCTCATACTCCACTGTGTGAATCCTTTCTCTTTCTATCTCAGTCTGAATCTATATTCAGGACTATGTTCAGGACTCCTGAACACTGCACAGAAATGATTTGTACTTGCTTCAGGAGCACATACACTACACAGGAATGATTATTCCCATTCTTATAAGACCTGGCATGTATTCCTGTTGTCTGACGTGGTTCTTTTATGCAAATTAATGATGATGTCCACAATTACCTCCCCTCTCTCTTTTTGTGCCACACACTACTATTCTCTCTATTGGTTTCCCTGTACTAGCAGTATTTCTGAAGCATTTCTGCTGCTGCAATTCATGGTCGTCAAGGTAGGTAGAGTGATGCTTACTGACGTCAGTCTCTGGGCCAGAGTGTAGGCTGAGGGTATTACTTGATTTATGGATATAAAACTATACACTGATCCGTAGGGTTGGAGATCAGTGATGGAGAAAGTATTTTTGACAGATTTAGACATATTTAGCTGAAAACATGATTAAATTCCAAAAACTACATCTAAAATTAGTCCACTAAGGCCTGCATTTTAAAGCTACATCATGGATCAAACCATTTCCCATCCTCAGATGTTATGCTTTCCTGATGAGGCCCTCCTGGATTACGCTCTCTTGGTATCTCCCACATTTCTCTGCCCATTTTTTTCTATTACTAGACAATAGGAAAGGGAATTTATAATTATAGACAGATCATTTAGGGACAGTGGTAAGAATGTCACAAGCTTGGAATAGGAAAACTGGGTTCAAATACAATTACTTTTTGTATTTGAAATAAGATCTTGGGAAAATTAGGTAACCTTTTTGAGACTAAGTTTGGATCTGTAAAGTGGTTATAGTAATAATACCAATGTCAGGACACTATTTTGAGGGTTTAATACCATAATTCATGTAAAGCTTTGGCACCTGGACTGACACACAGAAAGTGATGGGTCAGTGTTGGCTGTCTCAGTAAATGTCTCATCTGCATGAGATCCTCTTTTCCTTTGTCCATGACAAGTTGTTTCTTGGCAAAGACTGAAAATATGCAGTTAGAGATTTGCCAAGAACAATGACATCTTATAACCTTTATCCCAATAATTCTAATGTGGTTATTCCATCCAAAGAAAATCATTCAGGACATATAAAGGTGTTATGTACAAAAGTGTTCATAACCTTGCTAATTATGATCTGAAAAATGTACATAACCAAAATATAGGATAGTAGTGAACTAGACTTATTTTTCCAACAGAATATTGTTAGAACTGATTCACAGGTAATTCTAAAGAACTCAAATAGCATGCAAAATTAAAATTTAAATATATAAACTTTTATATGTAATATAGCAAAAGCTTTATAGAAGGCAAAACTTGTGACATATACTTTAGACAAGAGGAGACATATTAGTTGTTTGGTTTGAGTGACTTTTTTCTTTACTTTAGTTTCCTGTTATCATCACATTTCTCTAAGAAACCCCAGCCATGTAGGAAGTTAGAAGCTTCACTGACTTATAGATCCTTAGGTTAATGATTTGATATCCTGATGGCAGTAAACCTAACCTCGGCAAAATCCTGTTGGAATTTTTTTATTCTTCTTGCTCCCATGGGGCTCTTCAGATCATTAGAAAACTTCACTGCTGAATAAGCAGAATTCCATGCTAGTTTTAAGAATCATATTTTCCAAGGGAGTCATAAGATTTGTGAATAATTTTCTTGCATGGGATTCAATTTATTTCTATATTAAATCCCAATTAAAATTAACCCAATTAGAATATGCAGCTCTCTTTATATAGAGCATATATTATTTTAAATCATTCATTGTTCAAATGATTTATCAGTGACTTTCCCTGAATTACCTAAAGTTTATTTTAAATGGGTAAGCAATAAAAAAATGCATTGAGAAGATTTTGTTTTTCCTGATCACTCCATAAACATTTTTGTATAACAAATGTTATGTATGCCCTACCTTGCAAAAAACAGTCTTTGTTTTTATGTCATCCATTTCACTCACTAAATTTATATTTTTCTTCTAAGAATAGTATGTAGAATGAGAGAGGATCATCTTAAAAACAATATTTCACTTCACACATTTGAGTTTGCTTTCCACATCAGCCACATGCATCCTTTTATAGCATAAATTATATCATGACATTTCTCAGTTCAAAACATTTCATTGCTGTTTCACCACACATAAAATACAATCCAGGCTCCTTCAATGCGAGGGAAGAGTCTGGTGCTTTATGCTTGTGGGTTTGTGGCCCTGATGTCCTTATGGGTCTGAACTAGGTCTCTGTAGAGGAAGGAGAGGGAACCATAAGCAGGCAAACCTCCACCAAGTCACCTTCAAGGAGGACAAAAATGATAATTACACCTTGGTGTTGTGCAATTGGCTTTCAGATACTGGTTTAATACAATGCAGCCATCCACTTCATCTGATTTAAAGTTGATATGGAATTGTGCTGTATATGGTGCATTGGTTTCATTTGAAGAATTGGGATTGGGCTGTAGCTCAATGGTAGGACGGACACATGCTTGCCATGCAAAAGGTCCTGGGTTCCATTGCCAACACCACACAAAGCAATATAAAACCAAAGTATTTCGCAGTGTGGTTAAGGAGCTAGTGTTGGAACAAGTCAAGAAAGTATGGGAAAATTAGAGCTGACTAAAGCACAACAAAGAATTGGATCAAGAGCAGGTTGCTAATGGGCTATTCTTCTAGAGAAGATATTAGAGGAGGAGGAATGGTCTAAAGCAAACACCTTTCTACACAGATGAAAGAGAAAGACCAAGTGACAAAGATGCAGGTTGATATTTACGAAGGCAGCTAATTAAGCTGGAGGAGAACTCAGAGTTCTGGATTTTCTAATCACCCGTACTAGAAGGCTGCTGAAGAGGTGGAAGCAAAATTGAAGCGAGATGAGTTTCATCCAGTGTGTGCTGATCTGTAGTGCCAGACCTTCTGCTGTTCTGTTCCGGCCAGCCAGCTTGTGTTGTGTGTCAGTCCTATGGAGTGGAGAGTGCTTGAAATGTTCACATGATGTCCACCAGCCAAACCCCTTCAACCTTACTTCCAGAGGTGGAACTTTTTTTCTTCTATTAAGAAAATAATATGTTTAAAGACAAGACTCTTTGAAAGAGGCCAGGATAGTGAATTCAGGAGAATCATATCACATTTTGATCAGCAACCATTTGGAAAAAGCATTGCTGTCTATTTTTAATTCTATTGCCCATCAACATTTTTCTCTTTCACCTGTCTTCATCATGAAATGAATCTTTACTCTCATAAAGCTGAAGAGTTGGAATCGACTAAGTTAACTGAATTAGAGAGAAGAAAATGAAAAGAACAAATCTTGGGGTACCAGTCTATGCTGTGGCATGTTGATTTTATTCTGCTGCTTTTCTGTTTTCTGTTTTGATTGTGTAAGAGCTATTTCAATTTAACTTATTGTTAACTTATGCAAGTAAGGTGCTGAAAAAGAGAAGGTCCACTTTTTTACTATTTATGATTACACCAGTGAAATTCAGCACTTTTTGAATCAACATAAAGGACCCATGGCTTATTCAACCTCTGGTCAACCATAAATACTGACATCTTTTCTTCACTCACTATCAGTAATAAATATATTTTCTGATAGAGCAAAAAAAAAGAAAAACAATTCAAAGGCTTTACTTATTTAAGTTCCTCTATGACCTTACTGCCTGCCACCAGGTACAAAGGCCTGTTATTCCAACATTCTAAATTTGCTTCTGTCTTAGAAATTTTGAACTTGTGTTTTCCTCAGGCAGAATTCTCCTCTCATCAGATTCACTCATCCTGTTCTGTCACTTTGTTCAAGTGAGGCCTTCCCTACTATTTAAATCATTCCTCCTGTAATTCTTTTTCTAACTGGATTTCCCTTTCTAGCAGCTGGTGTCACTTCATGCATTGATTTGTGTATTGAGTCTAATGTGATAAATGCTATGACAGTGATTTGTAAACAGAGGTTAAAAAAGGAACAAAGAAGTCACTTAAAACTAATTCAAAATAGTATTTTGAGGAAAAAACCTCATGTGGTAGGAGCTGCCTTGTTAGTCCTGGCTCTGAATTCCATCTATGACACTTATTAGCCAGGTGAGATTGGCAAAGTGATTATATTCTATGAACTTTAGCTTTTTAAATAAATGGCTATAATGGTACTGATCTCAAAGCTTAGTATTACTATTCTCAAGGCTAGTAAACCAAAACAAATAGACCATTTTCCCATAATATGATAACATGTACATTAAGTACTCAATATATAATAGTGTAAAGTCATTAAATTGATAGTTCTTTAAGAATATGTTTTTGGCTTTAGCCATAAACCTGTTTTTCTTCTTTTTTTCCAAATAGTCAACATTTATTAACTTTTTCAATTGATCATGAAACACTGACCCTGCTTCCAAACACACTTTAATACCTAAAGAACCCTGTGTATTAAGATGACAGATGATTTCTTGTGAAATTATGTTTGGAAATAAAATGTGTGTGTGTGCTGAGAAAAGGCTGATTGTGCTGTTGGAAGTGAGACCATATAAGCTACAAAAAATTACTTTGCATGTTACTTTTAATTATTAAATGTTTATTAAAGAAGGAACTCTAGAAATCATGTAAATCTACTGACCAGAAGAAACAGATTTCTAAGCTCTACATCAGATTATTTAAATGCATACTATAAATAACATTCTTGTTTCTAGGAAAGTAATTTACTAGTCAGAAAAAAGAGCATAGATATTTACATAATGCTCTGCTTTCTCAGTGGCTATGAAGCTATTTTATTTTGCTGTGAACTGGTTTATGTAAAGCTCTTGGCTAAAGAGCAGCGGTCTTGTTTTCTATATATGTATCAATAGTAAAAAGAGATGAGTAAACTTACTATAAAATTCACTCTAGTAGAATTTTCCCATTCTGGTGCTTTTAGCTTACAAAAGTGCCTAATTTCAAACAGAGTATGGTTATGCTTGAACCCAGCATGCGCTCTTGTTTTAAAGAGCTCTGTAATGATTGCTGTGATTTAATTTAAATATAAAGAAAATTGATTGAGTGCCCTTTTTTTTCTAGTTCTGCATTAGGCTATGGGGATAAAAAGATGAGTAAACCATATTTTATTTTTTCAAATGTCTAAGACCAGTGAATGATAAAAATATCATGAAAAAATTATAATATAAAATCATTACCAATTTCATAATAATTTGTGAATAGAGGTTTGTCAAAATGTAACTTAATGGACTGGGGATTTAGCTCAGTGGTGCTGGCACCTTCCTGGCAGGCACAAGGTCCTCAGTTCGATCCCAGATACCCAGAAAAAAAAAAAAGAAAGAAAAGGTGACTTAAGCCCAGAAAATAGGTGCCTAAGTCAATATGGGGACTAGCTTCTTGGAAGAGAAGAGAAGTAGAAGGACCTTTTTCTCTGAGAAATGTTTCACATTCCTAGTTCTATAAGGCTATGGATATATAGCTTTTATTTTCATCTCTGAAGACACTAAATAGTTCAGCAATACACAAATTTCATGTTTTATCTTTATCAGGACATGTTTGCAACACATAATGTTTACATTCCTTGGTACACATACACAACACATCTTAATCCCTTTTTCATTCCTTTCCCCTCCTTCCCTCCATGTCTTGATACCTTTCTAATTTGAGAAAGATCTATTTCCCTACTTCCTATTATCTATTTTTGAAAATGTGCTCTTTATTTATATTTTAATTTCTCATGTAAGAGAAATTATGAGGTATATAGGCATGTGTGCCTGATTTATTTCACTTAAACTTATGGTCTCAGGGTGCATCCATTTTCCTACAAATGACTCATGTTTGTCTTTCTTTATGGAAGAGTCGTAACCCACTGTGTGTAAATGTAACATTTTATTTATTCATTCCTCTGTTCCTGGGTATATATGCTATTTCCAAGATTTAGCTATTATGAATTGTGTTGTTATAAACATGGGCATGAGTATGATTTTTTTTGGTTTGCCTAGAAACTGACCAAATATACCAGTGTATAACAGAGTTACCTCCCCCATATTTTGCCCCTTTATTCTATGGCATTCTGAGAACTACTAGTAATTTTAATCTGTGACATAGATTCTTCCTGCAGAGAGCACAGAAAAGTCTCCTTTAAACAGTATACAATAGAGAACTGGCCAACAGCTTTTGCTGCAGCCACCCAACCTCAGCAATAGACCAGAAAGAGGTGTAGCCATGCAAAAACCTGCACCACCCCTCCGGCCCATGCACCTCTGGCTTCCTGGCTGTGCTAGTACCTAGATTTGCACCACAAAAGCATAGGGGGTGGGTCATAAAGGTCATTGTCCTGAGCTCTAGCCTTGATTTTGCTTTAATTCACACAGTTAAAGATGGCAGATTAATAACTACCACAAATTGTCATTTTCTAAATTGTGCTTGATGCTTTTGTGTTGCTGATTGTACCACTTGGGATTAGATGTGATTGAACTAATCAGTTGTTCTTCCTGGCGAAAAAGAGATTGCCTCAGAGTCACTAGAGTCTCAAAAACCTAAAGTCAAGCTATAACAGGAAGATCAAAGTATTAACCCAGGTAATAAAAGAAGGACAATACCAACAACAAAATTAGAAATGGGAAGACATTAAAACAAGGCTCAAGCACAAACACACATTTTCAGCTTACCAAAGGCAAATTCTTAGGAAAATGAGGTGGAAAAGTCTGATAATCAACCACCTGGACACCCTGAACTGATAGCACAGGAAAGCAAGGCTCAAGCACAAACACACATTTTCAGCTTAGCAAAGGCAAATTCTTAGGGAAATCAGGTGGAAAAGTCTGATAATCAACCACCTGGACACCCTGAACTGATAGCACAGGAAGTAACAAAACAGATGAATGAAGCTCTAGAAAAATTCAAAACATGAAATAATTTCTCAGATAACTACAGAGATGGTAAACAGAATGAATGACATGATTAGACTCTAGAACAGAAACAGATAAAAAAATTCATGAGCCCAGGGCCATGATAAAAGCCATGAATGCCCACGATAGGAAAGAAATGGAAACCATGAATGCCCAACATAGGAAAGAAATGGAAGCCATAAAGCAGATTCAAACAGATATACAGGAGACTAAAAACTTGATTGCATGTGTACATAACAGACTGAGCCAATCTGAGGACAGGATATCATATATAGAAGATAAGATGGAGGTCAGTAAATATGAAAAGAAGGACCTCCTAAAAATAATAAGGGAACATGAGAAATCAATCCAACAGCTCCTAGATGATACAAAGAAGAATAATATAAGACTGATAGGAGTCCATGAAAAAGGAAAAGTACAAATGACATTAAAAAAAAAACTGTTTACAGAATTAATGACAGAAAATTTCCCAAAAAGAGTGAAGAATTTTTGACATACAGATAAATGATGCATATAGGACTCAAAATAGCCACAATAAAAAAAAAATCTAAACCTAGACATATAATAATCAAGATCCTGGAAACTCAACAGAACAACAAAATACTACAAGCAGTTAGAGAAAAGAAACAAATCAAATGCAAAGGAAAGCCCATAATAACCACAGCAGACTTTTCAACACAAACCCTCAAGTAAAGGAGAGCCTAGAATGAGGTATTTCAAGTCCAAAAAAAAAAAAACCAAACAATTCTAAACAATATCTTAGAAAAAGACAATGAAGATCACAACTCCATGAGGCCTAACAGAGCAAACCCAGCAGACAAGGCAAGAAATTAGACAGGTAGAAAAATTGAAAGGACCAACAATAGGATAACATGGTTATGATAAGTCAATATGTATCAGTTATAACCATCAATGTTAGTGGCTTCAATTCACCAATTAAAAGAAATTGACTGGCCAAATGGATTAAGAAGCAAAATCCAAAAAATATGCTGTATATAAGAAATGCACCAAGTTCAAAAAGGAGCTCACAGACTGAGAGTAAAAAGATGGAATACAGTTCTCCATGCCACAGGAACCCGGAAAAAACAGGTTAGCTATATTATTTGCAAATGAAGTAAATTTCAAGTCAAAACTAACTAAGAGAGACAAAGAAGGTCACTAAATCTTTTAAAGGGAACAATCCAACAGGAAGAGGTGACAATCCTAAATAATATATACCAAATACTAAAGCCCCCAACTATACAAAACGAATATTAAGAGACATGAAAAACCAAATAAGCACTAATACAAATGTAGTGGGGGACCTAAATACCCCACTGTTACAAAGACAGGTCATCTAGACAAAATATCTACAACAAAATACAAGAACTGAACCAAGCTTTTGAACAAATGGACTTAACTGAAGTCTACAGAGTGTTTCAACCTGCAAAATCAGAATATACATTCTTTTCAGCTGCACATGGGTCATTCTCCAAAATGGACCACATACTAGCTCATAAAACATGTTTAAGTAAATGTAAAGGAGTTGAAGTTATCCCATGTATATTATCAATTTATCAGACCATAGTACAATTAAACTGAAGATCAACAGCAAAAGAAACCACAAGAATTTTTCAAACACATGGAAATTGAATAACAGTTTCCTGAACAACCAATGAGTCACAGAGGAAATTAAAGAAGAAACTGGGCAGTTTTTAGCAATTTAATGATAATGCCAATACAATATACAGGAATCTACAGGATACAATAAAAGTCATTCTATGAGGGAAATTCATAGAAGTGAATGCCACACTAGAAAAACAGAGTAAACTCAAATAATCTGTCAGTGAATATTAAGCTTCTAGAAAGAGAAGAGCAAGACAAACCCAAAGCTTCTAGAAAGAGAAGAGCAAGACAAACCCAAAGCTCATAAAAAAGGAGAAAATTATAAAGATCAGAGCAGAAATCAATGTAATGGAGACTAAGAGAATGATACAAAAAAATCAGTGAATCAAAGAGTTGATTTTTTGAAAGAATAAATAAAATCATTAAAACCTTTGCCAACCTTATCAAAAAAAGAAAGAAAGAAAGAAAGAAAGAAAAGGTTCAGATCCATGCTATTAGGAATGAAAAAGTTGAAGTCACAACAAATCCAGCAGAATCCAGAGGATCATCAATACCTATATGGTATTCCATATATAGTTCTCAAGGTAGAGTACTTTGCTTCCTTTGTTAGATTGATTCATGGATATTTCATTTGCTTTTCGATGCTATTGTGAAATGGATTTGTTTTACTTTATCAGAGTCTGTTATTTGTGAACAAGAAGGCTATTGATTTTTGAGTGTTTACCTTGTATCTACTGAATCTGTCAAGTCTAGAAGTCTTTTGGTGGAGTTTTGGGGACTTTTATATAGAGTATCATGTCATCAGCAAATAAAGACAGTTTAAATTCTTCCTCTCCTATCTTTATTGCTTTTACTTCTTTCTCTTGCCTAATTGCTGTGGCTAATGCTTCAGAATCTATATTGAAAGGAGCAGTGATGGTAGATATCCTTGTTCTGTTCCTGATTTTAGTGTGAAGGTTTTCAGTCTTTTGGCCGAGTTTTTTGGGTCTTCATTATAGAATATCATATCATTAGCAAATAATGACAGTTTAATTTCTTCCTTTCCTATCTTTATAGCTTTAATTTCTTTCTCTTGTCTAATTGCTATGGCTAATGTTTTCAGAACTATATCGAAGAGAAGTGGTAATAGTGGCCATCCTTTTCTTGTTCCTGATTTTAATGTGAAGGTTTTCAGTTTTTGGCCATTTAATATGATGTTGGCTGTTAGTTTTTCATAGATAGCCTTTATTAAGTTGAGATATAGACCATGTATTCCAATTTTTTTGCAGGGTCTTATCATGAATGGGTGTTGAATTTTGTCAGATGCTTTTTCTGCATCTATCGAGAGGATCATGTGTTTTTTGTCCTTGATTTTGTTAACATAGTGTATTAAATTTATTGACTTTCATATGTTGAACCATCCTTGCATCCCTGGAATAAATCTGACTTGGTCAGGATAGTAAAAGCCATTCTAGTCAACAGAGACATGGCAGGGGATATCACAGTCCACAACTTGAAACTATACTACAAAGCCATTGTGATTAAAATCATCATGATATTGGCAAAGAAACAGACCTGAGCATCAGTGGAATAGATTAGAAGATGCAGAAACAACTCCAGACATACTCAGCTACCTCACCTTTGACAAAGGAGCCAACCATCCTCACAGGAGGAAAGATAGCCTCTGTAATAAATGGTGTTGGAAACACTGGATGCCAACTTGCCAAAGATTAAAACTAGACCCCTATCACTCACTGTGCACTAAACTAAAATCAGAGTGGATTAAAGATCTAAATATTAAACAGAAACACTAAACTTGTTAGAAGATAAGCTAGATAGGACTCTTGAAGACATTGGTATAGGAAAAGACTATGAACAAATCCTCGGTGGCACGAGAGCTAGCACAAAGAATCAACAACTGGATCTCATCTTATTAAAAAGCTACTGCACAGCAAGAGAAACCACCAACCGAGCTAAGAGAAAACCTAAAATGTGTGAAAAAATATTTACCAGCTGTTTCTCAGACAAAGGTCTGCTATCTAGAATATATAAAGAACTCAAAAAAAAATCAAGCCCCCCAAATAGAATTATCCATTTCAAAAATGGGCATTTGATATGAACAAGCATTTCTCAACCAAAGAAGGAAAAGCAGCAAATAAACATATGAAAAAATGTTGAAGATCACTAGTCATTGGAGAGATGCAGATGAAAGCAACAGTGAGATTCCACCTCACCCCCAAAAGAATGGCTGCTCTCAGGAAATCAACCATTAAGGAATACAGGTGGCACGAGAGCTAGCACAAAGAATCAACAACTGGATCTCATCTTATTAAAAAGCTACTGCACAGCAAGAGAAACCACCAACCGAGCTAAGAGAAAACCTAAAATGTGTGAAAAAATATTTACCAGCTGTTTCTCAGACAAAGGTCTGCTATCTAGAATATATAAAGAACTCAAAAAAAAATCAAGCCCCCCAAATAGAATTATCCATTTCAAAAATGGGCATTTGATATGAACAAGCATTTCTCAACCAAAGAAGGAAAAGCAGCAAATAAACATATGAAAAAATGTTGAAGATCACTAGTCATTGGAGAGATGCAGATGAAAGCAACAGTGAGATTCCACCTCACCCCCAAAAGAATGGCTGCTCTCAGGAAATCAACCATTAAGGAATACTGGCACAGTTGTGGGAGAAAGGAACTCTTTTTCATTGTTGGTGGGAGTGCAGACTGGTGCAACCACTGTGGAAATCAATATGGAGATACCAACCTAAAATGTGTGAAAAAATATTTACCAGCTGTTTCTCAGACAAAGGTCTGCTATCTAGAATATATAAAGAACTCAAAAAAAAATCAAGCCCCCCAAATAGAATTATCCATTTCAAAAATGGGCATTTGATATGAACAAGCATTTCTCAACCAAAGAAGGAAAAGCAGCAAATAAACATATGAAAAAATGTTGAAGATCACTAGTCATTGGAGAGATGCAGATGAAAGCAACAGTGAGATTCCACCTCACCCCCAAAAGAATGGCTGCTCTCAGGAAATCAACCATTAAGGAATACTGGCACGGTTGTGGGAGAAAGGAACTCTTTTTCATTTTTGGTGGGAGTGCAGACTGGTGCAATCACTGTGGAAATCAATATGGAGATACCTTAAATAATTAGGATTAGAAGTCCCATTTGACCCAGCTATTCCCCTGCTAGGTATCTTTCCAAAAGAATTAAAAGAATCATACCACAGTGATATGCTCACCCATGTTTATAGCAGCACTGTTTTTAATAGCTAAAATTTGGAAACAGCCCAATTACCCATCAACTGGGACTAGATAAAGGAATGTTTTTTTTTTTTAAATAAAATGTAGTACTACTCAGCCTTAAAGAATGAGAATTTAGAGACATTTATAGCTAAGTGGATGCACAGAGGACACATTCTTGAGTGAAATTAATAGAAAACATGTGTAAATACAATATAGTTTCTCTGATGTGATGAACTAAAAGTGCAAATAAGGGTCAAAATGTATAATCGATATTTTGTAACAGGCAGAATGACTCTAAAGGTATTAGGCAAATGGAAGGGGTAGGGAAAAGGTAAAATGGGAAGAAAAAATAAGAGAGAAGAAAAAAAACAGAAACAAATTCTTTGTAAATAATGAAGGGTATCGGGGGTATGGAGGCTAGCAGAATTGGGGAAAAATAAGAACCAAGATATGTCTTGTAAAGGTACAAGATCCCAAGAATGAATGTAACTGTCTTGTATATCTAAAATGTACCAATAAAAGTATTAAATTACATAGCATATAATAAAGAATATCACATAAAACCTAGTAAATGTTTTAATTAAGCATTTTGTGAAAAATCTATGCCTTAGGGACAGGCATGGAGTCTTCTGCATATATTGTGAAACATGTAGTAGACTATTTTTGAATTTAAATGAATATTTAATTAATGAATATTAGTGTGTGGTTATTTGAAGAGTCTGAATTTTTTGCTTTTTATGCGTAACATTCAGGGATATAAGAAAATTCACAGTAAAATAAATTATTTTTCTATAAGACAGTAATAACAGTAAATTCAAGGGTTAACATTCATAGGAATTCAGAATGCTTTTTAAAAATGAGTCCTGGATCTTAGATGAAAACAAAGCTACCTAAGATCAGAGCATTTCAACATCAGCTAATTTAGTGTAGTTTTAATCTTCTTCGTATAAAAATACTTTCATGTATGCCTAAAATATATTTCACCGCAAGCTCCAGTGAATAGAAAAGGAGAAGGAAAAGGATGAAAGGGAGTATGTCAGAGGGTCTGAAGGAATGGAAGGACCAGATGAGAAGATATAGATGAGCAATCTTAACTCTTTGGTTAACAACCTTCATTTGCCTCTCTTCCTCATTGTTTCTTCTTCCATTCCTAAATGATTTCATATTCCCACTCTCCACAGTAGTGCAGATATTGATCTCACGTACAACTTCTTGCTATAATAATAAGAAACAATTATCTATGGAATCTGCTTTAAAAGTTTCAATTTCTTTTACGTTGTTGGCAACACTTCCCTGTGATGATGCAAATGTAAGGAAACTGCATTTCAGCACTAGGACCCTAAGTGAGCTCCCTACTGGACTGATTAAGCGAATATAATGCTCCATTCAGTGGAATCCACACACATCCTGTATTGATTGCATTATCAGTAGTAGTAATCACAGATATCATTACCAGCCAATTACAGAAGTGAAAGTCTAAGCTTGGTAACCTATTCTCCATTATTGCTACGATTCTTAATTTTCTTATAGGGCTGATCATCCTCTTGTTCAACTAAGTATAGCTACATATTTTGATCCAGTAGGCTTAAATCTGAGTATATTGAATTATATACTAGGTAATTACTTACAAATTTTAGTAACAAAGCATCGTGAGAGCAATTTGAGAGTAATCTGTTTCTTATTCTATCTGGAAATTGCATTATAAAAGCCTGTTTTAAAAAATAGACCTAAACTTGTATTAGGGTCAAACAAAATGGAAATGACTTCTTGCTCTTCTATGGATGGGACTGGATGACGGAATTGGATTGGCTATGCAATTATACAGGAATCCAGTAAATTTCGGATATATTCAATACTAGACTTCTAAACTCACCTGGAAGATTCGTTCAGCAAAAAAGTACACAGAGGAGCTAATGGGAGGTGTCTTTGTCAACACTGGCAGTGAGGCATATTCATATTTTAATGACTGTCTTAGTCACATGACCATGCTTAACTCCAAGGTGTACTAGGGATTATAATCTATTTAGGAAGAATTAGAAAACCTAGAACTTGCTGAACAGTTAGCAATTTCTGTCATAAGGCCTCAAAAACTGCCTTGTTTCTCTAATGAATATTTTACTTGCCTTAGCATTATTTCAAATACCTCTCGTGCTTGCTTTTACTTCTTTTTACACAATGTCAGGTATATTATAAAACCTATTCCAAGCTCTGACTTTTAGACTTGGGTATAGTAAGCCATTAAAGAATGACAAATATAAAATTATGGTGTATTGTCTCAAATTTTAAACAATTATACCCATATTATAATAATTGTTTAATTGGATTAAAATTATATATGTGTAGTTTAGAATAAAACATTTGTGGGGCTAAAATGGATGGCTATAAAATATTTTCATTTTATAGACAAGGAATGAGAATGCTGGAGAGATGAAATATTTACCTAACAGTACAGAGTGTTTGTGTATAGAGTAAGATCCAGGCTCTTCCTCAAGGGCAGTCATACTGCTCACAAAGCATGTCATTAAATAATGTTCACCCATTTATGGAGGTGATGTAAAATGCAGAAAACTGTGATTGATACAAGGCTATCATATATAAGTCTATGTGAACATAGAGTCCAACAACTTAGATTTTCTAAACTTCTTTGAGATCTATAAGTTAGTTACTTATTAAGGTTCTTTTTACAAAATATATAAATTTTGTTATTTCTTAAAAAATAGGTTCTAAATAAATCTTTGATTAGAATATGTAGCTTATGGCATGTGGAAAGAAGTAACTACAATGCTAATTAATATGTAGAACTGAAAGTTCAGCTAAATCAAATGACAAAATTTGAAGCATTGGAAGCTAGATTTATTTTAAGGAAGAAAACCAAATCATTATTTTCATAGAATTATGTTTTTTTTTTGGTGGGCAATGAATTTATGAAGTGAAACTTAACTATTATTGAGATGCTATTCTAGCTAAAAGATAAAGGTGCTCATTTGGTGCCACTGGAATCTAACTTTGTGCTGTTTTTACAAGTAAGCATAAAAGAGAAACTTCACAGCAAAAGTGGCACAGATCTAGATGTACTCTAAATCATATAAGCTTTGTAGGAAAATTTGAAATTATTTGAAATTTTGGATTACCGTTCTTATATCACATATTAACTACTGTTGGTCTTATTTCATTTTTAAATCAAAATCATGGGTGTCATACACTCATTGATTTGTTTTAATTCAAAGAAAAATGAAGCACAATCTGCAGAATTAGTTTTTATTATAAATTTTATAAATCCAGCTAATATTCATCTGTAATTGCTTAGAGTAATTTCTGCTTATCATAGTGCCTAAGTATAGCATAAGTATAACATATCTATAAGTCATATATATATATAGATAGATAGATAGATAGATAGATAGATAGATAGATGCAAATGAGAAAAGACCTTGTCTTACTTCCTACCTTCTACCGTGCACAGATAAGACAGTGCACCTAATTTGGTAACACTAAGACTGAAATGTATATTATTAGATTTTGTTTGCTGTCATCTCTACCTGTTCCTGTGTTAAAAGTCTGCATTTGTTTGATGTGATCTCTGCCTGTCAGTTGCTATAACAAAACACCTTAGAGCGGGTAATTTATAAATAGAATTTTTTACTCACAGTTCAAAAGGCTGGCAAGTCCAAGGCCCCTGCCGATAGGTCATCTGGTGAGGCCATGCTGCACTTCAAAGATGGTGCCCTCCCAGGGCACTGAGAGGAAAGGGCAGAGGAACTGATTTGAGCCTCCTTTATGAGGGCACTGATCTCATTCATGAGGCTGGATCCTCATGGTTTAACCACTTCTCAATGATCCTCCCTCTTACCATCACATGGAGTATTATTTTCCAAAGCATAATTTTTGGAAACATACCAGTATTCAGACTGTAGCAATAATTCAGGTAGAATAATTCAAAGATCTGATGTTGATATATGTGGCGGAGACACCAAGGCTAAAATAATCTTTAATGTAGCATCATTGATAATGTTTTGTTTTCACAAGGATTTCATATTCAGTCTATTGGAGAATAGAGGCATACAAATCTTTTTGTTTTTTTGCTGATATGGCCTCAAAATATATCCAATATGGATTAAGTTAATTTTTAAAAGTTAATTATTTTCCAAAGAATTTGGTGTCGTTTCCATAGTTGACATAACATCATTATGAAAAGGAGAAGAGTGTTCTTTTAACATTTTTAATTTGGACTTTGTTAAAACCTAACTGATTTTTATAAGTGTTGGAAAAGAAATTAAAATGGGTTTGACACAAGGCTTATATTAAAATCTAACATACACACTTGGCACTGTAAATTGATAGTTAATTTGATCATCTCTTTGAAAAAGATGTATGAAATATTCCTACAGAGAACTACTTAAAAAGTAAGAGGAGATGCATTGAATAACTGAAATTGCACTGTAATTATCAGTTACTTCCAATTACTTGTTACCTCTGAGTACTTTCTGTAAAGGAGAATATATAGGGCAGCGGTGGCGAATTTATAGCATGTATGGCGCAGCGGGCGCACAGAGCTCTCCCTGGTGGCACGCGAGCCAAGTTGGCCCAGCATTGCCGCAGGAGCAGAGCATTCAGGTTTAATTGCAGCATTGGCGCTTTGTGCAAAATAAGTGGGTTTGGGTTGAAGTTTGGACAGTAGGACTCTAAAAGTTTTACTATCACTGACCTAAGGTTTTGTTAAAATTCCATAGTTCTTTCTTTTTTTAGAAAAAAATGCATTCTGGTGTTTTCGTATTCATGCAAATCTTTAACTCTCTAACTCTGTATGTAATAAGGGGCATTGGCATCCTAAGTAGTACTATATTTAAAAAGTGAGTAATTTTATTTTTATAGCTCTGACTCTGCTTTCTTTCTACTGAGATGAATTTTGCTTTCTGCCTTTTATTTGCATAAGTACCATCTTCACTTTTGCATCATCGTGTATCTTTTCTGCATATAATTAACATTAACTTTCTTTTGACTATGCAGGGCTGGCTATTTGCCTCAGAATATTCCCCTGGAGATTATCAGATACCTGTCTGAGGAGAAGGATTTTCTTCCTTGGCATGCTGCCAGCCGAGCTCTTTATCCTTTAGATAAATTACTGGACCGTATGGAAAACTACAATGTCTTCAATGTAAAAATATATTGTTTCTTCTTTCTCATTTTCAGAAGATAAACTATTTTCTTATGTTCTAGTTCTAAGATACGCAACTGACCCTGAGTCATTTTAGTTATTTATGCTAGTTCATTTATCATTTTTGCCCTAATTTTCTATGTAACACCATAGACAATTATTTGAAGAAGAAATATAATACAAACTACCTTTTGTTCTGGCCTAAAAGTGTCAATTAAGCTTAAATGCTTCAGAATTTAAGGAGGAAAATCCATGGAAAATCCATAAAGTTCAAACTTACTTTCTAAGAGTTAAAGGGCTCTGTGTTCACAAAGGACGTAACTTAGGTAAAGGGATCCCAAAGATCTTAACAAAAAATAGACAGTTTTAATAAAGATTCTTAGTCATTATTTCTATCCAAAAGGGCATGGTGAATCCAATTCACTTCCTTAATTAACAAGGATAAGATCAACAGTGAGGCAAAAGCCCATTCATAATTGGGTCCAAGGGGATACAAGGAAGCGAACAACAGATAATCCAAACAGACATGAAGGCATGACAAACATTCCAAATGTTATCTGACTAGGGTTTCTGAGCTCAGAACCTGGTAAACCACACATATATTGCTGATACCACCTAATCTGATTTAATGACCATTCTGAATAATATTAGGATTCAGAACTGCTAATAAGTTTCTGATTTCTATATTTCCTATCCTCTGCTTGCTACTAATTTTGTGCATCATGTTTTATAAAATCTCTCTTTTCTTTATGCCATATTGACTCTGCTAATTAACCTCCACATTTGGAATTACTCAAAACTGGATTGCTGTGACATGAAATCTGTTTATTGAAGCCATGACATCAGAGTTGCTTCCTTTTTTCTTGTTCAAAGCCTGTTAAAAAGCAACTCTATGTTAAAAATATTTAAATAAGAATTATCCTGACTTGCTTGTTTATTATTAGTTTTGTCTTAGGCGTTACAACAGACATGCAAAGAAATGGGTCATTAGAATTATGATATAATTTTTAACTGCTCTAGAAAATCTTATTACATGTTTTTTTCTTCCTAACAGAAATACTGTAATGTGAAATTTCTATAAAAGTAAAATGCATTTTTGTGTCTATTTGTATATTAGAATAGTGCATCATGTCAGATACCTCATTTTTAGAACAAGTTAAGATTGCTTTTCACTATAATTTCAATGCTTTCATTCCTTTGACAAAACTTAAAGTCCACATTAAAGTGAAGGAGAGTGTATCTTATAGTTGTATTGAGCTGTAAATATACCATTGGTTGAATAGATTGTTGACTTTGTGATAATGTATCATTACATGGAAGTGTTCTGTGTACCTCAGCTTCAGTGGCTCTAGGCTGTTGGCTGGGCCAACATAACAGCTTTGCATTAAAGATGTTCTGTTGACAAAAATGCGTAAGTATTAGGCACTCACCTTCATAAAGGGTAACTGCATACATTTCTATATATTTATGCTGCGGTGTCATTGTCAACACTCCTCATTTTCCTCATTTTGTTACAAAAATTGTCATCTAAGATATTTAAGTGCAAATTACTTAGTCATTCAGTAGAAAGAAAAAAGTAGATTCTTTCCATTCCAATAATATTTTATCCTTATTTTGTATATTTGAAATACTAAGTTGAATAAAATTAGAACATTACTGTGCCTGTAATTTTACTAATATTAAAAATTAATATTATTTTAAATATTTTTGTTTTATTACAGAATTTAATGACCATAAATGCACAAATTTGAAATTGACATTATTTTTATTCTATCTAAATTCCCCATTTAGGAGTATATATTAAAACAAGTTGCAACAACATACATCAAGCTTGGATGGCCAAAAAATAATTTTAATGGATCTCTTGTTCAAGCTTCCTACCAACATGAGTACTATTTTATTTTCTTATTCTCTTCTCTTCATCCAGAGTTGTACAATAACATAGCTCTAGTACCATTGTGACTCTCACAGCATGAACCTGTCTTTCCTTCATTCTACTTTTTGCATTTCACTTTCCTGGGAGGACTGCTGCTGGGTAGCACAGTTTCCACTGCTTGACTGTAAGAACAAAGGCATTTCCTTGCTAGGTTTTAATTTAAGATCTGCCTTCTTTGTAATACTGAGATCAGAGCGCATGCCCCTCACTAGAGGATTCTCTCCAGGGAAGATTTACAATATTTAACTTCCAATCTGTCTAATTTATTCTTTTAATTGACTGCATAGTATTTTCATATCTAACAATAATTTTTGTGTAATACTTTACTTACTCACTAGTTATGTAATGAATTACCCTTTCTCCAGATAATTATGTTGCTCTTTAATTTTTTTCCTTCTAATGATACGTAGAGAACTACGCAGAGAAGTGATAATGCTGGCATGCAGTTTCGGCAACAAGCACTGTCACCAGCAGGCTTCCACACTTATTTCAGACTGGATTTCTAGCAACAGGAACAGGTAAGTTGAAATGAAGTCTGCATTTCTGATATTTAATTAATTGTGCTTTCACATCTTGGTGGATAAATGTATTCCATCTTTCAAATGAACAAAGACAAAGAAAATACAAAACAAAACTTTGTTTTGTGTTCACATCTTCTAAGGGAGCAGCATGAAACCTCAATACAGTTATCTCTGGAAGTTTCCTCAAGTTTTAGGCTAACTTTGCTAGTCCAGGTCCTCATTATCTACATAGGTAAGATGTCACCTTATTTCAAGTCTTTGCCACCTCATAAAATGAAATAATTAAATTCAGGCCAAATTATTAAAGGTTCTTCATAAAGGTTGTGGTATTTATTCATAAACAGCATCACATATTATAAGCAAAGTAGAAAAAGAAATGTTAATATTAAAAACGAAAAGGCAAAAAAGGTTATGAAGCGATCTTTGCTCTTTCAGTGACCTTTGACAATGACCTTAAACTTATACCTTATCTTAGAATTTTATAATACACAATTTTCATACAAAATATGAGGTAAAAGTTATTTAATGGAATTATTCTTGAGTAAAATTTATAACTAAACGTCACTTGTTAATGAAAGGAATATTAAACATTAAGAACAAAAATCCAAGATCCTTGGTCTTCTAACTTTAGTGTTTTAAACTATCTTAATATGTTTGATATTTCCAAGGATTTTTTTATGTTCCATTCTTTTTACACTTTGGGCAACTGTATTCCTTTCAAATATCTGGCCTCTTTAATGAGGTGGAGTCAGAGGGAAGGAACAGGAGCCAGGGGACAAGCTGGATAGATGATGTTCTCTTCTTTGTCACACTGGGCTGAGCCCTGAGCAAAAGCTGGGAATGACTCCATAGACAACAAAGAAAGAGACTTGTTCTGGATAACCGTGGGGAACCACAGACAACAAGGCTTAAACAGTCAAATGATGTTTGTCTTGCTAAGAGTTATTTATATTTGAATTTAACATTTCACTGACTACAAATCAAAGAGTAGCTATTCTATTTTAAAAGTCTCTGAGGGAAATTGCTCACTGCATTATTTAGTAATTTGTCCTATATCTCACCTTTTGTAACACTTTCCCTACTTGCCCTATTAGTTAATTGTTTATTGCCTTCTACTAAGCTAAGAAGGGAAACATTTTATCATATCATCTGGCAGTTGCTCCATAATGTATTAGAAGACAGTGATTAAATCTGTCATAAATCTTTTGAATTTAGTATCTTCATTTTTAAAGTTTTCACTAATGATTGTTCCTTGCACCAAATTTTCTGAAAACTATTGCATTAGACCTGAATGTATTATAACAGTTTTTTTTCTCTTTTTACCACTTCCTTTAATTCTGCCACATATAATTAGACCATGAAATATTTTAGGAGAAAAAAAGACTAAATATACCATTTAAATTTTCTTATATTTTTCTGTAAATATTGCCCTTTCTTAAGGCTGTTAATTGCTTTTAATACTTTAATTAATTTACCCACATAGGTATTTTTCTTATCATTTATTAAAATTCAGTTTATACCATTGCATTAAGACCATTCAAGCCCAGCATCAGGCCCATGTTTTAAAAAAATATATAATTCTTGTGAATATGCTATTTTATAATTCATCTATTTAACAAGATTTATTGAACAACTCTTAGTATTAGCTAGAAGCTAAAAGGGAAACAAAAGACTGCAAAGTAATAGAAGGTACAGTTCTATTAACAAATAGTTTTATTCTGAAGCAAGACACAAGATGGTGAACATAACAAAGGGAATGGTTTCTATCTCGGGGGAATCTCATTTTCGTGCATGAAGGATAAACATAACTTTGTCAGAATAAAGGGATCGAACAAGAGACAGTAGTGACTGCATAGAATATGTAAGGTGGATGGGTGGGAGTTCTGAGCAGAAAGCACATAGATTACTAGTTAATTTAATGTATACAGTGAGAATTCTTGTGGTAATGGGAATGAAACCCAGACCCTTTGTACTGAGCTACAGCCCTAGCCTTTTTAAAATTTTTTATTTTGAGGCAGGGTCTTATTAAGGACTTGGGATCCTTTTGCTTCAGCATCCCAGAGTGTTATGATTACAGGCATGCACCTGCACATCTGGCAGATTTTATGACTTTTTAAAATATGAACTCAATTATCACATCCATAATTTCCTTGTAAATAATTGTTCATATATAAAATATCAGGTCATTTTTGTTTTGATAGCTTTGTCATTTATTCATGATAAAATAATTAAATTAAGACCAAACAATTTAAAGTTCTGTTGTGATTTCCTTCACTTTTATATCATCTGCTCTGCTAGTGGACAAATAAACACACTAAGTGAAGCTCACTGTGTTTTCTAAGTTTTGTTTATTCAGCCATCTGACATGCCACATGTCATGTGTGACTTCCTGCAGCAGGTGCACTTAATACTCACTGAGCTACCTATGTGTGAAAAGCAGGGATTCAACCTGTACTCTGTGGATGGCAGCTTAATAATAGAATGATAACAGTCATAAAATTGATGCTGAATTTAACTTTGTAAGTTAAGCCAATGGAGAGAAGAGTTGGTTTTTTTTTAAATGTACTTGTAGCAACAGGCCTAGTCTGTTTGTTTATTTGGGGGTCTTCTTTGTTTGTTTGTTTGGTTCTATTTTTATCTGCTTTACTGAAACTTGCTTTTGTTTTTGTCTATTTTACTGAAACCTTGAAAAGACTGATTTGCCCTTTTCTTCCTATTTCACATTGTCAAGTGGGAAGGGTAGGGGAAAGAAAATAAGGGAAAAGAAAAAAATATGAGAAAATGAAAAAATGGAAATAAAGTATTCATAAATAGGGAAGGGAGGAGGGGGTGAAGGGAGGGCAGGGACAAGGGGAAAAAAATAAGAACCAAGACCTGTCATAAAGGTACAAGATTCCCAATGATGAATGTAACTGTACTGTATACCTAAAATGTACCAATAAACTCAATGAGGAAAAAAAAACTGGCAAAAATAATTTAAAAAGAGAACATTAGAAGTAGTATAGCGCTAAACTTATAAAATGTTTCGATACATATATATTTATGTTAATAAATCTGCATAACGATGAGTCACGGAAGTAGCAGGGATGGCAAATTTTGGCGGTGCTATACTACTGTGTAGCATAATCTTGAAATAATGGGGAGATAATTAAAATCAGACACATTAGAATCAGAAATATGGAACATATGTAAAATTGGTAGAAAGAAGGATTATGTAACTGAGTAGTACACTGAATAGCTAGAGCTGGTGCCAATAGAGAAAAATTCAAGGTTTACAGTGGATGACAAATCGAAGGAATTGACATTCTGATTCCTGTTAAAATATTCAAATGTTACAGTGTGTTGAATTGTAATGGTGATGTCATGCATAAAAACAGATTGAGCTACATTTAGGTCTCGTTAGTCTACGATTTGCAGAGTAAGTTCAGCAAAATGCCACATTTCAGAAACGAGACAAATTGCCAAGCATTTGGTGTAGAACAATAGCAATGATAAAAAAAGATTTTAAAACCACGAGATAGGGAAAGAAGTCTGTAAGACCTGAAATTTTATGAGAGAGAGAGAGAGATAGAGAGAGAGAGAGAGAGAGAGATTATAGTTTTTCTTTGTATTAAAAGCATAATTAAAGGGATAGAAAGCGGTTTGTTTCATTTGTTGATTTAAATAAACAAAAAACAATAGGCCTAAATTTCACTGAGTAACATAGGGAATATACACCTACTTCAGATGAATTACTATTTGAAAATCTCTGTATTAAATCACCCATAGAGATTGTATAATTGGTGATAGAGATTATAGCTTTTCTTTGTATTAAAAGCATAATTAAAGGGATAGAAAGCGGTTTGTTTCATTTGTTGATTTAAATAAACAAAAAACAATAGGCCTAAATTTCACTGAGTAACATAGGGAATATACTGCTACTTCAGATGAATTACTATTTGAAAATCTCTGTATTAAATCACCCATAGAGATTGTATAATTGGTGATACAGAGGTCACAGTATGGGATTATGGCTTTTTCTGTAAATAATAGATTTAAACAAATTAAATGTGTGTTCACAATAGTAGATTTTTAAAAACACATTAAAAGGGACAATAAAAGCTTTAGAATAATACAGAGTGAATGTTTCATTTATTTAATTTAAAGTTTTTAATCAATAGATAGTGATATGCTTTCCCTAACATATTAATTTAAACTGGAATCTTTGTTTTACTTTAAAAATGCCCTGAAACAGCACAATATCTTCTGTATTGTTAATGCTTATTGAATTGATATCAATTGGAAGTCTATTTTGAAATTGAAAAAAAAAAACATTTTACAATAAAAGTCGTAAGTAGAAGAGCCTCTTTGGAGCTTTGCAACATGTATAATTCATAAGCCTCGATAAACATGAAATTAATCATAATGTTACTAATATGATTGCATTTAATTATGGCCACAATCAAAACTATATTTACTTTATTGAATGTTTATTACATTTCAGGCACTGTCATTGTTATCTGTGTCTAACCTCATCTTTATTTCTATTTTTACCAAAGATAAACCATAAACTATGAACGGTATGCAACCTGCCAGGATTGTATAATCATAGGCGTTGGGCCTGACCTTCCATCTCCAGCCAACCTTACTACCTCCCTGCACCCATCCCTACTGCACTGCATTCACTGGTGTATCACACTGCTATACATCAGTAATATAACATTTCTCCAAAAATGCGAAAAAGTAAACAAAAACTACCTAAGAGATTTTAAGGGCTCTTAGCAGTAAGGGTTGGGCACATTTGTGTACATGGGGTTACATGGCAGAAGTCACTAGTTTTTAAGCTTGAGAGTACATCAGAATCATTAGGCGTATTTATTTGTAGGTCTTGAGCCACCAAACTTTCTGATTTAGTAGGTAGAATGAGGCCAAGAATTAGTGTTAATAACAAGTTCCCAGTTAATGCTAGTTCTGCTGATCTGGAGACCACAGTTTGGGGATCACTGATGTAGGCAAGAGTACTGCCTATGGAGTAGGGGTAATTTTGATTGAATTGAAGCTATTTTATTACATAACCCTGGGAACATCTCTTAGCTTTCCTATTCAAAGAAATGACAGTATTAATACAGAGCACAAAGGCTTTGAAAATTAAATGAAAGAATTTATATATAATACCTAGAGATAATTAGAAATCATAAAATAGTAAGCTTTAGAGTTATCCTTATTTGTTTCTGTTTGTGTCTTTATTTTGAGGCAGGGTTTTGCTATAAAGTTCAGGCTGGCCTTAAATTCACTATGTAGCCCAGGCTGGTCTTCCCTCAGCCTCTGGAGTGTCAGTATTACAGGCGTGTGCCACCGCACGGGGCTCCTGCATTCATTTTGACTACATCTGTGTAATGAGTGGTGTGAATCTTAAATAGGGAAAGCAGATAGAGTAACATACGTTAAGTATCTTTACTGTTAGGCCTTACATTGGCTTTTCATATGTAGTAGGAGGAAAAAGGGCTCTTTCTCTAGGATCTGTAAATGTCTGAATGATAAACCTAATGTATTCTTATTGTCCAAGTTTCCAAGGTTTTATAGTCTTCTTCCCTTAATTCTTTACACTGATTTCTTTGGTATTCTTCTTGTTATGAATTGTTCCACCATAAAGGTTTAAAGCCTAAATTCTTACACTAAATTCTTACCAGGCCTTGAAGTTTCAGGGTCTGTTATCACAATAGGCCTTTTGTAGAGGAACATAGGAGGGAGTTGGTTTGGAGTAATGAAAACCACAGGGTGGCTAATACCTCCAGGGAACTGGGGCAAGAATTGGGCTTGGCTTCTACTTTTACTGTTGAGCAGATATGGCTTTAGACAAATCAATTAACTTCTCAGAATCTTATCTGCATTTCAACAGTGAAGAAATTGCTTGCCAAACTCCAGAGTTTGCATGTTTCTAGTAGCCCAAATTTTTGTACTTACTATGTATGAACATAAACATACCTTTTTTCCCCTACAATGGGTCTAGTTATGGTTCTCTTTTGATTATTTTGTCAAAGGGTATATGCTATTTTATTTATACATTCAATAAGGATATATTGAGCAACTGTTATGTGTTGTTATGTGTTGGACACACTGAGAGACACTTGGAATACAGAGATCATTCCTTCAACTAACACTTGCCCTTGTTACTTGGTAGGTATTAAGAATGCATAGACATAGGGGCTTGTGTAGCTCAGTGGTTCTGGTGCCTGTTTCGCAAGTGTAAGGTCCCAAGTTCGATCCCCAGTACCAGAAAAGAAAAAATAATAATGCTGACTTACACACCCTAAAGCATGGTGGGGTAGTAGGAAGAGAAGACAGCAAATGAAGTTCACACAGCCACCACACAAAACTAAAAATGAAATTCAAGTAAGTACAACCAATGAGAGGCCTGTGGCCTGAGAGATTTTCATATAGAAATTTGATCAATGCAAAGATATCAAGAAAAACATCTAGTTCTGTGAGCTGGTAGTGGAAATAAAGAAGTGGAGACATTTGAGAATTACTGAGGAAGGAAGACTGACAGGAGTTAATGATTGCATTTTGAGCAACACAAAGAGAGGCCTTAAGGGCAAATCACTAGAATAATTCAATAGGGCTTAAGTTTTATGCATATATGTCCTCTGAAGTAATATGCTTAGGTTGACATGTAAATTTTCCCATCATCCATTTAAATAATTATAAAGATTTAACTTCTAGTATGTTGTTAATAGACATTTTAATGTAAAATCCCTTCAAGTCTTTTAGATGCATCACATGAAATCTAGACTCCACAGCTAGCATTTTTACTTACCATTATTAATTAGAAAATATGATTAAGTTCTTTCTTAATTATTGCAGTTTTTCTTAGTACTGGAGACTGAACCCAGGATCTGTACATTGAGCTACATCCCTATCACTTTTATTATGGTTTATTGTGAGACAGTGTGCTGCTAAGTCATTAAGTTGCCAAGGTGGAGTTTAGTTGGTGACCCTCCTGCCTCAGGCTCTCAGAGTGCTGGGATTACGAATACATGCCAACTGGCTCTCTTTACAGTCACAGATTTGTGTGAATGTCTATTCATTTAACTAATTATAAGTCTTTCCACAAAATATACAAAGACCTTTACCTATTTTTAAATATATGTGTATATCGATAGATACGGATATAGGAAAATAGTATGTATTCTGAGAATTCATTTTGTCTGGAATTTATTTTTATAGACATCCCCAGGAACCTTAGGCAATTATTCATTTTATTTTGATTCATTTTTTCACTTAGACTATATAACTCCTTTTACTTTAATTTTATTATAGAATAGGCAGTTTATAACAGTTTGAAGTAGTTCTCATGTTTTCCATACCTATATTTAAATGCTTAGAGTACTATTTTACTAGTGCTGCTTTTATAAATCAAATTATACAGCACTTTACCTTCTACTGACCTCTGCATGGAAAATTGTGTTTCATCTGAAATTGTTTACTTTTTAGTTTTGAAAAGTTCGAAAGTATTTACAAAGTGGCTATAGTCTTAGTACATTATGTTAAGTAGCTTAAAACTGAACTATATTTTTAACCATTCACATTTTCCCTTACATGTGAAGTAGTACAATGCCCTACACTAATTTTGTTTGGCCAGTCTCTATTTCATACTTTGCACAAAATGGAACACTATGTGTACCTCCTAATTTTACCCTGCATGTACAAATTCCACTCTAAATTGACTTCATTTAAGTGAAGCCCATTGAGGTGAAGAGGAAAATACAGAGAAAAATCTACTTGTAATGCAGACTGAAATAATACTTTCACTTATTCTTCTGTAGTGCAAAACTTGGAGCACATTTTTTTTTTTGCTTAATAGAATTATATGCTTAGAAACCAAAAGGATAATTTTCTTCCTTCCCTTCCTTTTCTGTCCTAGAAATTATAGATTTCTGCAACCATGCCAGGCTGTCTAGTTGTTAACTGTCAGGCAAATAACCAAGGCACAGAGACTTAGAAGTTGGCCAGGAGGCCAATTTAAAGCAGGAAAATAAGTTTTATGGGAACTGCTAGTATTCACAGTTATCATCATAATGCTAAGTGCAATTAATGATTTATCTTATACGAAAACTTCAAAATATAATTTTAAAAGCAAAATAAAAATAGATGATAGAAAATGGGTAAATAGGGCCAGTGATTTAGCTCAGTGGTACTGCTGCCTGCCTCGCTAGCAGAAGGACCTGAGTTCGATCCCCAGTAACAAAAAAGAAAAGGAAAGAAAGAAAGAAAAAAAATGGATAAATAGGTTTTGTGTAGATGGGAAGGTGGGAAGGGGACCTGGAGTGGAGAGAATAGGCTCATGGGAAAGAGAAGAAAAATGATTAATATGTGCCTGTATGTGTGTGGGTTTCCAAGAAGAATATAATTATTAGTTATCACAAACATGTACTTAAAAAAGTAAGATTCCCAAATAACATACTAAATTTCATTTGTTTAATATCCAATCTAAAAAATATCATGTTATCAAAACTTTATTATCAATTTATCCCTCCATAGTGTTTGAGACTGAGAAGCAAGATCTTTAGCTCCTTACACCCCTTATTGTGGCAGCTGCAAGTGTTGCAGGGCTTGTTGCAGACTGGTATTTGACTAAAGGTATTTCTGATGAAAAGTCAACTTAATTTTTAATATTCAGCTCTTTTTGTAAACTAAAGTATTTTGCATAATTTTCCATAGGTATGTCTACTTATTTTAACCTATGTTAATTAAAATTCTGATAGCATTTGATTCAGATATTAAATATATTCTTTTTCTGAAATAGTCCTGGCGTCACGCTGAAAGGCACCAGAGAGATGGTGGTGAACAGCTCCAGCCTTACCATCTAATGGGATGATTCTGTGGTAATCAGAAATCAAACACATAAGACTAACTGTGATCAATGCCCAGATGGAAAGAGTACAATCACAGGACACCTAGACCTGTTGGTGAGGGTGAACCTCCTGCAGATCTGTCACTGTCCTGAGGCCTACAGGAAAACGCATGTTTCCTGGGCTTAGAAGGAAAGGGGAATTTGAGACAAACAACACTTTGCAACATGGTCCTCCTTCTCAACATATTTTCTTAAGATCAGCTTTTGAGATTTTTCACTAATTTAGCTGATTGGGCCGAAACTGTACATCATAAGAATATACTCTAAAAAGTTTTCTGAGTTTTTTACTAATCTGTTTGTTTTAATTTTGTTTGCTGAGGGGCATAAAAATTTGAGATGATTACAATCCTTCCTCAAAGCTTTAGGGGATCTCTATTCTGAAATTAGGGTCCTTCTAAGCTTAGAGTACATTACCTCAAAAGCATTTTGTAAAAGCTATACAGGCAGAAAAAAATAACATGGAATGTAATAAGTTTGCTCTTGTAAATTTGTCTTGTTCAAAAATCTTTTAGCTAGCTCACTACCTGAGGTCACACTTTGTATCTTTGTAAGTCTTCATATAGTAAGATACCTTAAATAGATTCTATACCTACTAATAAAAGGAATTAAATCCTTTTCCCCAAAAGCTTAACTGGGATCCCACTGAAAATGCTGCTTTTCCTTGATATTTGGAGAATTTAATAAATTTTAACTTAGTTTTGTCCATCATGGGATAAATATTTGACTGAATTACCTCATCGAGGGATTAATGACTTTGGTTGTATTTTTAATTTACTTTGTAGTATTCCAGGGATTTTACTTTCCTCCAGAGCTAATATACAGAAGTATATATTTATATTCTTTTCATAAAGTTACATTTAAACTTTACCACGTATTAATGATTTAGGTTCAAATGCAAAAATAATCATACCCTTATTTTCCCTCTCTCTACATATTTGGGATTTTCCCTATTTTATTTTTTAAAAAATACTATATTATTTTGCTAACCATATGTAGAGGCAATAATCAATAGTATGTTTCAAGTTATTATAATTTTTGTAGAAAAATGGTGTTTGAAGGTGATTTTTTTTTTCCTTGAGAGTATAATTTGCTTATCCCCATTTTGGCCAATAGTAATTTTTTATTGAACTAATATTGTTTACCTAATATCTAGCCAATTTCATGAATGCTGTTATTGAACATAGGTATAATCTATCAAAAGATATGCCAGTTGATTGGTTATGGGATAGATTTATTCGAACAGCCTGTTTATAATAGAAGAAGGGTGAAGTGAATGTAGATTTATGTGAACAACTCAGGAAGTAATACTGATTAAAGTTATTATAGTAATCATTATTATTTACTTAGCCAATGTAGAATATTAAAAAAATCTTGTTGCCTCCAAAATATTTGTACTCACATTGAGTGGACTATACCTTCAGTTTCATATGTTGAGTACATAAAGCTCATTCCAGTGACTTCTAGCTACTGTAATAAAGATATTTTCTGTACATTTTGCTAAAGTCACATTAAGTATTTTCTCTGTGGAGAGACTTTCAACAATACCAGCATTTCCTTTAATTTTTCCTTTTGTGATTAAAGTTTAGATCTGATCCTACCAGATAATCTACTTTATTTGAAGATATAAGTGAAAATCACTCACGTCAATGTTCTTTCTAATGATAGTACAACATTTCACATAAAATTCATAAAATACATAAGCATTAAATATTCTTTTATGTATATTTTAAATATAAGTGGATAAGAAAGGTAGAATTTGACAGCTTGTCCTTAGCTGGCAATAGCATGCAAACTAAAAGTAAATACATATGATTTTGTGGGTTGAATAGTGGCCTCTAAAAGATATCTCAAAATTCTAAATCCTACTTGGAATGTGACCTTACTTAGGAAAAAGGTCAGTGTAGATGTGATCTCAAATTATGGCTCTCAAGATGAAATCATCCTTGATTAGGGAGATCCTGACATGTAATTAAGAAAATCTTTAAAAGACACAGAAAGAAGACATAGAGAGAGGCAGAAAGTGATGTAAGACATAAATAGAAGTTGGAGTGATGCATCTAAAATCAAGAAATATCAAATAATGCTGAGCTACCAGACTAAGAGAAGCATGGAATGGGCTCTACATCAGAGTCTCCAGAAAGAATCACTCACGCTTGATTTCACATTTCCGTAAGGAGGTGCTGAAGAGAATAAATTTGTTTTCTAAGCCACCCTGTTTAGTTTGTTATGGTAACCCTAGGAAATTAACATGCATATTTTCCATATTTGTTTTATGTTTATTATTTTTAGTGTTTTCTTTGCTACAATATCAAAATATATTGCAAGTTAAAC
Source organism: Fukomys damarensis (assembly GCF_012274545.1). Lineage (NCBI taxonomy): Eukaryota > Metazoa > Chordata > Mammalia > Rodentia > Bathyergidae > Fukomys > Fukomys damarensis. Next base: position 37,183,860 of record NW_022900927.1, read on the forward strand.
TATTAACTTTAATTTCACTCTACTGAAGACATTCATAAAGGAAATAAGGAATAAAAGTTACCTCTTGTTGTTTACAAACTACAGACAGTGTGCAATCATTACCTTTCATAACATTATATGAAATTGTTTAGTGGAAGAAAAACAAAGGAGTCATTGGTGGTATGGGCAAACAATAATGTATAGAATTTTCCTAACTTTCATAGTAAAAATTCATATTTATTTATAGTATCCCTTCACTTCTTAATATTTAGTGTCTTCCCCCTTTCACTTCTTCCAACTTCCCTTTTTCTTTCCAACACTGGAATTGCTTTTTATAATTAAAAATCATATAGAAAAATATTGAAGTGATTGTATTTAATTTTTATATATAACTGGAAATTTTATTTTATCCTTAAACATATAGTGCAAGTATTTAGTATACACTGTACTTTTTTCAGACATGTACAATACTATAACTGATACCTATCGGTTACATATATATGCTTATATTTCATGTATTTGAGTTATTTTATAAAATAACGAACTTGTATGTTTGCCCAGTAATATCAGTGCAAAATGTCTTTTTCCTTGATTTATAACTTCCTCATCTATTTACAGCATTCTCTTTTTCTCCAGAATCTTTGTTGTTTACAATAATTTTATATCACTTCACATAACAGAACAAGGTTCTTCATAGCTACTTTGAGTAGCCTTTATAAAATTTAACTATGTCAATTATTCTTCAAAATACACATATATTTGAGATCTATCAAACATTTTGCTGCTTTTTTAGATGTAAAAATAACAGGAAGGTCAAAGGATATTTCACAGAGCTCCTCAGATTTGATATACACAAGAACACCTATTTCTTAAAAATATTGTGTGTTCTTGTGTACCATGCTATCATTTTTAAAATGCAGCATATTTTCATGTCCCACGCTATCATTTAAAACCATGAATATATGAAAATTATATTTTGAGCAATATATGTATGCATACACATTTAACATACACAAAAAAGTAAAACAGCCAAAATAAAATTCACTTTTGCTTGAGGACTTTCAAGTGAGAAAAATGCAATCCTCTGACTCTTTGTGTGATAGTTTAGTAGTATGTATTTCCAAAAATATTAAATTATGATGGTCACGTCTTTCTGGGCTGGAGAATTGGTCTTGTTAGCCTCGGTGATCTGGGCAGTATGTTACAGATGGAGGTAAACTGCATTTGCACAGTCCCACACATTATGGAATAGTGCTTTGCTGCACGCAATAAATCTCTGTAATTTCTCAAACTTTGTATAAATAATGCAAAAGACAAGGACTACTGCCATAATTGTTCCTAGGACATAAACGTTATTTGTTGAGGTGGAGCCTAATGTAATCCTGTGGGGTTTTCATAGACACTCAGATCTTGGTCATAAATTGAGTATCAGTCTTTATGTATTTGCTATTGTAACTGATGTGTCATTTCCATGATTTACCTTAACAGTAAAGCTAAAAGAACTGATTCCTAATTATTGTAATCCAGACAAGATCATTATTTTTTGTACATGTAGATTTTATGTTACTACAGGCACTGAGATTACAGCTCTCTGAACAGAGATGAGTAAAGAAGCCATGTATTCAATCAGGATAGAGCAGAGGAACTGAGAGACCATAGATTGCAGCCAGGTGATTATCAGAAAGCTATTTGTCTAATTTTTAACACAGATATCCATAAAGGGCAATATATCAGGCATTTCACAACTTCTACTACAACTACATCCCTCTTAAGTTTTAAATTATGTTGTATTTTTACAGCTATTTGTGTTAGCAGACTTCTGCTCACTGTTTTAGAATGAACCATCATAGGTATCTTAACTTTTTCTATTTTTGTTACAAAGCATATTTTTGAGCACTTATGCTTATAGTTGATTGTTTGTAGTGCAAGAAAGTCTTAAGAGTTCTAAGTTGTCAAATGCTTAATGCTTCTGTGCTAAGCTTTTCAGTAGGATTTTAAAATTCAGACCACAGAAAAATTTTAGAAAAGTCATAAATTCTCCTCCTATTTACTTTTATCAATTTTACCTTTTTGTAGGTCTTTGTGGTTCGCTGTGAATGTTGGGAGCTCTGTATATTTCTCACTTTTGTTCTGTCTTTATAACTTTTCTTTGAAGTTTTCTTTTTGTTCTGTTCTTTTTAAGGTTACCTGGGTCACTCTGTTTCTTATACTTTAGTGCTTTAGTCATTATATTTTATAAAGTGGCCTTATAACCCAGATACTTCACCCTCATTACCATTCTCTCTCATGATCATCAAGTTTAATGGCTACTAGAAATTATATTTACTCTACATAGAATTTAAATACTGAAAACAAAAATTTGACTTGTATTCTTTCAACTTAAAGTGAATGTCCTCTTCAAAGTAAATTCATTTTAATTTTTAAATTCACTTAAAAGGAATGCAGGCATCTGAAAACATAATCTTCTTTTGATATATTCAGGTTGTTGAGAGTTAAATCCATAAATAAAGCAGCAGCACCAGCAGCAGTTCTTTTTCATTTCAGATAGAAAGAACAGCCTATGGACTTTGAAACCTGCAAAATTACAACTTCAAGAAGGATTAAAGATCCTTTCAGAATGGATCCACATATTCTTACATGAAGTTTTTCTATTCACCATCACGTTGCTCTTGCACTGTCCTTTGAGGCCCAGACAGACTATTTTTGAGCTGCCCTTTCCTTTGTTCTGAGGCTTTAGTATTCCTTTATGTTATACTTAAGCTTCAGGGACAATGAGCAAATGCTGGGCAAGTGAGAGAACCTCCAGAAACAAAGCCATTCTAGCTACGACATGAAAAGTGCCTCGCTAATGGTACTGCTGCCTGATGACCTCCCCTCTGGTGAATGGCTGTGCATTTCCCATGGAGTTCTGTCCCTCTGCTGGAGACATTGTAGAGACAACTGGAAATAATATTCCTCCTGGTTACCATGATTGTTACATGAATTTGTGACATCGTATTTGATTAGTAACTATATCAAGAAAATTAGGTGGGATTGTTACACGGAATTTTATTTTTAAGGCCTTATTCTGCATTTGCACTGTCAGTCATGCTTTTAAACGAACTACTCATTCACATTTGGTGAGTTTGTTTAAACATTTCTTACTACTTTTTTTTTTAAAGGTTTCACTCATTTGGGATAGATAGGGATATTGATTGTTACTTCATACTAATAATATTAGTCATAAAAGTAATGAGGAGGAGGAGGGGTATTACCCTATATCAAGATAATTTTTTATAACCCCAGCATTGGACTATACATATCATGAAGTTAAATACTGTTTAGCCCTTAATATGGGCCACACAGTGTGCCAGGCAGCAGAGATTATATCAGACATTGTAACAGCTCTTTGAGGAATTATTACACCCATCTCCTAAATGAGTAGTGGCAAAGTCAAACATTCCTTCTAAACAGCTTCAAGCCTTATTCAGGGTGTCTTTCTCAGAGCACCGAAGAGGGCCTGTGGAGTGCAGGTAGAGAAAGATAGGGTAGCCCAGCAAACATCAACCTTTGTAAGTGTAAGATTATTTTTTAGTTTCATATTTTGAAGCTATAGATTATTTGAAAGATAAGAATAGTACAGATACTTTTAAGACACAGCAAGATTTGAGGTATTGGTAGTAAAGCTTCAATGAAAGCTTTTAATTTTTAGTTAGAGTAGGCAAGCCATCTCTCAAATGAATGAATTAATCTTACATTAATTAAAATTAATTAAATGTGAGGCCTCACTTTATGTCAGTGGCATGTGCAGCACCAGTGAAAGGAAGAGTGCCTCTTAAGCAGCCGGGGTTTGCAATATTTCTCATTGTCTTTGAAAATAATGAAACCCACATTTCAACATTTCAATGTTAATACAATCACTAATGAAAAGAATTTTGTACTAACAGAGAAAGAAAGGACTTTAGAACTCCTGTATTTTATCCTTGCCCTATTAGGGCGAAAAATGAAGTCCAAAACAATGTCCTTGACTTACCCAGACCTACAGGCAGTAACTGACTAAATTACTTCTGGTGAGAACCTTCTCAGAAATAAACTTCTATTGTGATCGAGTCTCAAAAGTAATATTTTAAAATAGTATTTTTTTTCCTTCAGCAAGTATAAATTTTATGGAAGATATATGAAATTTATCATGAGGCATTTTATGTTATTCAACAATATTTCTATACATTGGGTGTATTTTATTGAAACAATTTTATATTTATTAATGTAACTATATATTTGCTTATTTCCAAAGTAATGGTAATAAGTATTAAAGTATTAAACTTGAAATATGTGAGTTAGCAAAAAGACTAGTTACCTGTAATGCCTGAACTTTGAGGCAAATATTGTTAATACTCTCTTGATAATCCTTTCAGTCTTTTTTCACTAAGAACATACATGTTAGTTTTTAAAACTTCACACTTTGGTATTAAATACATTATAGGTTTATTATGTATTGTATTCTGTCTTTAATAATAAACATTATCATATTATTCAATATAATCTATGATATTATTCTTAATTCCCCTTTAAGTTCAACCAGTACCTCATTTTTGGTATTTTAGATGAGTCTAGAATTTTTGTCTTAAAAAAGCAATACAGAAATAAACTTTTCATTGAAGAATCTTTGAATTTTTTAATAGTTATTTACTTAATTTATCAATACACTGCAAAATGTCAATTTCTTAACCACCTTTCTATGATTTGATATCAGTCCACCAGTATTATGGATGGAAGGTCTGTGCCCCTCCAATCCCCAAATCCATATGGTAACATCCAAACCACCAGTGCGACAGTAGTAGGTGTAGTACTTAACTTTGGAAAGTAATTAGGTCACAAGGGAGGAGTCATCTCATAAGGAATTAAAGCCCTTATTGGAAACCACCTCAGAGAGCCCTCCAGCCCTCTTTGTGCCATCTGAGGATAAAATAAGAAACCAGCAGTTTGCATATACATCCCTAAAGATGTTTCTCCTTAGAACACGACTTTGGATGACCTTGGTACCTCAGACCCTCAGCCTTAAGAACTGTGAGAAATAAATAAATAGATTATTTTTAATTTACAGAAATAAATAGAAATAAATTTCTGCTGTTCATAACCATACAGTCTATTGTACTTCGTTATTACAGAACTAAAACAACTATCATTGTTGTTTAAATTCAGTAAAAAAGATTGCTGAATGATGCACAGCTTTATTTTTCTACTTATTTTTTAACATGTGCCATCAAAACATTTAGTTTATGTATTTATTTAAAAATGATATACTGAATGTCTGCTTCCATTATTTTTATCCTACAAATGAACCGTCATAATCCTTTTTTAAAATAAGAATGTACTAATGGCCATAGTACAAGTCATATTAATTAGTAGATAATGTCTGCAGTGCTACTACCAGAAAAAAGAGCAAGTCATTTCATTTCAGGTAAGTATGAGCCTATTCATCTTGTATGAAGGTAGCTAAGAGAGACATGTTGACTATGTGTGTTTACCATACCTAGAGAAAAACAGCACAGGTTTCCTTCTTAGTTGATAAAATTCCATTAAAAGATGTACTTCTGAGGTAGTATTTAAAAATAAATGACCATTGGGATGTCACATCTTCTTTAACAATTTTCATATTCACTAGGAGGGACACTTTTTCCCTGTTTTCCTGGTGTCACATGTCTACCAGGACTCATTTGTACCGTTCATAACTATGGGTTCTGTGGTTTCTTAGCTCATGCTTTACAAACAAATGAGCTTTTTCATTTGTTCCTAATGACTTTGGTTTATACAAAGAGATCTTAAACTGTCTCCAGAGCAATCATTTTGCTAAAATGTTATTAGAACATCTTCTCAAATTTAGCAACAAAAAGTGATTTCATTAACAATGGAAGTCATTGGGAATTGAAGGCCCTTAGCATATTCAATAATTACCAACCTCTTGTTTTGTTTTCAGTGATGAGTAAAAATGATCCTGTGAATTGTACATCAATTCTTTATCTGGTGGATGAGTAAGGAAGATGAGGAATTGATGGGGTGGGAAGAGATGCTAGAAAATCTTAGCAATGTTATTGGACTAAGCAGCTCTTTCTTTGCTGTCCAAAGAGCCATATGACCTCTCCAATTGTATTCCCTAGGTTCTGTTAATAGAGTCATTTCTGTCCTGAGATTTGGGGGGATCTGTACCTAAGGCTGAGGGTCAATGTACCGTCAATAGGCTTCAGATTATATACGTAAACATACATGTGTTTCATTTTCCTAAGAATTAAATTTGGTCCATCTATTATGCACAAAAGAACTGCTGCTGAGAAATTTAAAACTTGATCAGCACTTTCATGCAAAGTATATCCAAGTAACAGATTACTTAATTCAATCTTTTTCTTCATTAAATATGGAGACAGAAAATCCCCCTACTTGAGACAGTTTGCCTTCAAGGGCCTTCCAAGGCCAATTGTGCTAATTTTTTTCAGGGTATTGGTCATTTTTACCAATACTTTATTTCTCAATGTCTTTCCACAATATTTCTCATTTCTGTATGTATGACCTCCTTACCATACAGCAGCTCTTTAGATAGACTGCTAACTTACCTCCCTTTCAATCACGCAGAGTCTGTGTTTTAGCAAGGATCACCTCAGTGCTTGTGAATACAGAGTACTTCTTGGTAATCCAGTCTTGCCAAAATCAAATATTCTGCAAACATGACTAATTCTAGGTTTTAAAATTAATTTTAAAAAGGCTTAAAGGCCATGCCTGTGGTGAGGTGAATTTTCAGAGCACTGTATTTTGGCTGCATTGGTATTACCATATCATTGATGAGGTACTGATACTGCTTGTATCAATGATTAGGCCCTAGCTTGATAATGCTACTACTCTCTTAAAGGGAAAAGTAACCTTGGAATGATGTCTGAAAGCTGGCAAAGTAGGAAGCTCTGGACCTTCTTTACCCCTACAAACACACTTTCATTAGAAACTCATGGACAAATTATCTTTTAAGAAATCCAGAAGCTAAGTGAAAAACTCCTTTACCATTAAAAATGTAAATTCTGACTTGATAAAGCCAGTAGGTAGATGCAGGATATATATTCAGCAGTATTTCTACCACTGGCATAGCATCATATGACCAGGAAGAGATCCTCTGGGTACCAGCATCTCTCGGGGTAGAAAAAGGGGTTCGCACACCCTAGTTTTCTCAGGATGTTCTCCAGATGGATAGCTATCTTGCCTTCTCCTAGAGTTCTGAAATGACTGGCCCAGTCTTCAGTTGAGGGAGAAAGGAGACAGCAATGTGAACTCTTGACACCATAAATTATCTTCATGGTTAGCATCAAGTAAGAAGATTAAAGATACCTGTTCTTGGCTACATCTTAGGGAAAAAAAAAAGTGGCCAAGCCTCTCCAGAACAATCCGGAGAATTAGCACATGCCTCACCAGTCTTAGAGCTTCCCCTGGACTGCTGAGCCAGTCCACCTAAGGGAAGAGCAAGCAGCAGTTTGAACCAGAGGATAGCATATATCCTCCCTGAAGCACAGAGCAAATTGGAGTTGGGGTGAGATTTCAAGTCTTAGTTGTCACGCAGAAAGGGAAAGACATGATCTGTGTATCCTTGCCTAGTTTCTCCAGAGCTGCCCAAAGAGCCAACATCTGATTTACCAGCCTTTGGAGTTCTGAAGGATCTGAGATAGTCTAGCCACCTAAGGGAGAACACAGACCATAGGTTGGACTCACATACTACAGGGAGAGCCTCCCTTCCTCTGAATTGAGTAAATGGACAAAAAACACCACTGCCCTCTTCTCTCTGGGGAGGGAAGGGGCTGGCAGAGGCATCAGAATCTTGAAATAAAATTTCAAAAATGGTCACAAGAATGGAAACAAAGCTTTTTTAAATAAGGAGAAAGGGAATTGAAAGGAAGGGAGGGGAATGGGGGAAAAGAAAAAAGAAGAAGCAAGCAGGCTCCTTCCCTCTGATCCTGAAAAAGCTGATAGAGATTTAAGGCACAGCCTTGTGAGGGTGGGACTGGGGAGGTCTGAGGTACGGGTGAAGTGGTACAGCAGAGCCGGGAGGGGACCTAGGATATATCACGTACAGGTACAAATTCCCTATGATGAATGTGATCATTATGTATATCTAAAATGTACTGATGAAATTAATTGCAAAGAAAGAATGGCACAGAAATTGTTCTCAAAACTCCTTTTGAATAAAAGACATTACTGTATTCATCCAGTCACTAATTTTTTGAATACTGTTACTGCATTATATGATTCTCTTTTAGGTAAAATCCAAACAATGAAATCTTATAAAAACTGTGCAAAATAAGGTCTGTCTTTACGTTCAACACTATGAAGTTTTTAATTAACAGAAAATCGCCATGGGTTGCTTCCTTAGAATACCACTAAATGTTAGAGACATCGTCTACTGTACTGGAGTATCGCTGCTGGATGACGATGTCTGGGAATTCATATGGATGAAATTCCACTCCACCACGGCAATTTCTGAAAAGAAGATATTATTGGAAGCCTTAACTTGCAGTGATGACAGAAATTTATTAAATAGGTGCGTTATTTGATTTCTGTTTGTTTTTTAATGAAGGTATTCTCTAATCAAACTGTTCTGAAGTTCATTGTATTTCATTGTATATATTTTATATATAATTTATATATACACCTTCCTAAAGATAAGGAAGTCTTCCATGTTAACATTATTAATGTCACTTCAGAAATATCTTTGTGACAAATTATTTGATGTAATCTATATATGTGTGTAAGAAAATATTTCAAAAGACACATTTATTGCAAAAATTTTTAAAGGGGAGTTTGTAATCTCAAGCCAGACTTGTGAATTAACCTATCCCACAGAAATTTTTAGAGTTAAAATAATGTATTTAATTAAAAGACTATAAATTTGGCCTCCTCCCTTTTTATAAACAAATTTGCTATATTAAATTTCTTTTAGGAAAGTTTTCACTGAACTACTCTTTTGAAGATTAGGAGAAACAACATTATATAAATTTTTAAGATTATAAAAAATATTTGTTACTGCCTAAGAATTTCTCCACAATTCTACCCTTCTAGGCTTCTAAATCTGTCCTTGAATTCAGAGGTTGTACTGGATCAAGATGCAATTGATGTCATAATTCATGTAGCTCGAAATCCACATGGCCGAGATCTTGCCTGGAAGTTCTTCCGAGATAAATGGAAGATATTAAATACCAGGTAGAAATCAGAATTCAATCATGCATGCTGGAATGAATAAGTTAAAGCAGAAATATGAAGGACAGAGGCCCAAGTTTTGTGCTATAGCGAAGATTCAAATAATACTGTAAGATTTTTAAAACAGTCAACCAAGATGCAGTTCCACTCTGAAATTCAGAATTATTATAGAAATTAGATAGTGCTATTATGTATTAAACCTTGATAACCCTAATTAATTGCATGTGAACACATGGAGTGTACAAATGGTTTAATACAACAATTCCCTGGAAATTCCATCAAACTGTTCAAAGTTGAAGAAACCATATGCTAAGGCTTCTATATCCTAAACACGTTATAGAAAACCATTTATAAATAAAATATAAGAAATGTTATAATGAGAAGCTCCTATAGAATTGTTTTAAATATAAAAACCTTAAAACATCTAAATGAAGCCATGGTATAGAGAAGAAACATTAATCATTTGAATTACTGTATGATTTCAGTGGCAGCAGAGTTCTTTTCCAGGACGTCTCATTTCATGGTGAAAATTCTTTAGCCTCAATTTTATAAAATGTTTTATTATGTATTTAAATCTATTATAATAAGTGCTAATGTGTCACTCTGATAATCTCTATGGGATTTTAAAATTAAAGTTTTATAGCATATGGTAATGCTGGATGTTCTTTTCATACATAAATGTTCCCAGATATTAAGCCAAATTATTATTCTGTCTCTTCAAAACTAACAAAAATATTGCTTTTAAGTGCACCTTTATCAGTTGCACTGGTATGATGAGTTCAATTGGAAATGGTATGTCATATTAGAAACATTTCTATCCCAGATATACTGATATTCTTTTAAGGAACATTGACTTTTTTTATATTTTCAGTTCAGAACTTGGAGTGATTGGAAGATTAGAGCTTGCTTTGTTGTCATGCTTATGATAGAGTCATATAACTGTCAGTCAGCTAAGGTGAAATTAATATATATATATACATTATATATGCACTTCACTTTAAAAAATGTCAAATGCCTACCAATATGTACATGCTTTCATTGGTTTTGTAGATCAGAGTTCAGTGGAATGCATCTCTCTCTCTCTCTCTCTCTCTCTGGGGCAGTACCCACACAATATGCCCAACCAACAATGTTTAGTTCTTAATATGTTTAATTTGTCTCTCAGAGTCTGTGGTCTCTATGCAAAAGTTAGAAAGGTTGCAGTTTCACTGTGGCCACAGTATAGTTGTATTTATCTTGACAAATAAGAGTGTCCTCTTCATCTGTCTCTACTCCTCTGTCCTTTGATGGTAAAGTTCATGGGGAGATCCTTTCCAAGATACTCTTTTCTTCTTGCTCTGCCAAGTTTTCCTTGTTTTAGTGTTCATTTACTTTTCTGCTTTCAATCACATCCAAATCTATGTCTCTATTTCGAACATTTCACCTCAGTAACAGTCTGATAATATCCGACTGTGCGCACTCTTTTGTAGTGTACCTGCAAAGCTGAAGCTATCATTACAATAGTCTTTTGTCTCCCTGACTTTATAATTACACTCACCACTATACACATACATAAATTTCTATTGTTCCAAGAATCTTTCTGAAAAGCAAGTGTAATTATTCCCATGTGGTAAAACTCTCCATAGTCTCATGCCATACTTAAAATCTAAGCCCCTTAATACTTTCTTAGCCTCTTTATTCTACCTTTGGGCTTACAGTTTGTGCACTCAGCCCCTAACTACTCATAACTACCTCCACATACCTTTTTTTTTATGTTGGTCCACTACCTAAAATAACTTTCTCAGAACTCGCCATACTCAATCTAGATATATCATTATCTTGAAGCCATTCCCAGGACCCTATAGCTAGATACCATCTCTAAATGCTGCATGGAATTTTATCAATGCCACATTTAGTTACATTAAATGAGAACTATCTGTTTACATGTCTAACTCTTCAATGAGTTAATAAAATACCTTCAAGAAAGATATTGGGCCTTATTTTTCTTCATCTGATAGCATAACTAAAATCAGTGGAGATGACCTTAGAAAAAAAATTAAAATATTAAATTAAAATAATATATTTTATTAATATTTAGTAGGTTAATTCTGTAATGACATACTGATTATATATGATCACTGATATTGTTATTGAATGCCTGTTTTCTTTTACATAGCCATTTCAATAAAATATTTCAATGCTGGAATTGTAAGAAATTATATGTCAGTTTATCCCCCTTATTTTTCAGAATAAAAAGCTAAGTTCTTCAGAAGCTAAGTTACTTAAGGTCCCCTAAATTAGGGAAGCATTAGAAAACCTCTTGTAAAGGCAGTTTGACCTTTGCTTCCTAAGACCCAGAATCTTACTTTTAGTGTAATTATCTTGGTTCTAAATGTATGATTACAGTATGATACAGTCATGTTCATGACAGAAATACTTAGCATAATAGAGACAAATTGTTAAGAGAACTCCTTTCATTCACTGATTCAAATTATTCATTGTCTTTGGTCAAAATTAACTGTGTTGGAAATACAGGAATTATGCAATCCAAATGAACAACTAGATATTCTCTGGTCAATGGAAGTATTATTGAGAAGTAATCTAAAATTTTTTATAGTAATATTTCTTAAATAATTGCCTGTAATAATGACTTTGAGACTTTTTCTTTAATCTTTTGAGGTATGGAGAAGCATTATTTATGAATTCCAAACTTATCAGTGGAGTTACAGAATTTCTTAATACTGAAGGTGAACTCAAAGAGGTAAATATTTGGAGAAAAATTCTATTTCTTTCCTTTTATAAATGTATGAAAGTATACATTTACCTACACTATTTCTTTTCATTGGACTCCATGAGATCCGTGCCAATTCCTTTTACACACCAACACATCACCTATGTAAAAGAATTTTCTCAATTCATTATTTGCAAAGGTGTTTTTAATATATTGAACACAAAATGTCTGAAAAGAGAGTTTGAATGTGATCATTTCCAAAGCTGGAAATCCAAAATCTATTCCAGAATCTTTGATTAGAATTGCTACTCCTTAGTTGAGTCTATGACTGCAGATTAGAACCCACTAACCAATAAAACTTTTGTGTAAGTGACTCAGTATTTATAAACAGACTAAGGTTAGTATTAAAGTACAGAAAGTGAGTCTCACTGATTTGTTGTCTGTCCTGTAAAGAAAACAGAAAACTGGACATGATGATAATGCTTCATGCTGCCTAGCCTGCTAAATTGAATTTGTATTTGTGGGAAGGAACATATCTAATAATATATATTGAAAGTAATTTTTCACTTGGCACAATCACAAATAAATTCTATTGATGAAAGCAATTTTTTAATTGAATAGCTAGAGTGCAGATTTGGGAGTACCTAACATTTCCTTTTCCTCTAGCTCATTTTTCTAGAAATGTAAGTGAGCTAAGCATCCCTTCTTTCCTCCCTTCCATTAACTCTAAAAGAGATGGACGTGAATGGTGAGGTTAGGAAGGTAGGGTAGAGGTACAAAATTTAGATTATATCAATTGATTTTAATGAGCTGAGCTTCAAATACCTCCGGCCTTTTCCTCTGTTGCTGTTCTCCATCATAAAATATGGCTGCTATTTAGTATTGAGAATCATGTTTGCTCTTCCGTTTTCACTGATGGAAAGTCGGACGCTGTGACCCAGAGTTAATCCCACCAGACATCATTCCCCGACGCATCAAGCCCGGCCTTAATGGCTTCTAATGTTGCCCAGTTTCCTCAGATGATCCTGCATCCACTACCTTGGATTCTGTCACACTGTGAGCTGAGCTAAGCTAAGGCTCTGATTGTAATGATTTGAAATGCAGTCTTTATCCTTGCTCTGCATCGTCGCTACCATAAAATATTGGGTTGGAAATTCCAGAACATTGTTTTTGCTATTTTTGCAAGTATTGGAAGTTAAATGGAGAGGACATCTTCATAACCATAGCAAACAGAAAAAAAAAATAATAATAAATAATTAAGTTGATGATTGCTCCCATTTTTCTTGGAATTTAAATAAAGAGCTTTCAATGTCTTGATGTTACATTCAATACTCTGGGAACCAATGAAAGATTTACTTAGTCACAACTAGAGCATAGCAAGTGAACAGAAGTGAAAAATCTCTCTTCCCTTGTTCTTACTCCTATCCTTCTCTTTTCTCTACCTTTATCTCCCCTCTGTCCCACTCCCTCATATCTCTTGCCTGCCCTTTCTCCCTCCTTTCTAACTCTGCTTGTTTTTCACATTTTCCTTGACTTGATAATAATACCCAGGCTTGAAAAAAATAATTTAAATGCACATTTAATTGATTTTATTGTATATTATTTTGTTTAACTTTTTTTTTACCTATATAATTTAAATCTTTGATTTAATTTCGATTTTAGATGTTGCAAGGTTCCCCCATTGTGGAAATTACACTTTCAAAACTCAACCTAAATTGTGGCTTTTATGCCATTGTCTTTAAAGCAGCTGACTTCACAATCTAAGTTCTCAGTGGAATCAGAGATAAACCCTTCACTACACAGTGACTTGTTAGTTTAACTGCTTTTGCCTGAGGCATTTTCATACTTTCATCATCTAACCATTGTCTATGGGATTGGGAAAGACTATTTTTGGATGGGATGGGTGAGTTAATTTATAATGATGGTAACTTCCTTTCCTTAAATAAAAAAACAGAAAAATACAGTCCCATTTTCCATGACCAAAGAGCCTCATAAATAGAAAATTCAATGTGCTCCTTTGGGGTACAGCATATTCTTGTTTCCAAGAATCATAGATTAAGAGGGAATCAACAGATGTATTGACTCTGAAAATTCACTTGCTATTTTATTTTAATGATCTTCATTAGCATAAGTGACATTAGAAGAGAATCTTACATTGTTCTGTGTTCCCTTCCCCAGAATTGCATTCCAGTACCTGAAACTGAATTTCTTTTAATTAAAGAGCTCTGGCAGTCAGGACAACATTAGTTCACAAGGCAATCCATCATTTCCTTAATTTTATACTAATGGACCTCTGACCTCATGGGACCTCAGAGGCTCTTGGTATTTTCCATTCTCCTGTCCATTAAGCAGTCCTCCTGTGCACCTATTTCTCCTGCAGCGTGGACTACACAATACTGTTGCAGGGTCACATGGCTTCGTGTCACAGATACCCCTTTAACACTTTTAATGTTAAAAGACGTATCCTTGATTGTCAGGCAGTAGCTAATTTCACTTATTTTTATAAAGTATTACATTTTACAATTTATGATGTTGGAGTCCGGAGTATGCTGAAATAGATTTTCAAAAAAGTACTGAAATATTTTAATAGATAAACATATCTAGAAGTTTTATGCTAAGAAAACTAGAGTGCACGAACAATGCAGATATTTTACTAAATGTTATTTTACAAAAGCGTCTAGATGTTCAAGATTAAAAAAAAAAAGCCAAACGTGGCGTACATATCTAGGAAACATAATAACTTTTTGAAAATGAAAAGCAGCAGAAAACCTACAGAAGACAGAAGAAAGAAAGAAAACTGGAATGCTAAATGCCTTCCATCTATTCCAAGTCCTGGAAAGTGAGGCAAGGGTTACAAGGCATCACAAAATGCTCTAGAAGCACTTAAATAGCCGCTAGGACCGCATGTTTGCTGTGAGAGCTGTGGAGGAATATGGGCTATCAGATCAATTTATGGTAGTCCTGTAAAGTAGGCCAGATGTGTTCTGATGGATAAGCTGCTCTTAAGATGCATGAGTCACTTCAGGCTCTTTGAGCTCAGAAGGGAAGTATTTAGTGCACTTAAATAGTGATTTAAGAAATGAATCTCTAGAGACCAGCCAGTTACATTGTCTACCGTGAGTTCTCTTGCAAGATAATCTGACCTACTATCCTTGCTACAATAAAAGTTCATATTCAAGCCCACAGTTTGCTTTTAAGGAGGATGTAGGAGTTTTACTTCAGGTGTTCAGGCTGACTTCACAAAGAGGCCAAGAGAATGCTCCACAGAGTTAAAGTTGCCAAAGGGGTACTTATCACTACCTAGAATATCCAGGGGATGTCTGGAAAAGAATAATGCAGGACATATTTTTAAAAGGAGAGATATAGTTTTGATTGACATACAATATAGCAAATAATGACACTACAATGTCATGTTTTTGTACTAAAGCATAAAAGTAAAATCATACAACAAAAGGTATTATTTCTGGCTTTATGAATATAGCCTGAATAAATCTAAACATGAATATGGAAATACAAACGTGTTGCTGGTTAATTAGCTAATTTTCAAAGTATTATTCAAGTACTTTCTAGACTTCCTTGTTAGTATATGGAAGGGCAGTGCCTGAAATATTAGAGATCCTCAAAAAATTCGTACCCTTTCTTTTTTCTCTTTCCCTTAATGTGTGGAAATTTTGTCAAATGTCAGATCAGATTTAGGATGAACACTGAAAATTGTTTGTTATGCATAATATATATATATATTTTACATGTTTCCTATAAAAGCACAGTGATTTTTGAAGTCTTTACAAGGATACAGTTGTGAGATTATCAGTTGCTAATGTTGCCAGACAGAAGGCTCTGCAGGAAAGTAGACAAAAAACTTGGAGAAGACCCATCAATATCATATAATGAAAAACAATGCCATGAACAAGGCCGTCCATGAACTAAATTCTAAATTAACTCAGAAAGGTATAATTAAACATTTTAAACACCTTTACCCTCTTCCCCAGCTTCTGACTTATCGTGATGCGCTACATTGCCTTCCTGGCAGATCTTCCACGTGGCGCCCACCATGTGATGAATCACTTCCCACTCTAATTATACCACATCATGTTTCTGTGTTGCAACTTGATTTTTCACATTCGACTATTAGCACTGCAATTGCTGGTTGTTTGCCAGTTTCTTAAGACATACTGAAGAGAAAGAGAAACTGGTAGTATTTCATCTGGAAGGGGACTACTCAAGTATTCCCAGAATCTGAACTCTTTAAATAAAATCTTATATCAATAAGAATTATGACAAAGCACTTAAAATTCTAACTTAAATGCTCGAATTCTCTATCTAAGTAGGCCCATATTTCTTCTTCATTCTTTCTAAATCTAGTTACTTGGATGATTGCAATGTCATTAATCATCCAGTTTTCGTAGGCCTGTTCCTTTTTTCCAACACCCAAGAAATTTATTCCCTCGACATTGATAATAGTGTCAAATTCTTTATTACTTATCTGTAGATGATGAAGAATAATTTTCTCTTTATAAGCAAAAAATGATCTTTAAATTTTATCTTCCGTTTCTAAGGCTATTTCATATATTATGTATATGTTGTAATTATAACTAAAAGTGTAAATAAGGTTCAAATGGTGTAAATGATAGTGTAAAATAAGAAGAGAAGGTCTAAAGGAGAAGGGGCAATGGGAAGGGGAGGGGAAAGGAAAGAAGGGAAAAGAAAAAATATGAAGAAAGGAAAAATGGAAACAAAGACTTTGTAAATAGAGAAGGGTGAAGGGGTAAAGGGAGGAGAGGGGAGTGGGGAAAAATAAGAACCAAGATCCATTAAAAAAAAACAAAACTAGTCTTTGTCATGATATCATCAGACCATTCTGAAGGATAGACATGTTTGTTTTCATCTCTACTGATGAAAAGGAAGCTGCATTTAGAACAATTTCAAATGTAATGACCACTGTTTTTTAGGGGGAGACTTTTCATTTCAAATTACATCACACCTAAGTTATACCGTTTGTTATATTGTATTTTGCTACTAAATACACCTTCTGTACTGTCATATTACCAAACCAGGCCCATTTTGCCTGGTGCATAGTAAGCCAATCACTGAAATGATGAGTTTTATAAAAGACAAAGAATTTACTCATGAGGCTGCCAAGTGTAAAGGCATAAAATTTTCCTCTGCAAAGTTAGAGGTGTTAATGAGTTAAACAGGATGAGTTCAGGTGTAGGCCAAAGTGACTGAAGGTGAAGTAACGAATAGGGTGCACATGGGTGATCAGTCTTCATACCTCTTTCTAGCGTGCGTGTGCAGAAAATGCAGTGTTACCGTGATGGTAGAGCTTTTGGTTTTCTGACATCAAAGAGTCACTCATCAGTACTTGTTTGATCCCAAGGGCAGAGTTGGGGTTTAAATAAGCATCCTTCAAGCCCCTGAAATGTAATGTGGGCAACTGTTATCACCATGACTTACACACCAGAGGTGTTATCAGTAGCAAATTTGTTAGGGGAGTAATAATGCATTCATTGCTCAGCTTAGAGAAAAATAAAATGAGGATAGAAGAAAACAAGGGGAGGATCTCTTGCAGGTGAGAAGAGGTTCAGGGGACCAAAGGTAAGGAATGAGGGGGAGGGTTTAGAGAAATGGGTGGAATAAAGCTGTGCCATGTACTGGATATCACCTTGAAGAATGTGGATATTATGAGCCATAAACACGGACTAAAGTTAATAATATCAACATGAATGACAAAGGGGAAAGGAGGATTTGAGGAAGGGGGGGAGGGGATTCAAAAAAGAAACTCTCCAGGATGATTGTAAAATGCATGTACTGCAAACATGGACTGATAAATTTAAAAAAAATTAACTAGAAGCAAATAAACTAAGAGCTGGAGGATTCGTTCTGCTTTTCCTCCTTTTTCAGTTGGAGCACTTTGTTTCAAATAGGTTTTTAATCAAATTGCACATGAGCTCATTTAAGACATGCAGATTTACCATTTTAAATTTCCTTTTCCAGCTAAAGAACTTCATGAAGACCTATGATGGGGTCGCTGCTGTGTCTTTCACACGAGCTGTAGAAACTGTCGAAGCCAATGTGCGCTGGAAAATGCTCTATCAAGATGAGCTATTCCAATGGCTGGGAAAAGCTCTAAGACATTAATATAGGTCTCCTGCAAACATTTCAGTTTCGAATTTTGTGAGAGGATCTGCTTTTTGTGGAATGAGGAAAACGGTCAGATTTTGAGTGTTAGCACGTGGGAAGAATTCTTTTTTATGTTTGTTTTTTAGGTTTGGGGAGATATTTTCTGTTTCATTCATTCTGCTTCACTTCTCTACTTCGTGTTCCCTAAAGAAACCCTTGCGAGTGAAACTTGCTGTGGTTGCTTCAGCTGTATATTCCTTGCTGTACAAGACCAAATATGGTAGTGGTGCATGTCAATGTTGCGGTCAGCTTGGAAAAATCATATTCAGAATATTCTGTGCATGGATGTATGGTCCTGCCTGTGTTCCAGCATGCTTATTTAAAATGTCCAATGTTTTATGTGAATATATGTTACATCCAAGATGGGCATTATGCAAAAGCACAAAGGTTATTGATGACAATCAGTATTGCAATGAAAGAAAGCTTAAAAAATTTATTCTCAGTCTTGGACAATGAGGGATAAATTATCTCTGTAAGTGATTAGTGTTATTTATTTCAGCACTTGGATTGTCTGGCAATGATTATTTGTTGATAACTCTCTTTGAGTTAAAGCTGTGTATAAATTTAAAAAGGCAGATAGTGTAGACATATGTCTATGTACATAGGGATCGCCATATGTATATAGTATGTTGTACACTGCATATGTGCAGAAAATCTCTTGAGATGAAAGAAAACTTATCTCTTTTTATAAATGTATGTACATTTGGAAAAGGCTTAAAAATTTATCTCAATATTATCCTTCCTGATTACTAAATTCTCAACTTATTTTTTATGTACTTCCCAAACAATGAGTTTTAAGAAAACTTATTTGTAAACAGAAACTCTTTTAATTCACCTAAGTCAACTGCAACCTTGCATATTGATTCTGTCATCATTTGGATCAAATTTCAAATTGCACAAAGCAGTTGTGCAAATGTGTAATTATTAGTACTGAGAAAGTGTTTTTAGTTTTCATCTTGTTTGTCCATCTTACATTGGGTGGTACAGAGTTAACAGTTCTTTCTGTGTGTTGGTCTTTGTGTCTGTGTTGCTCTAATCCTACATTAAGCAACCATACCTCAATGGGTCTATTAGCACTTAATGACCTTTTATGCCAGTTGTGCCATCCCTTAAAAAGTTACTTTCCTTTTATTAATGGACAAAGCCTTTCTTCTAGCATTTACAACTGTGTTCTACCTGGGAAATTTGAACAGCTATTTTTATGGCTCTGTGTCATGTGATGAGATTTTAAAATGATATTTTCACCTAGTAGGCCAGCTCTCCAATCATATTTACACAAATATGTTTTAAGCTACTATTATAAAATGCCAGTACAACAATGGTACTTAAGCTAAATGTTTGTGGACCACTACTTTCTGAAGGCTTTCTACTTCTATAATTCTTGCAAATGACTGAAATGAAGGTATTCTAGATTTAAGTCACTCACTACTAAAGGA
Organism: Fukomys damarensis; assembly: GCF_012274545.1. Taxonomy (NCBI): domain Eukaryota; kingdom Metazoa; phylum Chordata; class Mammalia; order Rodentia; family Bathyergidae; genus Fukomys; species Fukomys damarensis. Next base: position 37,203,372 of record NW_022900927.1, read on the forward strand.
AATAGAGAGATGAAACTGTGTCCATAGAATTATTTTAAATTTATAAAAAATGAGCAATTTCCTAATTCATAAATTCATAAAATAAGTACCACCTAAAATAAATTTTAACACTTAATGCATATTATTTATACTTAGATTTTTTAATACTTTAACAATTAAAATACATAAACTTAATACTTTCTGTGGTTTAATAGGGCATAATAATGCTTGATACAAAATGTAAAAGTTATACCACATACCAAAAGTGATGAAATCCAATTACTGTGCATCGTAGTTATAGGTCCTTAAGGGCAAGTTCTACAACATTCTACAACATAACAATAATAAGTACTACATTGCTGTGCATGTCCCAGATATTCACTGTATCACTGCTCAATTCATGTAATAGATGATAAAAAATTAGAAGTGACTGTCTTGTGTCATGAATTATTTAAAATTCTTAGTAGTTATGATTTTTACTGAAATTACCTTTTCAGACTTTGAGTCAGAAAGGCCTTTATAGTTACTGTCCTCTCCACTGTTAATAATCTTAATCCTCTTCAGTTTTTTTAGTGGCCTTGAACAACTGGTTTAGCTACCATTCAAATCCTAAGTTTATAATTATGTGCAATGTTCAATACCTCATATAATACTTGTTCAACAGTATAGTGGTACCAATGACATTAAAATGACATTTTAGTTCTACATATTTTTCAATAATTTATCACTTCACATGTTAAAATTAAAGATTTTGAGTTGTTTAAAAAAGTAATATTTTCAAAATAAAATAGCCAATGATATCTCTTGGAATATTCTGTAAAATGTAGCTATAAAATTATATTTTCTACTTAGAGTTTTTATCTTTTCTCTCTTCTTTGTCTATTTAAAAAATCATATATATGCATGAAATAACAGTTGAAAGTGTCCAACATTTAGTCTTAAAAATTTACTGTGCCAATATATGTATGACAGCAAAACATTGTTTTAATTAGAAAGGACTAAATTATTTACTCCATTGAGTATTAATTGTCTCCAGATGACTTATAAATAAAAAAGATTTCCCATTTTTACACATTTTTCCTTAAAATGTTCTTATAATCTTTGAAATTTTGAAAATACCAAATCTCATCTTTTAAGGCTAATATACCATACTACATCTCTTGTAGAAATTCAATAACATGTATATTTTTGAGGTCTTACACTCACTTTGGTTTATCTTATTTCCAGTATAATTATGTCATAGAACTGAAATTTTTGTGGTAGTACAATTACAAATATTATCACTGTAATACTGTACAAGGTTGTTAAGGTTATGCTATGTATTCATAAAATGCATTTCATTTTCAAAGAACTTTTACACATGTTGTGTTATTTTCTTATTGGCTTCTCACAAAAACACTGGATGTATAACTCTATATCCTGAAGATGAAACTGAATCTTAGAGCAGCAATGTGAACTATTTAAAATTGCAATTATTTTAGGAACAAATATAGTCACTTAAGGCTTTTAATATAGCTTTTCAACAATTGAATTATAAATACCTGCTCTACATAGCTCTATCCAGAATTAGTTGGAGATTTTACAAATACTTGACCACCATCAAAATACATTATTAAATATTTCTGAAATAATTATATTTTTAAAGATGTCCTTATTTGAATGATTTCAAAGTACTAATTAAACATGTTAATCAACATTGACTTTGATTGATGCAAATAGTTAAATATTGAGAGAAATAGCGCACTTTTTTGAGATATTTTGCTTTCTATTTTTGGTATCGATGATCGAACTCAGGTCCTTAACACTTGCGAGGCAGGCGGCAGAACCACTGAGATAAATCCTGGACCCTGATATTTTACTTTTCATACCTCTTGTCAAAACCTGTTTAAATAGAACTTTAAAACACTGCTAATGTATTTTCCTTTCAACAGAAACTTCCATGATCATACTAACAGTAGTAACAGATGGTCAAAATGCAGATAAAATACTATCCATCCAGATCATTGAACATAATATTCAATGAAATGTTTATAAATCTATGCAGACTAATTGCAAAAAAAACATTTTTCTGCAATTATTTTACCAAATTAGATGCCATAAATGGATTCCACAAAATATTTACAATAATATATTTCATTAAAATCTTCTAGCAATTAAAATTTTAAGCAATTCTTCTTTAAGAAGGTGGAGAACCTAAAACAGCTACTTTTCTGAGAGAGCCAATGAAGTAACCACACATACTTATAAAAGAAGTCATAAAATCATATATAATTAGAAATTTAGATTTCTCCACATGATTATTTTTATCAGAGACTCTAGTCAAATTATTATTTGATATTGATGATGCTATAATTCAATTTAAATAAATATTTACTGACCACCTTTTATTAACCTGGGCTCTTAGTAAGGGTACCGAAAGAGAAATGAAAAATTAGGAAAAAGTAAGAATAATGGCAACATGAAAAATAATTACATACTATAAAAATGGCAAATCATTTTGGGTACAGATAATATTGGAATATTTTGTACATTAGTTCTCAAACTTTGGTATAAATTTTGTTTGCTTTCACAATGCTTGTGTTTTATGGAAATATGTAACCATTTGAAATGTTAATAAAATCCTACAGTTAAAACTGTAGTAATTGGATTAGAAATTGGGATAGCATCTATCCTTGAGTAAAGTTGCATAAGTAATTCAGCAGTATTGGTTAGTTGCAGAAAAAATGTTTAGTCTATGTATGAGAATGTAGTTCAAGTTTTCTGAAGTAGTTTTAGCACATTTGCATGTTTAAAATTGTTAATTTCACGTTAGTCGTATATTCTTTATTGCAGACTCAACAGTACTTATCTATCTTTGGAAATAATTTATTTGTTCAAATTAGCATATATGAACTTGATTGCAAAATGTGCTTGTAAATTATTCTAGAATTTCAGACTTTAATCATACAGATGTAGCCTTCAGTTCAATTGGCATTAATTAATGAGAAAATTTCTAAAATAAATATTTTGCTTAATGTGATATAGATTCAGGAAAACCTAACAATATCATATTATAGTAGCTTGTATTTTCAATTTTATTTTTATGAAATTTAATTTTGGGATTTAGATAAAGAAAGTAGTAAATTTATCTTAAGTACTTTTAGGAAAGTTATTGAAAACACAACTTTCAAAGTTAATCATATTGCCTATGGATTGCTGCATGTATTTGTTAAAATAAGTTTCTTACTGACCCTACTACCACTAGATAGAATGATTTTACCCAGAATTTGAAAACTATTCTTTAAAACTTTTATTTTAAATATTTAAGTATAGTGTATTGATGTTTCTTTTTTCTTTTTTTTTTTTTCTTACTTTCCTAGTTCAGGTACTAATCACTATGAAAAAAGGAAAATATGACGGAACTTTGTCTTACTCTGTGAGGCATGCACCGGAACCACTGAGCTAAATCCCAACTTTGTCTTACTCTGAATTAAAATATTTTGTGGTATAGTAATATAAGTGAGCTAGCATAAATGGAAGGAGCAAATATTTGAGTGCCTGCTGAATCTCAGGCAATTTATAAGTATCTCATTTGACAACCCTGTGAAATCTCATTAGTTCAAATTTGTCAGTGAGTAAACTGAGGCTAATGTGAGTTTATGCACAACTAATTAATGGTAGATTAGATTCAAAACTCTCCAAAAGCAAGCCCTTTATGGTTTAAATTAGTGATTACTATGTCTCCAGCTTTCATGAAAACGTGTTTATCCATACTGACTTGTCTCTGTCAGAGATTTGAATTCTTACCTCACTTTCTCATTGTGATTGACTTGTTTGAAAGAATTGTTCATTAGTACATTCTGGTTTACCATTTATTTCTTAACAAGCTAACCTCATAGCATCTATAAATAGTATCATAGGCAATATTTTACATGCATGTATTTGTGTAGTGGGTTTTAAACTATAACAAACAATTAACAGATACTACAACCAATGAGTCATGACAAAAAGGTGAAAACAGAGAATGGATTATGAAGCTCTTCACCAGCGGACCACAAAGATGAGATTAAACCTAGGTCTCTGCGTGTAGAAGAGACCCATTTGTCTATTCCGAACATTTCATGTACATAGAAGGAGTTCAAAGAAATATTTCTCTCTTTCTGCTTATAGCAAGCTGGAATACAGCTGCTTATTTACTTGCAGTTGCATTTTCCGTAGACCTGCTGTGTGTAGATACAGGCTAAGATAACTACTTTGACTTGCTTCTGCACAGGTCAACTTGCTTCTAATGGCACCCATTTTTCGTATGTCAAATAAGTAAATGAAAAAGTGAACCATTCTGTAGAAATTATTACAGTGAGTTAGGAACATCTACTTTGAATGTATGGTGCATTTATTTTCTAAGTTAATCACAGTAGATTCACAGTATTGTTTCTGCTTTTATGCAAAACTCTGTCCTCACCTTTACATAACTTATGACTTACTGGGTAAGAAATTTATTAGTAAGTTGTTTATATTAATTTTATTTAAATAGGTGTCATTTCTGAAGTACAAAACATTTTAAAATATTGTATTCTACTTTTTAAAATATTATGTAATAGCAGCCTCACTTACTTAAATGGTACATGTACATTGCCATATAGGAATGTGTTTGCTATTCTTCATTGCTATGTTTTGTCCTTTTTGCATTTTAATAATCTTTGAAAATATTAGGGCTAAAAAACTAGATTAGAAATGGAAGAGAAATAGACCAGGACAATGACACTTACACATTTTTGTTACTTGAACAATAAGGAAAATTTACCTTTAAGTTTTCATATTTGGCTTTTTGATAGCAATGAATTTATCAGATATTGTTTCAAAAATAGTATGCAGACTATTCCTAATGAGCTCAATTTTATTCAGTAATAAAATTTATTTTCCTATATCTATTTTCCAACTGAACAGACATTTAAAATATGCCACAAGGATGAATTTTCCCCTTTCTAATATTTTTTGATTTGAAAATTAAAAAAATGCTCTTTTATTAAAAACAAATGCTTTAGTAACTACAAAAGCATTTACTAAATAAATAACCTTGTTTCAGTTTAGCCAATGAATGTTTTCTATGGTATGTCTTTACAATTATCCAGTAAAAATCAAATTGGTATGTATTCAACATGAAATTTTTATTACATTCTGATGAAGCACTAACAAAAGTGATTTTTCTAAATGAGAAAATTTGTCTTCTGTATTTTAAGTGGAACACATTTGAATTTTGACTCTGATAATAAAATTTTGTACAGTAACATGTAATTCATCACTGTCTTAATTTTTCTGACATGTGCAGATAAAACTAAGATAGATAATAACTTCAGCCTTTTAAATTATGCTTCTCTTTTCACCTGAGAATCCATTTAAAATATTTTGAGTATACATACTATAGAGATACATGAAAATGGAAAAAAATTACTCACTTCTGACATGGGCTTTAAAAAGATACACAGGGTGAGGCTAAAATAAGAAAGTATGTATTTGTGCTATATTGTAGAAAGAAAAACTACCAATTCAGTTTACTTTCTAATTATATGTCTTTAGAATAAATGAAATGATCTGCACTTTGGTAAAAGTGATTTCACCTAAAATGCATTTCAGATTGCTTTTTAATACATTTTCTGCATTTGACAGACTGTCTGTCTCCCTGAATTTCAAGAACAGTTTTCAATAACAACAGAATGATAAAATATATATAATTGTGGCTTATAAGTAGTACTCAAATTTAGTTTTCAATGCCTCTGGGTTTTTCTCTTTCTAAGAATTGGTCAGAGAGCATTAGAACTGACTGCACGCATTTGAGTCTTACCAGCCATAGGTAATACTTCTGTGCTATGAGTATGAAGAGTAAGCCAGCATTAAGAGTACCTTTGTCAGAGGATAGAGCCAGAGTCTACATCTCCAGTAATAAGTATACTATATGATATTCATATAATGCATAGTTTGTCCATCTATACTATACATAATATAAACGCGTTTAAATTTGTGTATTTTGGAATATATATGTATAATTTATTTCACTGCTCAACTGATATCTGCAGAACTTTCACATAAATTAGAAAATGTTTTTTGCAAAATGTTGGTGAATAGACCATGGGTACCATTCTTATCTTCGGAGACTATCAAATGATTGATTACACTGGCATAATAGCAAGAACTCTAACAATCTAGAGACAATTTATTTAGAAGCAATTCGAACCTGGCACATGACCCCCCAGAGAGCCGGTCTCTTGGTGAAATATACCAATCTGCATGTTGAACCCAGGTTTGTAAGTGATTCAGTTGCAAGCAATCCATCCATAATACAGTTAAGAAAAAAATGGCAAGGACAGTAATTTTCTATCCTAATTTTTTTTCAGCTTTAATTGAGTTTATTGGTACATGTTAGGGATACAGTACAGTTACATTCATTGTTGGGATCTTGTACCTCTACAGGACAAGTTTTGATTCTCATTTTTTCCCCTTACCTCTGCCCTCCCTATCCTAATTTTTTGTTAGACTCACCTGAATAGTTTTCAGACATACCAATGCTTAAGCTACATTCCACCCTGATCAAAAAATAATCTTGGGACACGAGGCATAGATATTGGCATCAGCATATTTTTAGTCTCTGAAGGATTCCAATACACTGTGAGGGTTAAGAAGCCATGGACAGAAGAATTTGAACATAAGGAATTGTAGGCAGTAGTTATAGAATCCTGCTGAAAGTTCCTATTTCAGTAATCTAAAGAGTTGTGACTACTGTTTGACATTCTTATCAAATACAGAGGAAAATCTATGTTTTCAATTAGCTTCAAACTGAAAAGCAAACAGCACACATGGAGCCAACTGACCCCTACCCTGACATGTCATTGCCATAATGCAAAGCTGGGAGTGGTTCGATGTCACCGATGTAGATGACTTCTTTCCATCTAATGACCCTGACATACCTCCCTCACCTACTTTGTCTTTTACTCATTCTTCTAGAGTCCTACACATACACACACACACACACACACACACACACATATAT
>NW_022900927.1:37210419-37221332 GCF_012274545.1 Fukomys damarensis
ATACATACATACTAAACCAGTGTTAACAACTTCTCAACCTTTCTTTATTTTAAATGAAAGAAAGGCCCATCAAAAAGGCTTTCTATTCAATAACTCCACCCAGTGGTCTACAGAACAGAACAACAAAAATTCTACTGTTGTTTATCTTGCAAGTTCTTGAAACTAGTGATCACAGATGACATGCTAAAATTGTTACAGCAGGAACATAAAGACATCATAAACTATTATTAGGTTCTATTGTCATCTGAGAGATGGTTCCTTTCTCTTGTTCTCCGGTTTTTTAAAATTTTATTTTCCTTTCTCTTTATCTCTCACGTGACCTGCCAGCTGAGCACTGAGTCTTTTTCAGTAACACATACTATTTTTTCACTTGACATTGCAAAAAGAATAGTAAAAGTTTTGAGCTGTTCTATATCAGTGTGCATAATAGAAAGTGACATGTGTTCCTGGGATTGTCAAACAAGACCTACAGGGCATTCAGGTACATTGAAACTGCTAAGCTGTGCTCTGCAGTTTGAGGTCATTTGTCAGTCCTTTAGTTCTGTTCTCTCTTGAGTTGCTAAAATTTCCTCTCCTTTCCTACAATCTCCTGCTAATTAAAGATTTTGGAGCACAAACTATTCCTTTTTCCCCATGTGAAAAAGGAATTAGAAATATTGTCTCCCTTAGAACATTTTAGCAAACTATAGATGGTGAATGGTTTAATTGGATGATTCTTGAGCCATTTATAATAACAATGATAAACACCCAATTCTTCTTTCATATTTTGGCTATTTTTCCATATTGTTTCACATTATATGTCATTTTCTTTATAGGATTTAACAGTGAACTCAATTTCATTGAGTAAGGAAAATTTTCTATATAGTAAGACCTTCGAGGATAGCAGCTTATTATTAAGTTACCAGAATTCTTATGATGACAGAGTTCACAGATACATTTATAACAAATTTGAGTCTACCCCAGAAATCTAGCAAATGCTGTGTAAAAGGGGTACTGGTTTAGTGAGAGCAGATCTGTTTGGAAGTCTTTTAGTTGAATCATAATAGGAAGAGAGTAGTTCTGACGTTATTAGGTGGACATACACCAAAATTTAGCATTAAAGAAGGGATTGGATATTAGGTGTTTTACTCTTAGAAGACACAGACTTCAGCAAACAGAACATTCAAGAATTCTACAGGTGTACAATAAACTCCAGTGTAAGTGCATCACGAAGGTGTTTCACAGGCAAGCATTGTTCTGGTACTTGCTTTACACAAAAATTTTCAGTATTGTAAGACTGAAATAATTGGATGATATAAATGAAATGTTTCAAGTAATAAGGAAAAATTCCAAAATAAATAGTAATTTCAATCCTGTCCAAATAAGGTAAAAAGAAACATAGCAGTTAGTATTTATGAGGTGTGTGTGTGTGTGTGTGTGTGTCTGTGTGTTTGTGTGTGTGTTGTACAGGGGAGGAATATAGAGAGTGTAGGAAGGTTGAGAGAAGTTGGCACAGCTTTTAAACCCTGCATATTTTCACAAGGAAAATTATTAAAGTCTCATGTTAAATATTAATACAGTTTTTCAATTTTAAGAAGAAACTTACTCAATTTAGTGGTTTGAAAATTGTTATCTTGCTGTGATTTAGAAAGAGCATTTAAACTGAAATTAGTATTATTTTTGGTTCAATAGGAAGATGCATGAGTTTCTAGAACTGGCAGATAAGATTCAGTAGCTGTCTGTGTGCATACAAACTGGGTGGTAAGTCTAAAAGGAAGTATCAGAATCTATCATTGGATAGATGAGGCTGAAAAAATCATTTTGCCAATTTTCCCCTTTTATTAATAAAACATTGGAATTCTAAAGTTAAAGGTGATTATGAGCATCTTTTCCTGTCACAAACATTTCAATTTGGGGGTCCCCATATGTTAAATTTCTAGTTATTCATGTATTAACTCATTGAAACCAAAAGGTTGGTCTTGGTTTTGTACATGTATAGTTCATTTTCTTTGACCAGAGATACTTACCTTAAAATAGCATGAAATCTCAGTTTGGGAGCATAATTTATTCCAGAAATGCTTATAATCCAAAGCACTTGTATATTTAATCCAAAGAGAATTTCTCCATGAGAAATAACAGAACTCACATGGTTTGTTTCATAACCTAAAAATATTCATATAAAAAGCATTATAATACTATAATGTGGCATAATAAAGACAAACAAATTGAGCTGGGGATTTAGCTCAGCGGTTCAGTGGCCTGCCTTGCAAGTGCAAGGACCCGAGTTCAATCCCCGGTACCAAAAAAAAAAGACAAACAAATTAACCCGCACTTACCTTTGAAAACGTTAGTGGCTGGTATGAGGGAGATGAGAAAGGAGGGCTATTGTCTATGGCAACTTTATCACTAATTTGTGTGTGTGTGTGCAGCTTTAACAAGGACCCTATTAAGTGACATTTGCTTTTATCTCCTTTTGAGGATTTACCAGAAATGACACTGCATTGTTGTTAAATACATTCACCACTTGCACTGCTACAGCCTTACTTGGGTGATGCTTTTCTGCAAAATTTTACACTTTTTTCCACATTTTTACATCCCTCTAATCTCTCTCAAAGTGAGGGATTCCTCCACCTGTTTTGCTCCTGCTCTGAAGATGAAATCTCCTCTATAACCTCTTGCTGTTGGGAGACGATCATCCACAACCCTGCAGAGAGGAGAAGGGAAGTGAGGGCTGGAGAAATAGAAAGATTGACTGAGATAGAGACAGACAGAGAAGAACCATTGGCTCAGTTGTGATCATATGAATTTGTCATCACATACTACTCATATTGCAGAACCTCACTGGTTTACCAAGTTAAAATTTATTAGAAACGTTTGATTATCTTGCAGAACACTTGAAGAACGAGTTACAATCCATGGCTTTACTTACCTCTTGATGTATTTCCTTTTGTAATACAGGCCCTCTATACAGTGACCAAACTGCAAGTGAGCAAATTATCACTTGTCGCCACCTAAGTACTATATGTGTAATGTCTAAATTTGCAATTTCCTTAAAGGATGAATTTGATTCACAATAGGTCTTAGATTTAATTAAAGAGCCAAAGTTTGAATATTGTCTAGCCAAATCTCTTAAATATTTTATGGCTTTTCATTTAAATCAAGTAACATTTTGTTCTTTTTAAATGTTGTCATAGAATTTTCTTTTGGAATTTGGAGCTTGCCACCACTGTAATAATGAATGTACGTGTGATACCCTGTCGGTGACATCAGTTTGTCATTTATATCATGCAATGATACCAGTAGCACCCCGCCTCACCCGGAGATCACTGGGCAAGTAGATTGTGCCAGTCGTTTCTCACTTGGTTAGATAGGTAGAGCCTGTGGTAAGGCTTTGTGTATGCAATTTGCTTGCAGAGAGCACCTGTCCCCTTCAGGGTTCAGTAGGAGAATTAACATGGTAATAAATGATATACTATACTTCTGTATTTCTGATCTACTTCCTTTGGAAACACACAAGTGGTAGCTATCAACATATTGTACAGACAAAAATATTTGTCACTCTAATATTGTGCCAAAGATTTTTTAAAGGTGGGATGAGGATTTTTATCTTCCAGTGTGTTCAGGTACAAATGAATAAAACTAACTGGTAATCTTGTAATTTCTTTCAAACTCTGAATTTTACCCTACTTGACAAATCTATTTTAACTCTCTTTCTGGACAGATTTATCTTTTCTGGTGAATATAGTTTTGGTTCACACTTTTTATGATTTATGTCAATTTGTTTTTATCTCTCTGCTAGTTTACACATTCTTCAAGGAGAGAGATAGCATCTATTTCTATTTTTGATAGAAACTTTAAATACAATAAATTTTAAGTCACATTTTCTTCAATGAAAATGCCAGAAGTGCCAGGAAGAACCATTAACTTCCTGGTATGAGGAAAACATCACAAAGCAAGAAGTGTTTTAGGAGCTTGAGACATAACTATTATAAAAAGTCTTAATCATTTTAAAGTATTACAAAACTAAACTTTAAAACTCACTTCTTTCCTTTAATTTGTTAAAAAATATCACTTGAGAGTAACACTTGCTATCAACTTTGACCAGCTTGGTAGAGAAAGTAAAAGAAAAGCAGTATAATAAGGTACTATTTCATGACACATCTATTACAGTAATTCATTTATAATATGGAAACTTTGTCAATAATGAATGCATGTTACTGTGGTGCAATTACAAATGTACCTTGGCTTTTCAACAATAAAGCTGCCAAAGGTTTCAAAATGTACAGGGGAGAAAGAATTTTTATTTGAACCGAACTAACCCAAGAAATAAATTTAAAAAAAATTGTCTTTAAAGAGACTTCAGTTCAGTAAGATTCTATGTTTTAAAAAAAGAGATACTTCTAGTATTCCATCAACTTCATATACTTAATTTTATATGCATTCTACCTTCTGAAATTATCCCTTTATAGAAAACATCCACAGTATCTTCCCATTGTCATTAAATGTAAGTCTGTCAAGAAAAGGATGCCAGTATGTCTTTGGAAGTCTTTGAAAGATCTTGGATTGAACTAGGAAGGTTGTACTAAGTTTTGTTTTTTTATTTTTATATGAAAAAGAGGAAAGCTGAAATTATATTACTCTATTATGCTTTTCATTATTTGTTAAATGGTAGTTTTAAGTTATAACCACTATGAAATTAATAGTAAATTTTTAGTGACATTGCTATACTCCAACCTATATGCTGTGCTGGCATTAAAATAATATAAATTGTACATACCTGAAAGAAGTTTTTCTGATTGTACAAGCAACACTTATAGATGAAATGGGATATCATAAGAGAATATATAAAACCACATAGCATTTTCAGTTAACTATTATGAATGAACTCTTTGAGATAGCACTGTCGAAAAAGGGGTTGGAGAAAGACTATCATTTTGAGCGATTTGGGTGAGAGACAATGAAAATTTTTGGTTTTGAGCAATAGTAAAGAAAAAGCAATGATATGGAAAATTTAAAATAAGATCCTATGCATCTCTTCTATTTGTTTTCTTTGTCCACCCAAGTTAGTTAAAGGCTCTACCTAGTTTTCACTGAAATCTCTCTGATCCAATAAGGACAAACTATTTCTGTTTGGAAGTATACTCTTTGAAAGTAGTGATGATAGTGGGAAGAATCTAAGACATAGGAAAGCTTTTTTTTAAATCAAAATACTTGGCAGAAGAGACACTTTAAACATGTAATAGTAATACTTCAAAATTTTATTCTATTTTTAAAATTATTACTATAATTGAAACAATTAAAATTAGAATTTGAGTCTAAGCTCTCTGAGAACCTGAGCTGACGTTGCATGAAGACACTTTAAGAGACAAATTGGAGTAAAAGTTGTTAGCGCATATTTATTCCATAGGTCAAGATGGGACATTTTGAAGAGTAGAACATATAAGAACAATCCTCACTCTGTGTTTCTGTTTAGAGCTCTCTGTTTTTCCTGAAGCAGATTCTCCATGTTTTCCTCACTGAGGTGAGTTCATACTTTTTTTACAGCACATTTTGGATCATGTTTAATGTTTTTCTTTTATGTGTTGAAAAAGTGCTTTGCTGTAACATTCAAGATTTTTCATAATTTGCTTTTGATGTACTATGTATTCCTTGCTTTTCATTTCTGTTCTGTATAGCATACCTTGGCAAGGATATCCTTGACTCTTTTGCAAGCTTTTTGTGATGACAGACATTGAAAAAATTCTTATTTGCTGTAGGCTTCATTTGGTACGTTGTGTTATTTACCTGTCATACAATGTTTTCCCTTAAGTCCTAGCCCGACTTCTGCCTCTTTAGCCATGTGCTGACACAGATAAGGAGTGCTGGGTTCCTTTTCTTCAGTAGAATGTTGTGTGAGGGCAGATAATATGTAAAGTGGAATGTCAGTGAGAGAAAAATGTAAATGAGTGAATCAGAATTTATGCCCAAGAAAGATACAGAGCATAGGAAACTTCCAATCACTTACAACCAAATACAGGAGAAAAGTAATTGACTCTCGGGGAATACTTGACACATATTAGTGACTACTGTCCATTGACTGCAAAGCTGAGGTGAGCCAGGCCCCCTGCCAAATAAATAAGTAAATAAATAAGAGCTGCAGGTTGTTCAAAGATGGAGGGCACACTTTGCTGACCTCTCCTTGTGAGCTACGAGACGCTCTTCCTCCAAGACTGGGGTCTCTATTTGAACTCGTTCTGCAATCTAAGGGCCACTTATTGACTGACACAATGTACATTCTACTCTTTCATCTATTGGGGAGCATTTTAGGGACACTTTTGAAATAGTGACATTAAATCTGTTTCTGAACTCCCAAATCTATACATTTTTAAAGAACTAGTCTTCAGAAAGTCATTATTATTTTAATAGGCTGATTGGAGTGGAATAAGAAGAAGGGATTCCAAAACCCTCCATGGAGGTAAGATAATATATCCTCACGTTTCTAGCTCCCTTTTTTATTTTACTAGTCATTGAATTCCTAAAGCATGGTACTCTGGCTTTAATATACTCTGTCACCTGGATTGCTCGTTAGAAATGCAGAATAGAGACAAATCAGAATCTCCAGGGGTGGTCCCCAAATCTAGCTTTTCACAAGCTCTCCAGGTATCTTTTATGCACGCAGAGGTTCTAGAAACATGGTTCTGTTCAAATACCTCAAAGCCTTCCTTAATCTAGTAGAAAACCAATGTGCTTCCTCAGTCTTGGCAGTTCAATATTTGCTTTTTTACTCTTCTGGTAATATCTATACTATTCTGTGTCATATTATAATTTGTCATAACATAATGATACGTGAACTTGTTTTATTCCCTTTATCACAGGTCTATGCTTCTTATAGGGGAGTTCAGTGTATCTCCAGAGCATGGGGCCCAGAGTTTGCTTCTAGCAGGTGCTCAATTCTTATTTCTAAGAATGCATGAAATGTTACCTCCAGGCCTTTCCCCTTCTTTTCTGTCAGTGTAATGTGAACATAAGCTACAGTGTAACTCCAAAATGCTTGTACCATATTAAAATAAATGAACTGCTTAGAAAGCCTCTTGCTTGAACTAAGCTTAGTTCACAGAATTTTGTCGAGATAAATAGTTGACTCAGGCTTTTTTGTTCTCTGTAAATCTCCTTATCAGCAGAAGGTTTATTTTTGAACCTAGTGGCTCAATATAGTGAGAAGTAGTCACTTGAATAAAAAACTGAAGAATAATTCATGGTTCAGGTCATAAAATTACCTCTATGTCTGTCATTTGTGAATCATTTATGATGTCCCCAGTACAGTCTGAATTTTCAAAAGGTTAACTTTGGATGTGCATTTTTAAAGGGTTTGTATTTTCTTAAAATGTGTCAGGCTACAAAAAAGGCACTAAAAGCACTATTTAAGACCTACATAATCTGAGAGAATGAAGAAAACATCCTCAAAACTTATTTAGTTACAGTTACCATTGGACAATTCTCTGGCACTTAGTTTTGCAAAAGTTATTAATAAAACCTACAATGCAAACACCTGCTTCAGATTTAAATGACCTGAATGATTTGTTTTCCTTTCTAGTACTGAATGGACAAGGTGTTTTTACAAAATTTTTTGCAGAAATCCAGCACTGAAATTCAGTAACATGCATACACAAAAACACACATTCACGCAAGTTGAACTGTTAACTGGAAACATACATACAAAAAGAAAGTAGATTTCTGTAAGTATTGTACTACTTTTTATTAGCCCTCAATACAGTATTTAAATAAGGCATTAAATGAATTGTAGTGAAATTATATTCAATTATACTAGAATTAAGATTTATATAACACCTAACATGGAAAGGATATTACAAATACTTTCATAGGGATAGACTAGATACATAGGACTATTTATAGATGTATGCTTTCAAAATCAAATGATAGGAGAGGAAAACATTTTCAGCAAGCAAACTGTGTGAAAGTCTAGGGCTCAAATAAAGGTGAATGCAATATTTTGAATTCAAAAGAAAAGTAACTTATTAGCATACAAACAAAAAGTAATATAAATGCAGAAAAATGAACTGTCGAATGTCAGCAAGTACACATTTTAGAAATATAAATTCTCCTCACAATCTGGTAAAATTCAAGGAAGCTTGACTCTTTCTCAAGTCAACTCAATCATTGTTTACCCTAAAAAGGCCAATGTTCAAGACAATGTACAAACTTTTCTGGTTCTTTTGAATATCCAAGGCCAAAACCAATTTTAAATCTCTACAGAAAATTTCTGAGTGTATCTTGTTTCCTGTCTTCTCAATGCCTCTCCTCCAACTCTAAGATCTCATCCTACACATCCTTACTAAAAAGATTCTTCTCAAACATTGCTTTTATGAAGTCACTTCTCTGCTTGAGCATTTAGAGTGATTTTCCATAAGCTGTTATATAAAATCCCATCTTGCCTTGCAAAAACATCTCTACCAACTAAACTACATCTTCATCCAATCAAATAATCATTATTGTCATAAGTATGTGAGCTTATATACTCTACATACTCTGCTTAGGTTTTTAAAGCAAACTGTGAAATATTTTTAATGGTGACCTTTCCATGGAATGCTAAATGTTAACTTTAGAACTCTCCACGAGTTATTTTATAGTGTGCATAATTTGGAGTTGTTTTCATCTAGTACATTTTGTACGTTTTTGGAGCTACCCTTATGGCAGGTTAATGACCAAGCAGATATTTTCTGTTCATAACAATTCCAATGTTTCTCATTCCTGGCAGTTTAAAAAATTAGTTGGTCTTATGAAGATTGACACTACCTTCTTTTTCATATTTTATTAGTAGATCCATTAATTAATGAGCTAAATAAAATTGATAAATTGAGTTCATTTTATATTTTTATTAGTGTCATAATTTTACCTATCTTAAAGTTATGATTAACAGGATTTAGTATACATAAGTGGTTACTACCATCTTTGTCTTGGGAGGTACCATATGTCCTTTGCCCCCCTTTTCTCCCAGTACATACACAAATTCTGAGACATTACTTAAACTACTATTTGCAGGAAATATTACCAATGTGCATTTTGTAGAGAGATAATTATTGAAGGAATTAGTCAAACATCATAAACTATTCAAAGGGACTCTAAGAACCACATATATAAGGGTAACAAGAATACTGATATAAATTTACATAAGTGAAAAATTTGGTAAATCTGGCCAATATCTGCAAGGCAGTAATCAGTTAAATCTCTATCAGATAAAATTAGTGTTTCAGTGGACAAGAATCATTTGCAATAAAATCAGATATTCTAGCATTTGCTGACACCGCTCTAGACACTGGAAATACAATGATGAAACAAAATCCCTGCATTCTTGAAATTTTTGTCTGCATGTGTGAGTATGTGAGGGAGGGGTTGGGGTGGGATAATATGATATTAAGCAAATACATTTATAATAAAAACTTTAAAAGACATGTGCTATCTATGAAGCAAAAAAGCAAGATACTAAGTAATGTAGGGTAAAGAGAAGTAGAGATTTCTGTGACATTATTAGGAAATGCCTCTTGGCTAAGAGGTATTTAAACAGAAGCACAGAGGAAGAAATGGAGCAAATCATGAGTCAGTGGGGATTAGGAGAAGAAAGAAATCGATATATAGAGAATATGGAGCACAAAAGCCTCCAGGCATGAGCAAAAGAACCAAAAGGGGCCTGATATAGGTAAAAGGGAATGAGTTACAGGAAGGAAAGTTCTGAGAAATGGAGCTGGGGTGGTTGATGGTGCTGGGTGGTTGGTGGAGATGTGGGATGATCATGATAAACTTTTTGTTTTAAGACTCTTTTTCCTTAAAGGGAAATGAAACATTGCTGGAAGGTTTGAGCTTTGATGTAACATGGTTTAATAGAAAAAAAAAAATTCTGGCTTCTGTGAGGGAAGAGTCCAAAGAATTCAACGGCAAAGCAGGGAAACTAAGTATGAAGTTTTACAGGTTGAACTGTGTCTCATACCTGTGAAAACCATCCAATTTGGAAAACAGTTTTTGCAAACATAATCCAATTAAGAAGAAGTCACACCAGATTCTGCTAATTTCTCCGACAATGATTGACGTTCTTAAAAGAAAAGTGAACTTGTACCTGGACACTGGGGTCTACCCGTATTAAGACAGAGACAGAAATTAGAATGACATCATGAAAATAGAATAATATAATAGAAATACAATAATATCACAATTCAAGGGATGATAAAGGACTGCTGGCAACCTCCAAAGCTAGGAAGAAGTGAAGATCCAGATCCTCACATTAAGTCATCAAACAAAGCACAGCAGCCCGACTGACACCTTGATTTCAGACTTTTAGCCTCCACAGTATGAGAAAATAAATCTTTCTGCTGTAATCACTGCATTTGTGGAACTGTATAATGTAAGACCTAGAAGTGTAATATACAGGAGGCTAGTCTAAGTCATGGAAAACATGATGTTGACTTTGTCAGTCTCATACTGATGGAGGTAATGAGAAGCATCTAAGGAGGGTAATTTAACAAGTAGTATAACAACAGCATTTGTTGATGCAGAGTGGTGTTATAGAGGAGAGTTAAGAGAAGTTCAAGAACAGGATTTCATTGTTAAGAATTGAACTTAATAAAACTAAACAACCATATTTCTGGGGCATGATGACAGACACCTAAATGCATAGGTGAGGTTTCCTGAAAATTTGCAGTGGAGACCAAATATAGAAGAACCAGGTATCATAAGGGCTGTCTATTAGTTACACTATTGTAAATCTTAAGCTATTAATATGCAGTTGAGTTTTAATCTTCCCAAGACTCATACAATAGGCAAGATCAGTGCTTTAAGGAATAGAATAACATGAGAAATTTGGGCATCAAAATATTTCCTTTCATTTGTTGCTTAGTTTTAAGATGCTTCTCATATATTATTATTATTATGACGATGATGATGAT
>NW_022900927.1:37222035-37250035 GCF_012274545.1 Fukomys damarensis
CAGCCCGACTGACACCTTGATTTCAGACTTTTAGCCTCCACAGTATGAGAAAATAAATCTTTCTGCTGTAATACCGGCTGACACCTTGATTTCAGACTTTTAGCCTCCACAGTATGAGAAAATAAATCTTTCTGCTGTAATCACTGCATTTGTGGAACTGTATAATGTAAGACCTAGAAGTGTAATATACAGGAGGCTAGTCTAAGTCATGGAAAACATGATGTTGACTTTGTCAGTCTCATACTGATGGAGGTAATGAGAAGCATCTAAGGAGGGTAATTTAACAAGTAGTATAACAACAGCATTTGTTGATGCAGAGTGGTGTTATAGAGGAGAGTTAAGAGAAGTTCAAGAACAGGATTTCATTGTTAAGAATTGAACTTAATAAAACTAAACAACCATATTTCTGGGGCATGATGACAGACACCTAAATGCATAGGTGAGGTTTCCTGAAAATTTGCAGTGGAGACCAAATATAGAAGAACCAGGTATCATAAGGGCTGTCTATTAGTTACACTATTGTAAATCTTAAGCTATTAATATGCAGTTGAGTTTTAATCTTCCCAAGACTCATACAATAGGCAAGATCAGTGCTTTAAGGAATAGAATAACATGAGAAATTTGGGCATCAAAATATTTCCTTTCATTTGTTGCTTAGTTTTAAGATGCTTCTCATATATTATTATTATTATGACGATGATGATGATGATTATTATTGAATACTCCTTTTTTTATAGCTTCATGGATCCTGACTTACTCCTAAGTATGAGTAGCCTCTCAAGAAATACCCACTGGATTTAAATTAATTTACCAAATTGTTTCGGTATTGGACAGTTAGATTTCTGTGATGTACTGTTCTGTGTGTCATCTTCTTTTATATACTTAATAAGGTTAAATAATATTTCTTTATATTTATGTTATCATATACCAAGGACTTTCATACTTGTCTCAATAATATTTACAATGTAGGTTGTGATATTGTCTAATACCACATACCAAAACATCATAAAACATAGAGGCTTAAAGCAACTTAATCCCTCTTTAATATTTCTCATGGTTATGGTGTTGATTGAACACATGTGGTTAATGATAGAGAATTTTCAAATAAAATATCTTTTGGCCTACAATCATCTAGAGGAATTATTCACTTATATGACCAACATTGGCATTTAGGCTGGAATCATAGATGGATGTTTCCCTTAACACATATATAAACTTTCTCATTACCTGAGCTTCCTCATGTATGTAGGCTGGATTCCAATAGGATAAGTAGAAACAACTGCAATTTCATAAGGACCAGGTCTAGCTCTCACATTATTACTTCTGTTGAATTGTGTTGACAAGTTGTGGTACTTAGATTCAAGGAGAGAAACACAAATGCTACTTTTCAAAGGAAAGGATTTGTATAGTCACTTTGAAGACTGAGGGAAGAGGCAACAATTATTTTATACTGAAAAATTCAAAAGTTGAGAAACCAAGACTCTTACCTAAAATAAAAAAAAATGATAAATTTTATAGTTGAGATTTCAATCAAATTCCCTTTATTTTATTGTACTTTGTATCACTGGAAAGAATGAGTATGGTGTTTGAGTACGTGGTATTTGGAGTCAGATGTAGGAAAAACAAACTTTAGTTCTTTTACTTTGTAGTGCTAATACCTTAACTGATCTAATACACATAATAATTTAGAACTATACATGGGATATAATCAGTCAATAAATTTTAGCTAGCAGAACTCATGAAAGTATTTGATAATTTTTTTAGATGAAGTTTTTACAAAGGTTGATCAAAATATATGCTAAAATAATATCATTGAGCTCTCTCAATATACTCCACCTTGCTTGGACACATTTATTTCATCATTCTTGCCACTTTCTAAAGCAGTTATAGGGAAGTCCTCTTTCATAAGTGTCTTTAAAAATGTCATCAAAAATAAAAAATAGTGCCAGTAGTGCTGCCAAGTGTCATCTAATGTAAAGACAGGTTTGCCTGGTAAAACATTAAGCTTGTCCTCAGCTATTATATTCACTGAATCTGGCACCATCATACAACTTCTGTCTCTTCCTTAAAGTCAAAATTGCCATGGAAAGTAAATGTTTTCAATTGATTCAGGACACTAAAGCAGCCCAACTAAAGACACTCACCACAGCCAGAGAGGAATTCTAGAGTTGCTGCAGAAAATGGCAATAATGAGGGGATAAATGTGTTCACAAAAATGGAGAGTATTTTGAGAGGGGATTATTGGAAAAATATATTTTATTATAATTTTTTCCTAATTTAAATATTCACCATATTTGTTGATCACACTACCTACATGCAAATCATGAATGGATGTTTAAGAGGCAATTACAAGAGTTTATAATATATATGTGAATTTGTGACAAGAGATTAGTTACCTTTCTGCTGTGCTTTCAGAATGAATCATAGCTCAGGCATTATAATTTCCTCATTGAAGAGGAACAATCCACTTATGTATTCCTCTCCTTACTAGCAAGAAGGAACTCAAGGTAGATGTGACTGTTTTTATTGGCCTTTATATTTGTACTAACTCTGGTACATAGTAGGAGTTTAATGCCTGAATCAAATGATCGCATAGCAGCTCAATTCATAGCACTAAGAAAGAGAAGTTAGGGAATGATACTGCATTTTGTAAGGATTCTGTTCTGTGGAATTTGAGCTTATCATTGGTCTGAAAATTTCAATAAAAGGAGAAGAGAAAAAAGGCAGCCTGGGATTGTAATCAAATAATCCAGTTACTTTAATATTTATTGTGATTGAGTTATTTACAAAGATGAATTCTGTTATGTTTTCTCCTTATTGGACAGTATTTATTTTCAGTGTTTTCATGCTTGTTTATTTACACTCAAGAGAAAATGTTTTACCTTTTGCATTCATCATAAAGCCTATAAACATTAAAAGCTTCCACCATAATTCAAAAATCAAGGAGAAGACAGGCATGGTGGTGCATGCCTGTAATCCCAGCACTCAGGAGGCTGAGGTAGGAGAATTGCTATGAGTTCAAGACCAACTTGGGCTGCATAGCAAGTTCCAGTTCAGTCTCAACTACACAGTGAGACACTGTCTCAAAAAAAAAAAAAATCAAGGAGAGATCCAAAAACCAGCAGTTTTGGCCCACAGGACCCAGCCAAAGGCCCACCTGGAAAAGAGCTGCACAGGAACTCAAACAGCCAGAGGCCCACACAGATACCATTGATAAGTGTGCACAGATCCCAGGGAGAAACCCACATGGACCCAAGCAGTGACGTTTTGGGCAGGTCCCAGTCAGGACCCCTCCCAGACACTAGCTGCTTGGGCCCAAAGGTCCCAGCCAAAGGCCCACCTGGAAAAAGCTGCATAGGCGCACAAACAACAACCAGAGGGCACCCAGATACCATTGGAAATGTGTGCAGATCCCAGACGAAAGATTGTTCAGACACCAGTGACTCCAGTGCACAGCCACCGGCCAAAGGCCCTCCCAGACAATAGTTACACAGGTGGGCAGTCTCCAGCCAGAGGCATGCCCAGACAACAGGGGTGTGCAGAATCGAGAAGGCCACCATTCTGAACCCCGAAATTGGTGCACTGATGAGCAGCAGAGAGAGGTTTTACAGAGGCTTGCTGAGAATTGAAGCCCACTGGGTAAGTAAAAAGTCATCTAAACAAAGGTGCAGCAGGCTGCATCTGTTGAAATGAAAAGACACATAAGTTTCAAAACAAGACTTCAAGATCAACTAAGGCAAACCCAAAAGGCAACAAGATGGAACAGTCTGATACTCAAGCACCTGGACTCCCTGAACTGGCAATGAAAGAGGATCTGAAAAAAATGAAGTCAGAAATAATTTCTTAGATAACAACAGAGATAATGTCCATAGTGAAAGATATGATTAACAACTCCAGAGCAGACACAGAAAAAAAAATAGAGGAGCTGAGGAATATGATGGAATCCAAGTTTAGAAAATAAATAGATATCACACATGTGTAAATACAGAATAGTCTCTCTGGTGTGAAAAACTATAATAGTACACAAGATCCTAATGGGATAATTAATCGTGTGAAATAGGAAGAAAAGGGCTGAAGGTGTAGGGAAAGTGGGTAGGGTAGGGGAAAGGAAACAAGGGAAAAGAAAAAATATGAGAAAATGAAAAAAATGGAAATAAAGTGTTTATAAATAGGGAGGGGGAGGGGGTGAAGGGAGGGCAGGGACAAGGGGAAAAAATGAGAACCAAGACCTGTCATGTGAAGGTGCAGGATCCCAGTAATGAATGTAACTGTATTGTATACTTAGATTGTACCAATAAACTCAATGAAAAAAATTTTAAAAAGAAAATAAATAGAATCCATTAAACAGATGCTAACAGATAACCAAGAAATTAAAAATTTCATTGACAGTTTATGCAGTAGAATGAGCCAATGTGAAGAGAGAATATCAGATGTAGAAGAGAGGATTGCAATTAGTGACCAGGAGAAGAAAAAAATAGTAAGGGACCATGAGAAATCAATCCAGCAGCTGCTAGACAATGCCAAGAAGCATAACATAAGGCTGATCAACATCAATGAAGAAACAGGACAGAGTACATATGATAAAAAATAAAACAAAAAAACAAATACAACTGTTCACAGAAGTAATGGCAAAAACTTGCCAAGCAGGGGAAAAGTATTTGACATACAGCTGTGATCAAAAAATCTACACCTAGGCAACACTCTAAAAAATTAAAAACAATATCCTAGGAAAAGACAATGAGGATCACAACCCTAGGAAGCTCAGCAGAATGAATCCATCAAGCAAGACAAGAAATTAAACGGAAAGGGAGAGAATCCAGCAAAAAGAAAAGTCATGGCAAGGATAAGTCAATACTTTTCAGTTAAAAAGTAAGGAGATTTCAGTGCTAACACAACTTAGGAACTTTTCTCCTTGGTGTACTTATCTATTTTAATTCATATTTTACTTTGATTTGTAATGGCCTATGTGTTTTCTGTAATACTGGTAATCCCTTGAGAAATGGTAGGATGATTTGGAATTCTAATCTCTACTGTCACTATGAAGAAAAATTTATGATAAAGCTCTGAATTTCCCTAGATTAATAATTGAATGCATGAGGATTTTATGCCAAAAGAAGGTTTTTGACACATTTCCATGCTGCCCTTCTTGGCATGTAAGGGAGAGTTCTGCCTTCTTGCATATTACATAATGTAGTCATTGATGTAGATTATTTCTTGAAGAAGAGACAGAGATTAATGAGTAAAGCCATAGGGATTATGTATTAAATGAGTCTGATGAGAAAGCTGAGATACATGTACAACATATGACATAAGAATAATTTTTTTTCCATTTTCTTATATCTTCCTCAATCTCTTTTTTCAGAATGCTGTAGTTTTCAGTGTAGAGGTCTTTTGCTTCTTTTGTTAGATTGATTCTCATATACTTCACTTTTTTAGGTGCTATTGTGAAAGGAATCGTTTCCCCAATTTCTTTCTCAGTGAGCCTGTTATTTGTGTACAAGAAGGCATTTGATTTTTGGGTGTTGACCTTGTATCCAGCTACTCTGCTAAAAGTGTCAATTAAGTCTAGAAGTCTTTTGGTGGAGTTTTTTGGGACTTCTATGGCAGACTATCATATCATCAGCAAATAATGACAGTTTAACTTTTTCCTTTCCTATCTTTATTGCTTTAATTTCTTTCTCTTGTCTAATTGCTATGGATAATGTTTCCAGAACTATATTGAAGAGGAGTGGTGATAGTGGGCATCCTTATCTTGTTCCTGATTTTAACGTGGTGGTTTTCAATTTTTGTCCATTTAATATGATGTTGGCTGTTGGTTTTTCATAGATAGCCTTTATTAATTTGAGACATAGACCATCTATTCCAATTTTTTGCAGAGTTTTATCATGAATGGGTGTTGAATTTTGTCAAATGCTTTTTCTGCATCTATCAAGAGGATCATGTGGTTCTTTTCCTTGACTTTGTTAATAGAAAGATCTCCCCTGCTTCTGGGTAGGAAAAAATCAGCATAGTGAAAATGGCCATACTACCAAAACTGCTATACAGATTCAATACAAAACCAATTAGAATCCTAACACTATACTGCACAGAACGAGAAAGAAGAATCCAAAAATTCATTTGGAGCCATAAGAAACTTAGAATAGCAAAAGCTATCCTAGGCAACAGACACATGGCAGCGGGTATAACAATTCCCAATTTGAAACTACACTACAAAGCCAATGTGATAAAAACAGCATGGTACTGGCAAAGAAACAGACCTGAGGATCAGTGGAACAGATTGGAAGACACAAAAACAACTCCAGATGCACTCAGCTACCTCATCTTTGACAAAGGAGCAGACAGTCCCCACTGGAGGAAAGATAGCCTCTTTAATAAATGGTGTTGGAAGAACCGGATCTCAACCTGCAAAAGATTAAAACTAGACCCTTATCTGTCACTATGCACTAAATTAAAATCCAAATGGATTAAAGATCTAAATATAAAAACAAAAACACTAAACTTGGTGGAAGATAAGTTAGGTAGAACTCTGGAAGACATTGGCATAGGAAAAGACTTTATGAACAAATTCTCAGTAGCACCAGAACTAGCAGAAAGAATCAACAAATGAGATCTCATCTTATTAAAAAGCTTCTGCACTGCAAAAGAAACCATCAACAGAACTAAGAGACAACCTACAATGTTGGAAAAACTTTTTACCAGCTGCTCCTCATACAAAGTACTCTTATCTAGAATATATAAAGATCTCAAAACAACCAGTCCCCCCAAATATAAAGACACAATTCTAAAATGGGCATCCGAAATGAACAGACATTTCTCAGACAAAGAAGTAAAAGCAGCAAGTAAATATATGAAAAAATGCTCCACATCACTGGTCATTCAAGAGATGCAGATGAAAACAACACTGAGATTCCACCTCACCCCACAAAGAATGGCTGCTATCAAGAAATCACACAACAACAAATGTTGGAGCGGTTGTGAGGAAAAAGGAACCCTTCTCCATTTTATTAGGAGTGCAGACTGGTGCAACCACTAAGGAAGTCAATATGGAGATACCTCAAAGAACTAGGATTAGAGGTTCCATTTGACCCAGCCATCCCTCTGTTGGGTATCTTTCTAAAAGAATTAAAAGAATCATACCACAGTGATATATGCACACCCATGTTTATAGCAGCACAGTTTGTAATAGCTAAAACTTGGAAACAGCCCATCTGCCCATCAGTTGGTAACTGGATAAAGAAGATGTGGTTTTTCTATTAAATGGAATACTACTCAGCCATAAAGAATGAGAAAGTAGATTCATTCATAGGTAAATGCATACACTTTGAGAATATACTCCTAAGTGAAATAAATAAGTCACACACATTCAAATACCAAATAGCTTCCCTAGTGTGAAAAACTAAAATAGTACCCAAGATCCTAACAGCACAATTAGCAATGTGAAATAGGAAGAAAAGGACCAAAGGTGTAGGGACAGTGAGAAGGATAGGGAAAGGGGAATAAGGGAAAAGGAAAAAAAATATGAGAAAATGTAAAAATGGAGTTAAAGTATTTGAAGGTGGGGAGGGGAGGAGGGGGTGAAGGGAGGGGAGGGACCAGGGGACAAAATGAGAACAAAGGCCTGGCATGTAAAGGTACAAAATCACAGTAGTGAATGTAACTGTACTACCTACCTAGAATGTACCAATAAATTCAATTTTAAAAAAGAATTATTTTTTTGTTTTTTTGAGACAGGGTTTCACTATGTAGTTGAGACTGACCTGGAACTTGCTATGTAGCCAGGCTGCTCTCGAACTCACAGTGATCCTCCTGCCACAGCCTCCCAAGTGCTGGCATTACAGGTGTGCACCACCACACTCAGCTTACATAAGAATAATTGTAAAGTGATTATTGATGTTTAATTTTAGGAAAAACACCTTACCTAAAATGGAGATACCTTGGTAATGTTTTATTTGGGGGGGGCAGGATTACTGTCGATTGAACTTGGGACTGTGCATTTATGAGGCAGGTGGTGCAACCAGTGATCTAAATTCCCGGACCCAGTAATGATATTTTTAAATAATATTTTAAGCAATTTTTTTGTAAATCTAGGAGGTATGTGAACACTGAAAATGTTTGCATGGATATTCTTTTAACATATTTTTCACTTTCCATCAACTTTTCTGTCACTAGTCAGCAGATTTTGTATCATTTTTAAGAGAAAAAAATTAAGAAAACTCCACTTGTGGCTTTTTTACAGTGTCTACTCAGTCAATCCCACTTACATTGAAAATAGAAAAGCCTGATGCTAAGGAAATGTTCTTTCATTAGTTCACTGTAGATTTTTTTCCTATGAGTAAACACTTGGTTCTCTGGGGGATTAGAATCTCTCAAGAAAAATTACTGAGCCAGTGAATCAGTTAACATTATTAGAAGGAGGGCACTGACCAGCTGTTCTCCTCCTTAGGGGGCAGAATTGGAAGAAATACACTTACATGGGAAATGGGAAAGTTATAGGGAACACAATGTTCCTAATGGAAAGGTTGATAGAAGCCTAAAGGGATAAAGTTTCTCCAGAGAGTAAATGGGACCCCTTAGATGAGAAGGAGCCTGTCATTTGAGATGCATTCTGACTCTACATCTTCCCAGTCAAGTGTGAATCTTTGTACAATTTGAACTTTCTTAGCCTAATTAACTGTAAAATTTGAAGATAGTAATAATGAACACATAAAGATGTACAGATTTTAAATGATTTCTATGAATCTCTTGACTTATAAATAGTAGCTGACACGTCACTGATTTGAGGAAGTGTGATCTCATATCAGTTCAAGGTGATTTCAGTGCAATAATTTGCTGCCTCCATTTGGAGGAAAAGAATCTTGGCAAGTAATCTCAAAAGTGGTTCGTGAAAACAAGAATGGTAATGATTATGTCCCCTTTAATAATAAAGGGAGAAAGCTCAATCTTTCCTGGAAGAGGAAATACATTTTTCCTTCATAGCATCTCATAACGTGCTGCTGCCCATGTCCCTGCCAACCTAATTTGCAATAATAATAATATGGTAATTTTATGCTTGTAATCTTAGGTTTGATTGTATGCCAGAGTTTTAGAGAAATAAGTGACAAAATACATTTCTTTGGAAATATATTTATATAGATACACAAATAATTCCAATGAACCAAGAGTTATATTTAGCGTACACATCTAAAACCTGGTTGCATCTTGTTCAGGTTACTCTATTTACATGCATTTCTGTGGTAACATGTAGATATTTAGAAGAAAGATATTTGATTTTTTAACTTTATAATTAAGTATGGAATTTTAGAAAGAACATTAAAAGACTCTCAAATTCTTTAATGTTCTTACTCTTTTAGTTTATTTGTTTGTATTGGAATTGGAAATAGTTAAATTTTGTTTTGGAATTTTTATTCAGTCAGAATAAATTTGTAAATCATATCAGCAAACATTTTGCACAGAACCCAGAGCTATACACTCAAAACCAATTCAGATATAGGAAACATATATTTTTAAGCCATGCAAAAATAAAAGCTGAGGTTAGACTAGTTTCTGAGAGCATCAAATGACACTGGATAACTTTTCCTACAAAATGAAAACTGCTATATCTTCATATCATAGAAATCATGTTCCTTAATCTGGCTCAGTACTTTTCAATAGGAAGGGAGCAAATCCTCCATTCCCTGAATAGAAGTTACTTTGTACTTGCCCTTATTTTCTTTTGGTGACACATTCAGCAGCTTTTTTATTAGAGAAGTTAAATGGAGTGTGTTTTACAGTACCCTTGCCAATAATATTTAAACAATTAAGCACTTACAATATGTTTTATGCTATGATAAGTAATTCAGATTAATACAGAAGGAAGAAGTTCTTATCAATGACACATTTACTGAAGTATTTCTTGAAAGAACAGATTTATTTATAAGTAACTTCCAGGCAATCATTTCTTTATGTCTATTCATTTAAATGACTCCTTAAAAGATTTATTCATGAAAAATTTATTAAGACATATCATCTTCTAGAAATGTACTAGCTTAAGTATTTCAGTGGAGATAATTAAATGAAATCTAATGATCAAAAAGGAGTTATAGACAAAAACGGTGGGTACATGAAAGAAAGGGTCTAATTCTAAGGATATTATTAAGAGTTTTTAATACAAGAGTAACTGATTTATTTTTAAACTGATTCTAGAAACATTCACCAGACAGGTTATGGTGAACCAGAGAGAAAGGTAGTAGGATGAACAGAATCATTACCTGGGGTAGAATGAATGGGGAAGTAAGACATGAAAGAGGATAGCATATTTAGAAAGAAGTAGTTCAGAACTACAAATGCAAGGAACAAGCAAGTGGTCATAGATGGACGATACTGAGACAAGTTGGCTAGATTATAAAGGATCTTAAATTTTCATCAAATAAATTAGTTTATCTTACAGTAAATGGAAAATAATTGAAGGGCTGTAGAAAATATTATTATGACCATATTTGAGTTTTATTGCGCTGATATGAAAGGTGGAGCAGAAATGGTGAGGATGGAGGCTCTGACATCAGCTGAAAAAGAAACAACAGCATCAAGTAAAAACAGATAAGTCTCTAAACAAAAGTATCACAGTGAAGGCAGAGGAAAAATGAGTTTCCTTGAAATAATTAGGAAACAGAAACTCCAGGATGTTACCACCATTAAATATAGGAAACAATGCAAGCAAAATCTTTGTAAATTGGGAAAGGTGGAGGTGTTAAAGGGAGGTCAGGGGAATGGGGAAAAAATAAGAACCAAGATATATTATGTAAAGGTACAGTATCCCAATAATGAATGCCAGAATATTGTATACCTAAAATGTACCGATAAAATGAATGAATAAAAAAAATTGCTATGGGAGAGAGAAGAGTTTTCAACCATTAGTGGGTTTATGTCTTTAGAGACTGAGAATTTCCCGTCAAAGAGTCAAACACAGAACAGAGTTCAGGGCCACAGAGATTGACAGAGAGGCCTAATTGTAGTACTTTTTTATTAGTACATGTTTACAGTATTCTTTGTATGTAGAGTTGGTACATGCGCGTGACACACCTTAATTCTTTTTAGATCTCCTTCTGTTCTTCCACTCTAGCCTTCCAACGTCTTAGTCCTTTTGCTATTTGCCAAAGATGTATCTCCCCATTCTTATTGTCTATCTCTTATTCTTCACTTCAATTTATTTGCACTGTGGGTCTCTCATATGAGATAGACAATTAATGGAATAATTTAAAACCATGTGTATGTATCTCAAGGACTTGATGGAATGAATATATTTATTTTTTAAAATAAATACTTTTTTAGGGAAGGAAGGCAAAATGTGGACAGAGATGATTACTTTTTCTGATATGATTGCTCTAAGAAAACAATTACAAAATTACCAGCACTAGGCTCACATATTGCTACATCTTTCTAAATTTTGGAACAGTCCTTAGTACACTTTGTGTTATTATGACAGAGCATATGAGACTAGAAAATTAGTAATTAGAAAAGTTTATTTTGATTCCTTGGCCTGGAAGTGCAAGAATATAACAATGGCCTCTACTAAGCTAGTAGTAATAAGGGCTTCATTCTGTGTTAAAAACAACATGGTACTGGCAAAGTAAAAGACCTGAGGATCAGTGGAATTAGTTTGGATGATACAGAAACAACTTCAGATGTACTCAGCTGCCTCATCTTTGACAAAGAAGCCAACCGTCCTCAGCGGAGGAAAGTTAGCCTCTTCAATAAATTGTGTTGGAAAAACTAGATTTCAACCTGCCAAAGATTAAAACTAGACCCTTATCTTCCACCATATGTTAAACTAAAATCCAAGTGGATTGAAGATCTAAATATTAAAACAGAAACACTGAACTTGCTGGAAGGTGAGTTAGGCAGAACTCTCTAAGACCAATGTCTTAGGCACAGGAAAAGCCTTTATGAACAAATCCTCAGGAGCATGGGAACTAGCACAATGAATCAACAACTGGGATCTCATCTTATTAAAAAGCTTCTGAACTGCAAAAGAAACCACCAACAGAGCTACAATTTGGGGAAAAAAATTTGTCAGCTTCTACTCAAAGGACTATTATCTAGAATGCATAAAGAACTAAAAAAAAAAAAAATCAGTCCCCCAAATATAAAGACCAGATTCAAAAATGGTCATCTGAAATGAACATTTCTCAGACAAAGAAGCAAAGGCAGCAAATAAATATATGAAAAAATGTTTAATGTCACTGGTCATTTGACAGATGCAGATGAAAACAATACTGAGATTCCACATAACACGAGAAAGAATGGCTGCTATCAAGAAATCAACCAATAACAAATGTTGGTAAGATTGTGGGGAGAAAGGAACCCTTCTCCACTGTTGGTGGGAGTCCAGACTGGTGCAACCACTGTGGAAATCAATATGGAGATACCTCAAAGAGCTGGGACTAGAGGTTCCATTTGACCCAGCTATTCCTCTGCTGGGTATCTTTCCAAAAGAATTAAAAGAATCATACCACAGTGATATATGCACACCCATGTTTATAGCAGCAAGCTATGTAATAGCTAAAACTTGGAAACAGCCATTTGCCCATCAATTGTTGACTAGATAAAGAAGATGCAGTTTTTCTATAAAATGTAGTACTACTCAGCCATAAAGAATGAGAAACTAGAGTCATTCACAGGAAAAAGGATGCATATTGAGGCAATACTCTTAAATGAAAGACATAAGATACACATGTGTAAAGACCATATAGTTTCTCTGGTGTGAAAAACTCAAAGTGTAAATAAGATCAAGATTGTATAACTGATAATATCAAATAGGATGAAAAGGGCTAAAGGTGTAGGGGATGCGCAAAGGATAGGGGAAAGGAAATAAGGGACAAGAAAAAATATGAGAAAGGACAAAATTGTGTTATTTTCCCTCTTAGTTATTGCTTTTAAATCTTAAATGTTAATAGTGTAGGCCACAGGCATGACAGGCAATGAGTAGGTGAAAAACCAATGGAAAAGTGCTCAAAACTCCTGCGTTAGATAACAGCGAATGTATCACTGTGGTCCACAGAGAAAGCTGGAGAAGGTAGCAAGGAGATGCTGTACCAGCTACTACAGCCTTGAAACAAAGTTGGTGTTTCTTTGGACTCTAAAACTGTTCCTATGCAGCTTATTTTATTTTTGTTTAATCAAATAAATGAGGGTTTTTCCAAGGGGGAAAAAAAAGAAACAGTCTTTGTAAATAGGGAGGGTGGAGGGGGTGAAGGGAGGGCAGGGGTATGGGGAAAAAATGAGAGCCAAGACCTGTCATGTAAAGGTACAAGATCCCAATGATGAATGCAACTGCACTGTATACTTAAGAAGTACCAATAAACAATAAATGCTGACAAAAAAAGTAAGGGCTTCATGCTGCCTTAACTCACTGTGGAAAGGGGAAGGAGGGAAAGTTGGCATGTGTGAAAGAGAAAAAAGATGAGAGTAAGCCTCACTTTACAACAACCTGCTCTCCATTTAACTAATCCTGTCTAGTGAAAGTGACTGCGTAGAAAAGAAAGGCATTAGTCCATTCAAGAGGGCCATGATGTTATTATTCAAGTACCTCCCACTAGGTTCCAACTCTTTAATACTACAACTTTGGGGATTGACACGTGGCATGCATTTTGTTGAAGAAAACATATTCAAACCACAACAATCTAGTACTAGGAAATTTCTCCAAGTTTAAGATTCATTTTTGTCATTGAAAATTCACCTCTGACTGAGGTACAACTCTGTGAATTTTTATTCCTGCACAGATATACACATGCATTCTCCTCCATTTGCACCACACTTCCAGCAGTAAATTTGGTGGCCATTTCCCATAAGATCATCCATGTGGCATAGATTTAAAAATCACAGGTATTATAAAACAAGAGATTTCAATCATGATAGTATTTATTAAGCACTACATATCAAGTGATCTTCTTGTATTTACTAATTTCCTTGCTCCACAAAAAAACTCTTGGGAGTAGGTTCCAGTAGTGTTCCTACTTTTTACAGATAGGAAAAGTAAGTTACAGTGGGTTAAACAATTTTCTCACCTTGTAAGCAGTTGATATATGGTAGGGAGCAGTACTCAGATCTCATCAGTCTGGCTCTAAACTACTGCATCTTTGTATCACTTCTTATAAACGTACTCATGTTTTAAACTTATTCATATGATACACATTAAGCACCAGGGACTTTTATTTGGAGTCATTTTAGTGAACAGTAAAGGAATGAATTCATGAAAAAAGACATAGGTTAGTGAATTCATAATAAACATATAATCACCCTTGCCATATGTTAATTGGCTATGCCTATGAGAGATTTTCCCTCCTATCTGCTAAGTATGTTTCTATTTCCTTTCTACAGGAAAAAGATATCAAAAAAAATTCATAACAGAATCACTTAAGGTAGAAAACCATCTTCTGGATGTAAAATACTCTCCAAAGGATGGTTTAATAGTGGTCTCAGATTCTGGTGTAATGCGAAGGCTAGAAATATGACACTTCTGCTGTCCTTTGACCAAATAAGCATCAATTCCCATATGTTTCTCTTTTCTTCCTGTTCATCTCCCACAGAACTCTCTTTCGGATAGTCTTTGTAAACACAAATGCTTCCAGAGGCAATGGTATAAGTTAATTGTGTAAAGCTGGACCGAGCAAGATAATAAGGAACACTGAGGAATATTTAACTCATAAATATATACAAGCCATCCCTAGGAGCGTTAAATTCATTTTTAAAGCATCAAGAACAAAAACAAGCAGCAAATATGCTGCTAACCAGACAATTGCCAAACACATAGTTTCTTTGTTACCCGTCAAACATTTCTCTTTCTGTCATGTGTTTTCTCCGCTCCTTTTACCATAGCTAAATCATTTTCTCCAGCTTCTGCAATGAAAACAAACTGAGATTAACAAACTAATGGACTTCAGAAAACTGCCACAATTTAATCCCACAGAAAATGTAGGTGCGCTACAGTTAGAGACCTGT
The DNA here is from genome assembly GCF_012274545.1 of Fukomys damarensis. Classification (NCBI taxonomy): domain Eukaryota; kingdom Metazoa; phylum Chordata; class Mammalia; order Rodentia; family Bathyergidae; genus Fukomys; species Fukomys damarensis. The sequence goes on from NW_022900927.1 coordinate 37,237,012, forward strand.
AAGCAATTATCCTACATTGTCTTGGTAGTCTTAACCTAATGATACGAGTTTGAAAAGTAGATAATTATCTCCAAATGAAATAAACAAAAGGAGAAAGCAGAGATCTTGGAAGATAAGAAGACTTCAATGCCCCATTACTAGAGTGAAGATTGGAGGGCCAGTGTGCAACTGGTACTAGGGAGTGGGGCATGGGCTGAGTGTTTCATCACTTTGAGTAAGGATAAAATATGACATACCTATAACCATAGGCAGCTGAGTTCTGCCCATAACCTGTATGAGGAAACTCAGTCAGTAAGGATATCTCATCCTCACAACCACAAGGACTGGATTCTTCCTTCTTATAACCTCAAAGAGGGAGCTGGCTTTCTCCAGAGTCTCAAAGAAAAAAAAAATGCTAGCTTGTGGACACCTTGATTTCCTCCTTCTGGAGCTCTTAGCAGAAAACAGCTGTGCCACACACAGTGCCTAGACTTCTGCCCCATGGAGACTCTGAGATAATAAATAGGAACTTAGAACTACTAGGTGTTTGAAAATTTGTTGTGAAAGCCACACAGTACAATAGATAAGTTGCAGTTGCCACCTCTTTACTCATCTTACAAATGATATCTTCGATGTCAGCATCAGTTGCATATTAATGAAATTCTTAAGGTCTAATGACCCAAATGGACAAATGATACAACAGCAGACCTGACCCTGTGGCTGGCTGGAAGACTCAGACAATAGATTGGTGTGCCCAAATCGCAAAATCCCCAAGAAGACCACCAAGGAGTCTCTTCCGATGCAAACACAAGGGGAGTTTATTGCAAGCTCGAGCCTGGTCCCTCAGGTGTCACCGTCACAGCGGCTTCAGACCAAGAGTCCAGATCCATCTTTGAAGCAGGGTTATATAGGGTTAGGAAGACTCTTCCTTTTTATAGGTCCCATTTTTATCTTTCGCTTACTATTGGATATTTGAGGGGTACTGGGAGGGCACTTACTGGAAAATTACTAATGCCTACGTTCACAGAATCAATTCCTCTTTTTAAAGAACATCTGATTATGGGCTGGGGATTTAGCTCAGCAGTTCGGTGGCCTGCCTTGCAAGCGCAAGGACCCAAGTTCAATCCCTGGTACCCCCCACAAAAGGTTAAAGAGCATCTGATTAAACAAACTCTATAATTAACAAAGACTACATATGTAAGCAGTGACTAATACCTATGTCTTCAGTGGCTACCTATGTAAGCTGTGACTAGTACCTACGCTGGCTAAATTAGTTCCTCCGTTTAAAGAACATTGATTATCTTAAGCAGGGAGAATTCATCTTTAGATCATAAAAAGAGGAACAGAAACACAGGGAGACTGTCATACAGAATGGAATTATACAGAATGGAATTTTTGCAGCTCTGTTCTGGGCAAGGGGCACAGAGGGAACCCACTTTGACCTGAAAACTTGGTCCTTACAAGATATTGAAAGTCAAGTTTTCTTTCTGTGTATTAATAATTATAGAACAGTTTTTCTCCCAAACTATGTCAAAATAAATACTAGCCAGTTTCTCTAACTACTTTTTATAAAAAAAAGCACACCTTCCAATTAATGGCATGCATTTTTCTCTATTTTATTTAATCCTTTGAAGTTTTTTTTTTTTTTTTTTTTTACAAATGATGAAACTAGCAGAAGATCCTGGTAATGAGCATTGTGGCTGTGATTCAATTCCAAGCCTTTTCAATTCTAGGAAAGGTGGGAAGGTGATGGGTTACTTCATTACTGGGCATTGAAGAGCTGGGATGAAGCTGAATTGGATATTATCCGTTCGTCCAGCTTAGATGTGAGATCTCTCTCTCCTTCTTGGTAACCCTTTAATTATTTTCATAAGATAGCGATCTTACTCAAGGGTCTGTAACTAGATTTCTTACCGCCAATTGAAAAACTGGAGCATGAATATATTTGTCTGATTTCTATGGGGCATCTGTTACTGTATTAAAGTGTTTACAAAACAAAGGTCATACACTAACCTTATGTAGAGTAAAATAACTTGATGTAATTACATAGAATATCTGTGCTGCAAGAAATACTAACTGCCCATATTAGTTACTGTTTTCCACCCCAGTTTCCATCATTTTATGCTCCTAAGGTGCTTTTCTTTTTCTTTTTACAACTGAAATCTTATTCTAGAAAGATCATTGTTTTTCTTTTACTGTATTACAATCTCCATAAAAGTAAAGGCTATATAGCTGGCTTTGGAATATACAGAAAGAAGTTAATATGTACTTGTAGAACAAAGTGACTGATGAAATGTCATTAAAAACAATAAAGTAATAAACCTAGGAAGAGATCTGGGGAAGGAGGATGGAGAGAAAATTGTTAATGGCTATAGGAGTGTAGCCGGCTATGAAAGACAACTTCAAATGTTACTTAAAACATGAGATTACATAGTTGACAATGGTTGATCAAATATTTTAATATAACTAGCTGAGAAGGTTTGAATGCTCTTAAGACAAAGGAGTGACATTTTTCTTTCTGAAAAGGTAGGTGTACCTATTACCCTAATTAGAACATTGCACATTGTTTTTGTGTATTAAAATGCCACACTGTGGCCTATAAATAGAGATGTTTACTATGTGTCAATGAAAACACCTTAACATACATAAAAAGTAAAATACACTGTTTCAATCTGAATATAACCAACCTGTTAATACCTGTATGCATGATACATTAGCTAGAGGAATCTTAACACTGGTGTCCGCTATTTGTTTTGAAGATTCATCTTCTAACTTTGGTTTTAACTATTTGATTCATGCTTTTTTGCTTGATTTGCAGTGATTTTGTGATGTGTCTTTGTAGGCCTATTGTGTGAGTGAGAACGGGCAGTTATAGGTTAGAGAAAGATAAAATGATTGATATGAACAGTATGGTGAGGCAGAAGCTTGCCTACCTCATGTAATCCCAGGGCTGCTGTAAATTATTAAAGAAAAAACAAAACAGAACAGAACACTTCCCTTGGACAGAGGAGACCAAGAAGAGTGGCCTTTACTTGTATCTTTGGTCACTTTTATACACTGTGCACAAGTTAAACAGCTGAGCACAGTCCTCCTGCCTAGTTGGACTGTGTCACAGGCAGCAGCCCAATACTGAACAGTTGCCTGAGTCACCCTTTGGCTTTTTGTCCTGGTTTTATTTATCTTATATTACTTCCTTACTAGACTGTTGTTTCTCTGTATTGCCACATTGAAGTTTTGGTTTTTTTTTCCCCAAAGCAGTATTTTGAGTGGCCTTATTAGTTACCTCTTGACATATTGATTTTGGGCATTTGTTTCCTGGTTTTTAGACTTAGTTCACTTTTTTATCCTCCATGATCTTGATCTTTGTAAGTAGAATTCTGAACTTTGGTCTTGGGCCAGTAGAATCTACAAACTACTCAACAACCAGTCATACCCTACCATCTTAAAGGAAAATAGGGAATCAAACCACCTCCAGTGCTTTTAAATGACTTAAATAAATACATCATAGAGCAGCTCCACTGTGTCCATATTAGAAGCATCAAACAAAGGTAGGGTCAAGGTCATGTTTTAAATGGCCAATGACCTAATTGCATAAACTATATGGCAAATGTGACCACTTGGTTTGTGTGGGAGGAATGCAGTGAACTACCTGAAAAGTAAAAATTATTACAGTAAAATTTCATTCTGCAGAAATAGAAATTGTATGTTATGATCAAGACATAACACATGCATGCATATTATACTAAAAGCAATCATTGATATCAACATCCTCCTTTCAACTTTTTGATATCCATGGCCAGGAGGCTGCTATTTCTAAAGGTGCCATGATGTAAAAAGGAACAAAACATTTTGGAAACAAAACCAAGACTGTGCTCCAACTCTGAGAAGAGCCATGCGAGCCTTCTCAAAAAATGCAAATGCCTGTTCCCAAACATTGTTGTCTCTAGAAATTCTTTTCCACCATCTATCACCATCATGATATATTCATCAGCCGCTTCTAATGATTTTGTTGCTGTTTCCCAATTGAAATTTTAAGAACATGAGTGAATTGTTAAAGGGATGAATGAACGCTTGCTAACTTGGAACCGTGTTGTTCTGACTGGATGGAAGTCAGCCAGATAGCACTGACGGGGAGTGAGGGAAAGAAGAGCGTTCTTTCCTCATATTAATGAAACTCTGTCGCGTTATAACCCAAGGATTCCACCAACTGATGAGAGACAGTTGGCCGCAGGAAACTCCAAGGAATTTTAAAATAGTTCACAGCCCTACTTGCATGATTTAAACATGTAGAGTTAACTTTTTAGTCTAATATTTTTCTCCATCAGTGAATTTTCTCTAAGTTTATGTGAAAAAAATAAAGGGTTAAAAAAAATCTGAAAAATAAAGTATTTTTTTCTCATAAATACTCCTGACCAGGAGTTTCTTTTTTTTAATTATTAAGTTTATTGGTACATTGTAGGCATACAGTACAGTTACATTCATCATTGGGATCTTGTGCCTTTACGTGATATATCTTGGTGATTATTTTTCCCATTCCCCTGCCCTTGCTTCACCCCCTTTACCCTTCCCTATTTATTAACACTTTGTTCCCATTTTTTCATATTTTTTTCTTTTTGAGTATTTCCTTTCTCCTTCCCTTACCACTTCCCCTTCTCCTTCAGACATGTTCATCCTATTGAATTTTGTTTGTTTGATTTTTAATACTGGGGATTGAACTCAGGACCTCATGCTTGCTTGCCAGACAGGCACTGTGCCACTGAGCTAAATTCCTGGTCCTAGAAGTTTCTATTCTTGACACTAACTCTTATGAACAATTTTTATATAATCTTTCTAAAAATAATTGTAAGCATAAACAAACATATTTGTGTATGTTCATATACTTTTAATTTGTACTAACATAATTACATTAAACAGATTTGTATACTTTACTTTTGTCAGTTAATGTATTTTAGAAATTATTTCATATTAGCAAATTAAGATCTACCCTATTCTTTATATTTTCTTTCTTTTATTTTGTTTTTTGTTTTCTGGGTTTTTGTTTTGTTTTGTTATTTTGAGACAGAGTCTCACTATGTAATTGAGACTGACCTGGATCTACCTACGTAGCCCACTCTGGTCTCGAACTCACAGTGATTCTCCGGCCTCAGCCTTCAGTGCTGGGATTACAGGTGTGCATCAGGATGACAGGATTGTATTGTTTGTATTTTCAAATATAATTTTATTATATACAAAGCACACATAAAAATTAAATGTAACATTCCCTGATGAATACTTTAGCTTCTCAAAATAATGTGAGTAAGCCTTTGTGACAAATAAACCTTTACTATTACCTTGGATAATCATTATTGAGTTTCTTTCATAAGATATGAGAATTTGGCTTACTTGTATTAGCTTTCTTTCTTTTTAAATTTTTGATATTTATATTAATTATTTGTATAATTTTTTGTAATAGGTTTATAATAAATTTTTGTTCTATGAACTTTAGTTATCAATAACACCCTATAGCTCTCCTTACTTTTTTTTTTTTATACCAGGGATTGAACTTGCAAGGCAGGCGGCAGAACCACTGAGCTAAATCCCCGGCCCTTCAATTTAACTGTTAATTTTTTTTTTTTTTGGTCCTGGGGATTGAACTCAGGACCTTGTGCTTGTGAGGCAGGCATGGGGCCACTGAGCTAAATCCCCGGCCCTTCAATTTAACTGTTAATTTCTTTTTTTTTTGGTCCTGGGGATTGAACTCAGGACCTTGTGCTTGTGAGGCAGGCATGGGGCCACTGAGCTAAATCCCCGGCCCTTCAATTTAACTGTTAATTTTTTTTTTTTTTTTTGGTCCTGGGGATTGAACTCAGGACCTTGTGCTTGTGAGGCAGGCATGGTGCCACTGAGCTAAATCCCCAGCCAACTTACTTTCTAAAGCAGAAACTCTACCAAAATTCATTCTCCTTTCTTATCATAGTAAAAGTCTTGGTTGCACTATGGCTACCCAGTTAAAGATTATAATTTCCAAAGCAAGGTATTGTTAAATGTAATGTGACAAAACTACCTAATATTACCTGATCTAGAAATGAGGTCTGAGAGCTTCACTACACTTGCTTGAGAGCACACAGCTACCTTGTGTCTGCCCTTTCTCCGAGATGAGAAGGTGATGTTTAGCATGATCTTAGCACACAGTGACATCTGCGAACCGCCATAGTTATGGGCTGTGAAAGGCTGCACAGACTCACTTCCTAACCAGAGACTGAGGGAACATGAGAAGAAAATAAACTTTGGCCTTTTTTTTTTGAGCTACAACATTTTGGAGGTGTCTTTGCCTTTAACTCTAAGAAATAAAATTAATCGGTTTTTGCTCTTCTCAACTGTTTTCTTTCTGTCTTCTCTATGCAGTCTGTGTCCTCCCCAAATCCCCCAAGCACTCACTGTGTCAGTACATATTGAAATGCTCTGTTGCCAGCATGGGACACTTTCAGTCTTAAAGCTTTACTCATTTCACATCTGAAAATATCAGGGAGTTAACACTTTAGGAGCAATCCTTGGCCGGTAATGGATTGGAGTCTGAAGATAAACATCTTAGCTTTCTTTACTATTAGGAAGGATAATTTTGAAGCACGTTTTACACTGTCTCCAACACTTTCACAGCAGGATTGCATTATAGTGGCCCACACCAGGAACTTGATTGATACCACAGTCTTTCTTTGGCTCCTTATCTATCTTATTTTCTCTTTCCCTGGTGGTACTTGTTGGCAACTACTCTCAAATAAACTGCTTTTCTTCAAATCCTTTTTTGGTGGGGGAGAAGCATCCTAATAAAAGGAAATCACCTTAAGGTAGGATGAGAAGTTTAAACAGTAAGATGACTCTAGATTTTGCATTCTAGAATTGGAGAGCTTGATAATTGCATGGTAATGAATCCCATCATATTTCCCTAGGACCTCAGTGATAGTCTTTTGGAGTAATCCATTGGTGAGTTTATATAAGTGAAAAAGCACCTCAGCCTAGGTCATGGATAGTTTGATCAATATTTTGGTGCGAAAAGAAATAGGTCTACTCCCACACAATTGTCACTTAGAGGTAGATCCAAAAGACAATGGTGAAGAAAAATCCCTTTAAAGGGGAGAATTTCATTCAGTACATTTTGTAACAAGTATCATGGAAAGAAAAAGTAATCAACAAACTCTGGGAAAGAGTACACAGCTTGGTAATCGATGAATGTATGCCTTGGTCATGTATAGTATCACAATTTCTCAAGCTCTTACCTGTGATGATTCTGATGAGACACAAGTGAAAGAGAGATACCCTGGATTCTGCTATACCTCTAGACATTGAGGGAAGATGGAAGAAATGATTATTGTATAAATTTTTCAGTTTATTGGCTATCATTAACTACCATAGACATCCTGAAAGAGCAAGCAAATAACACAGGGACTGTGTAGAAGCCTGGAGTTCTACCTAGACATAGAAAAAAGAATCATAAATCTTGCACATAAAGGTACAATATCTTCTGAAAATTAGAAATAGCTGATTTTTAAATGTGCTGCTGTGCAGGAAATTGAATTTATAGACCTTTTACATTGAATCAGGACCATGAGAGGAAAGGAGTATGACCTTTGAAGATGCATAAAGATATTTAGGTTAGTGGACTTGGGAAGCATGCATTCCTCTATTCACCTAAATTTTCTAGGCCAGCAGGAGTTCCCTGTTTCATCATCACCCCTTTCAAGGGAGGAGAAGCTCCTCTTTGCCTGTTTGTGCTTCTCAGTATCTTTCTCTGCCTACTTTCAGTGTCTTTAGACAAATAGGTACACTTGTTTCCGTATTGCTAATTTAGTGAAGCACTCACCGTACAGGAATAGGAGGGCTATGGTGACTTACCAAAGGAGAGTAATAGGTCTGGTTAAAATATACTAGCAGAAATTGGTAGAAAATTTGTCCGAATGAATTTGGAAATACTATGCCAGGGGAAAAAGAGTTAAAAAATAGAATATAAGGCTGGATCTTGGAGACCATGGATAAGAGAAGTAGTCTCTTAAAATCAGCATTAATGCTATGGAAATCTGACCTAGATGTGGCCCTCTCCTGTAATAGGGATTAGTCCCTGAAGCTTGGAACAGCCACAGTTAGTAAAGTTATCTTGCAGAGCTGCCCTGGAAGAGTACTATGGGAGGGCTCAAAAGATTCACAATTGAACATGTCAGAAGGAATTTATTATATGAGTTTGTCAAAACTACCATGTGACATTTTTTCCTGGGAGGACACCGAAGATGTTCACTTAATAGAGTGGTACTGATTTCATCACTGACAAGGATACCAACTTTGATGAGAAGCATAGTGATATAACATATATAATTATAACGATGGGCAACCAGGTCCCAACTGCATGAAAGGTACTTACTTTTGGAAATCTATCTTAGATAATAGGCCATGAATCTAGAAATGAAATAGACGGGCTACCACAAATTATATTACTTGACATGTATCAGGGTCAGTAAGCTGTAATCTTTGGGCCAAATCTAGTCATTTTTCTGTGGAACACACTCAGATCCATTTATTTGCCTACTGTTTATGGTTGTTTGTGCTACAGTGGCAAAGTTAACTAAGTGCAGAGAATGTATGGCCTGCAAAACCATAAACCGTTTACTATCCAGAATTTTATAGATGTTTGCTGACCTTGGATCTAAATATTCTAAGGTCAAGAACAAGTGAGAAGATTGATATCAGCTTCTGTAATAGAAAATCACAATTCTTTTTCCTAGAACCTAGCCAATTTTTAGACTAAGAGTTATTGAGTGCAAAAGAAGAAAGGCTCTGAAGAAAGAAATGTTCAGAAAGCACATTCAATACCCACTTCCCCACCCCAATCCTCCATTCATGTTTATTTAATAGCATATCATACACAATGAGGAAGAGAAATATGCAGATATTTGAACAGCACCTAGATATAAGTTCTGGGCTGACATCACCAGAAGACCAAACATCAATAACTACCCTACCTTTACAAAGGGGCCATAACAGCGTACTAGGCTAAATGATAAGTGAAGTCAGCTCACATCTCATTCACAGATTATCAGTATAGTGCATTCCCTGGTTCCTATAGGTCTATGCTGGAGAGACCCATCTTTTCAATGGTAATCACCACACACTGGTTCATCGCATGACACTAACAAGAGTTTATCTTGGGCCAGTTTATGAACTCCTAGTATCCAATGTCTGAGAGTTTGGCAGAAGATATGAGATCCAGGTAGAGTAGTTGAAAGGTAAAGTGGACAGTGAAATGATGAGAATTGACTTTGAAAATATTACTGTAACTGAAAAGCACAGTTTCTTGTTGATAAATGAAACTAAAATAAAAAAAAATTAAAATCAACTATCATAGGCCAAGCATGGTGGCACACTCCTATAATCCCAGCACTCGGGAGGCTGACGCAGGAGGATTGCTGTGAGTTCAAGACCAGCCTGGGCTACATAGTGAGTTCCAGACCAGCTACAACTACGTAGTGAGACCCTATCTCACCCTCCCCCAAAAAATCAACTATCAGAGTAATTTAACTGAAAATAAAACAAGCAAGATAGTAAAGAGAAAGAAATTTGACACATTTAGCACAAATTATAATTGTAGTAGTAACCAGGCATGGAGGCATATATGTGTAATCCCAGTACTCTGGCAGCCTCAGGTAGGGGGATTTCAAGTTAGATCCCAGGCTAAGCAACTTAGCAACTTAAAGATCCCATCTCAAAATTAAAAAATGTAAAAAGCTTCACTCAGTGTGAAGACCTTGAGTTAAATCCACAGAACTGAAAAACAAATGTGCACTTTGTTTAAGGTATGTTGGGTGTTGAAAGTGAATGAAGAACTAAAGGTACCTCCCAAATTTTAGATCAAGGAAACTAGTGAACAGGTCTAACATTAGAAAAAATATAAAGCAGGAGAAAGACCACATTGTTTGGCAATACAATAGATTTTTTGTCTAGCTTTGTTGACACAGAGACTCAATCAGAATTATCTAGTATGCAATATGATCAACAGTTCTAGAATTACCAGAGAGGTCACGGCTAGAAATATGACCTTTAAAATGATAATCAAGAGTAGAGAAGATAGAAAAGAAAAGCAATTATAGGAGATAGTTGGGAAACAAATGCTGTTGAATATCAATACTTGCCGTATTGACAAAGAAAAATGGGGAAACATTGAAATATTTTAGAAAGTAGTAATTAGAGATGAAGGAAGACACGAGAGAGAATGTTGAATTCTTTCCCAAAGGAGAATTTCAAAGAGAAAGTAATGCTCAATAATACCAAATGCTTCAGAGAAGTTGAATTAGATAGGAAGTATGAAGTGACTTTTATATCTATATTACATCTAGAAATATTGGAAGAACAATTGTCATAGTTGGCAGTTGTAAATCACAATGGGGTGAAGGGGAAAGTGAGAAAGTGGCTTGGAGGTGTCAGTGCTGCTACAGAGGAAGGGCAGAAGACAGTGGTTTTAGTAAAGAAAGTAGGAATCTACTAGGGGAGACAAAAATTTGAGGAAACATAATGGAAATAATTGCATATCAATGCTACACATATTAACTTTTAATAACAAAAAAACAATTTTCTGGTAAAAGGATACTTTCTGTTAACATATAAGGAAAGAGAAAAAAAATATCTTACTGCTTTAAATTACCTTTCCACTTACATCTTTAAATTGTGTATAGCATTTGGTCTTTTGACTGCACTGCTCCGTCTTGACCCCTGTTGCAGAACGTTGTTGGAAACAGCACATTTAAATGATTTAAATGGTACAGTCCAGGTTTTTCCTCAGAAACAGTCCATTGTTCTAAATACATTGCACACTGAGAAAGGGAATGAGAAGGTAGAATGCAAACTGGTTTATTTTTCTACAGCTTTTGTTTTGTTTGTTTTTGAATTTACAAAGACTGGTTCAATAGCGTGAAATTGCAGTATCCCTACAATAGAATTCAAAAGTGAAAACTTAAGGAATTTTTCCTTCATAAGAGTGATTACAAGCCTGAAAAAAAAATCCCAATGGGAAATTTATCATCAATATGGATTTAATGCAAAATGATCCACTGGTATGATAAAACAAAAGTACTAAAATGAAGTCTCTCAATTACCCATGTATAGATTGCTTTGTTGGTTATTCTCACAAATGTTCATTTTTAGTAGCCAACATCTTTGAGTATTCCCTTATTCTTACTTGGCTTAGACTATGTTATGCTGCTGGACAAGAAAAGAAAGAAGAAAAGCCCATTAATATTAATTTCATATTAAGAAATTCAAAACTTAATTAGAAAGGTAAATTTGTTTACTATGCATGCTCTAAAGGTAATTCTAATTCTATTATTGATAAAATGTTGTGTGTCACGTATATTTGATACCAGAAAATTTTACCAAGAAATATTGCTACTGAGAAAGATCATGGCTATGAAAATACACTGTTATTTAATTTTTGTCTTTGCCCTTTTACTGTGACTTGTGCAAAATGTTTTAATTTCTCTAAATTTCACTATTCTTATTTGCAAAACCGTGAGGACAGGTTGTAAATTGTGAAAGTGTATAACACAATGCTTAGAATTTAGAGTTTCCCTAGGTTAGTTTTCATCTACCATACTCTTTCCTAATTTCACTGTGTGTCAAAGACAGCAGAGGCACACTTCTGTTCAAAGAACTACAGTGTGTTCTCCTCCAGAACTATAGATCTTCCTTTTTCAAGGCTCTGACTTCTGCCCTTTATTCCAAGCCTGTTCTTTATATTTTGGTGATTTTAGCTCTTCTGTTGTTTCCCTATTTGCTGTCCTGCTATGTAGCCTCATAAATCTACTGCTTTATTTCTGAGTGTCATCATTTAGTGCAGGAGACTATGATATTGATTATGCCCAAAGCAGGATGTAAGCAATGTAGGCTGTGAGGAGTGAACCCCATAATTGGCTTGTTTATAAAAGTGAGTCTGGCTGAAGCCTACATGCTGAGGTCAGAGTAACTCACTCCAAATTCCATTCCCACAACTAAAACCACCTTACTAGAAGGACAATGTTCTAATTACAATAATATATTTCATCTATTTTGTTCCTAATTGGAGAATGCTTTGTCTTGTCCTTTATGAGTCTTGTTTACATTAATTTCCATAGAAACAGCACATTGCACTGCCCTTTCATGTACCCTTGCCTTTACCCCAATTGATTACCAATAAAAATCAGTGGCTTGGACTGGCCAGCCACTTTGTAGGTTCCACTAAGATTGGCTGTCCTGGCGCCCGACTTTCTGTCTTAGTTCTGTCTTTTAGTGTATTGTTTTGCTCAGCCTTGCATCAGATACTGGGAAGAAAACGAATCTGCAGGAGTCTCCAGTAATTTAATTCTACTTTAATTTCTGCTCTGTGATCTTCATGTCAGCCACACACCCTCCATTTTCATATTTGGCTTTCTAGGACTTGTTCCACAAAAGTCATAGGAGTTTAAGCTCCTTTGCTAGGGCCCAATAGACAAGACAAAACCAAAATGGATTCACTTATACTAAGTGCCCTATAATCAAACCAAAGCTTTATGGAGGAGGCAGATAGAAACAGACAAATTTTTCCTGAAATCAGAAAACTTACAGAAAGCAATCAAAAAGTATTCAGTCTACCTGAGTCATGTAATAAGGAAGTTCCCTCTGCTTGAATGCTTACAAGAAATTTGAAGTATTCTGACATTAGCCAATCATTTCTTTCCTCTGTTCGTTTTTCCTATTCCTACTTTACAAAATCTACTGTTCGCATCAGCCAGTGAAACTTTTCACTCTATTTAAAAAAAAAGAATGGAGATGGTCCCAACTCATAAAACATGTATAAAAGTCAGTCAGACCTTTAATCAAATTTATTGTAATTTTGCCTTTTCACAGTCAAAGCCAAATACATACCGCATTTCCATAAAAGGAAAAGGTTTGATTAAGAGTGATAATCAGTTGGATTGGGAATTTAGCTCAGTGGTTCTGCCACCTGCCTTGCAAGTGCAAGGACCCGAGTTTGATCTCTGGTTAAAAAAAAAAAAAAAAAAAAAAAAAAAAA
>NW_022900927.1:37250107-37261978 GCF_012274545.1 Fukomys damarensis
AAAAAAAAAAAAAAAAAAAAAAAAAAAAAAGAGTGCTAATCACTGAGGTGCTTTACTACAACTTTCATCTATAAGAGAGTCTCATATTGAGTTGCTTACTATGAGTTTTCAGGAATATTGTCCCTACTTATTGTACAACTCCCTGACCACCACCTCCATTGCTATTATCTGAGCTTCTCTATATTATAAATAATCTTATAAGAAAATGCTGATTAATAGTAGAAACTTTGAGGAGAATGAATCAATTTTACCTTCTCCATAAATATTTATCGTACAATTTATATTATGCTAAGGGCACTGGCTAATTGTTTATAGCTCTTAGCTCATAGTTGTTCATCTAGACTCTTTCTATAATACTATAAAAATAAGTTTGCAAGTGATATTTCTCAAATTTCTTCAACAGCTGAGTTTTGGTTAAACTTTACTGAAGGTGAGAGCTGACCAAACAATAAATGGCAAAGGGAAGAAGAATGCCATTTTGTTTTGCATACAGCAGGAGCATACTGTCATATTTGTAGAGTAAAAGAAGCCAGGGTTAAGGTGGAATAGAGAATGACCAAAGACTTCACACAGAAAGAGAACAAACCACATATACATGTCCTTGTGGGTGTGGGTAATGGCTTTGAACTATATTGACGATACGATGGGAAGCCAGTAAGTTTGAGCAGAAAACATACATTTTATGTGGTATGTATGCATTTGACTAAGTTAAAAGCATGCTATACAAGTGGGAAATCAAGAGAGATAGCAAGGAGATCAATTTATAATTTGTATTAGTCAGGCAAGGTACTATGGTTCAGAGAAAGTCTCTGCACTTCAGGTTGTTTCAAGTCAAGGCATCTGCACATGAGTGGTTCTATATTTGCGGAAGAAGGTAGAGAAAGATTCAGAGACTTAGCAATAGCAACTGCATGAATTGGAGTCATATCTGTATATATTTTACTTGTCAAGACAGACATATGTCCATGTCTTAACTTCATAAGTGATTACAGAATATCAAGGTGTCTTTGTACTCACAAAGAATCAAATATTGGTTAAGGAAAACACTGCTGAGATTATTTACAGTAGTCTACAGAGATTATTTTAGTAGTTTTGGGGAAAGAAAATGGCGGAAATGGGGACGTGATCAGAATTAAGATGTTTTAGCAATAAATTTTACTAACAGAATAAAATATATACTGATAAATTGTATTTGATATATAAGAAAAATAAAATAGTTAATAATAAGTACAGAATGAAAAACTAGAGTAATATATGTATTAAAATGACACTTCCTGGGTTTGGGAACCCTTAGTGGTTACAGGTTCAGACATGTGAAGTTTGAGGGGATAATTGGGCAGTAAATGAAAATGTATTGAGAATGCAAGGGTACTATCAGCAGGAGGTTGTAGTAAGAGCATTACCATGAGTTCAAGGCCAGCCTGGGCTACATCATGAGTTCAAGGCCAGCCCTGACTCAAAACAAAACAAAACAAAACAAAACAGAAAAACAAACCTATAATTTCAGGAGACTTTTATAACTTAATTGCTATTAGTCAGCCAGCCACTGGATCTCAGTTTGCATCAAGTATTTTCAATAATTTTGAATTTTGAAACCTATTGCAGTAGTGTGTCAGTACCTTATTTTTTTCATTAAATTTATTGGTACTTTTTAGGTCATGATGTATCTTGGTTCTTATTTTTCTCCATACCCCTGCCCTCCCTTCACCCCTTCCACCCTTCCCTATTTACAAAGATTTTGTTTCCATTTTTTCTTTTCTCATATTTTTCTTTTCCCTTATTTCCTTTCTCCTACCCTTCCCACTTCCCCTAGTCCTTATTGTTAAACTGAACCACATAAAAACTTCCATTCTAGTTATTTGGCTCATGAAATCATCATGGATTATGTGTTGCATCAGATTCTTTTCTCTGCATACACCCTTGAATTACACCAAAGAACCTGAAACTTTATTTTTAAAAGGAGAGAATTGAGCTTGAGATAAAAATTGGGAGTCACAAGTATTAGATGGAATTTATTCAAGTAGATATAAGGAAGTACACTGCAGGATCTGACTGGTAACTATATTTGAAGGATAACTGCAAGAAAGTGATAAAAGTGGCAATATTTATAACACTTTCAACTGTAACAATGAAAAAGTAGGAATAAATAATATAAGGATAAGAAAATGTATTAAAATGTGTATATGCTCAGAATGAGGTGTCTCTAGATGTTAATATCATCACAGAAGAGAAAAGGGACAAAGAAATAACACAACATACTGGAAAAAAACTGCACTTGAGGAAGAAGATAATTTAGAGATACAATCAGTGAGGTAGAAAAACCAGTACAAGTTGTCATAAAAATCAAGATAACCAAGAATTTCAAGAAAGAGGAGGTGGTTAAGCATGTCAAATGCAGTGAAGTTTGAAATATATGGAAAAAATTAGAGTTTTGATTATCTGATAACTTACACATTTGAATAATCTATATTTCCATCCCCAACTCAATTGTCTTCAGTCAGTTTCAGGTCAAGGCGATTTCTCTATCTTCTAAAGATTTTTGTGGATCTAGAACTGCTTAGGAAAGAGATTGAGAAAGAATATGGGAAGATAATATCTAACATACAAAATAATTGTGCAAAGTCATATTAGCTAATATTTTCCTGAGTTGTTATATGCAAGGCTTGTGGGACAGGTTGAGTGTGTACTGGTTATCAACTTCTATTCATCTGGAGAGACTGAATGCACTCATATTCAATAAGTTACAGGAAGCAAATTTGTTACTTACAGGTAGGTAACAAGGCACAAAAGAAACTTTCTTTCTAGGTCCCCAAATTTGCCCACTACAATTTGGCAATTTGTATTGCTTTATGTCTTTCTGTGACATTCATTGTAACCTAATTTACTTTTGCACATGCATTCATGGCAACTAGAGGTCTAGGAGATGGTCTCCACTCCAAGAAACCTCTCCAGCCACTCCTGGGTGATATTCTACTGTCTGTATAAGAGCTTTACGTCCATTATATCAACAATTAAGAGCTGGCAAAATTTTAATAGACCACCAGATAGATGCTCTTATTAATTTGGTTCTTAAAAATCAGGAGTAATGAGATAATTGGACACAACTGTAATGTATATCAGCTTGTGTGATCTCAAGAGAAATAAATAGAATAAAGTGAATAATAACTAGGAAAATTGATATAAACCATCTTGACACTTTACTTATGAGGATTCCTGGGGAAGAAAATGGATCACAAAAGAACTGGAAATAGGCACGATTATCTCTTTAATTTTAGACATAAATTTGCTTAGCTTGATTTTTTAATTTTTAAGCAAAATCATCCTGAGAATCAGGCATTTTATCAAATACTTAACATTTTTTTATGTGCATCAGGTTTTCTGGGTCACTGAGTGGTTGCCTAAGAATATGCCAATATAACGTATTTTAATAAAGAATTAATAAGGGAGAGGAAAAAATATGAGAAACTGAAGAAATGGAAATAAAGTGTTTGTAAATGGGGAGGGGAGGAGGGGGTGAAGGGAGGGCAGGGACAAGGGGAAAAAATGAGAATCAAGACCTATTATGTAAAGGTACAGAATCCCAATGATGAATGTAACTGTATTGTATACCTAGATTGTACCAATAACCTCAATAAAAAGAAAACAAAAAAAGAATTAACACTGAATACATGTACGTATAGACAAAGTAGGCACGTTCAAGTCCAGGGCATTATATTCCCAATAATCAATATTATTTTAAAGATAAATATTATCTACCTGTTTAAGCAACTAAAACTAAACTGTATTTGTATCCTGGAAAATTCTGATTTTCTTCTTGTGGTAGTACAATGAACTCAAGTTGAATTATACTTGTTTATATGGATTCCATTAGTTGTGAAGATTAGTACAAAACAAATTAATTTATATTAGAAGATTTTATGCCTATTGCTGCCACATGTTCCTTCTTGTACTTTAATAAATATTTGTCAAAAACCTTTCCTTAAGAAATGAACTATCTGCCAGGGATTAGCTCAGCAGTGCTGCACCTGCCTAGCAAGCGCAAGGTCCTGAGTTCGATTCCTGGTATTGAAAACAAAATGAATTGTCATTGTCATTATAATGTATTTACGACCTTGTCTTTGAAAAATTGTACAGGTATACAGGTCTTCAAAGGGAAATAAAAATGAACTTGTTTTTGTAATCTATTTACCATATTCCTTGAATGTAGCAACTCCCAGATAAAGGGATAAAAGAATAGAACAAATACGGTCAAAAATTAAACTTAGTTGACAGAATTTAGGGAAAACATTTAAAATACATTCACCAGAAATTCATTCAAAGCGTATTATTGGTATTAAGAATAACACAAATTTATCTTTAAATTGTTTTTCATTTTCAATAATTAACATTTTAATTTACATACTTGTAAATCTAAAGCTACTATTGAAAAAACCTCCATTTACAAAGGAATTGCTGAGGATAAGAATATTCATGTCTATTTTTCTCTATATATGTGCATATAAAAAGAACTAGGTAATATGCTACCAAAATAAGAAAAGTCAGTCTTGAAAATTGTTTGACCACTAAGTATGCTCTGAGGCTAGAATATCACTGTAAGAATTCTTCCCATTTGAAACAATACAATTGCTTGGTAGGAGTTCTGTGATTAGCCCGAGGTTATGATATATAAATATTTGTACTTTTCAAAGTATTTTTATCTTGTTGTATTCAAGTCTACATCCTTTACAAAATTAGCCAGAGAATATACCTTATCTGCTGTTTAATAAACGTGAACTGCCTTGCTTTATTTTATTTTTTTGGTATCGGGGATCAAACTCAGGTCCTTGTGCTTGCAAGGCAGGTGGTGGGAACCACTAAGCTAAATCCCCGGCCAGTTTGCTTTACTATTTAATGACAAATAGATAAACAGAACAAAAATCAAAGTAAGACAATTATGAAAAACACAGTAAATGATTATTTAACATAAAGGTAAAATTGAATTATCTATGAAAATTGGAAATTCTTTTAGCTACAATTCAACCGTGAAAGACAGAAGATTTTCTCATATTTAAGTTTAAATTCTAGTGAAATGCAGAAGAATCTATTAGAGAAAAATTATTTTATCTTTTTCCACATGATAATTACAGAAGAAATAGATTTCAAATACCGTTAGATGTTTATTAACTAAGCAATACATATATCACACTTTTCAGATTAAGTGCAAATCTAAACAGTATTGCTTAGTAACATAAAATCAGTTGCATAATGTACTTCTTGGTCCTTGTAAAAACTTTCTGAGCCTTAGAAAATAATTCAATAACAAAATTTTCTTATATTATAAAGTTTTCATACTATACTTCTATTTGATCTATGTGCTACTAGAAGTGGCTTCCAGTAAGCATGGTAAGAAGCACTCTGCATAAGTCACATAACCAAATCTACAGCTATGCTACTGTTACTCATATGGAACACCCTGAAAGGATTTTTTTCAGGGCAAGATAAAGCTCAACACATCATTACCTATAGGAGACTGTGGCCACACCAAACTAAATCATCTGTAGTTTAAAGGGAAAAAGCACTCAAAAGCCCAAGAAAGAACAGATAGACATAGTTTAGGCTTGAATCAATTCTGGGTATTGAATTCACCTCTCAAAAGCTATTGAGATGTAATTCTTTAGGTCTCAGTTTTTGTCTCTGTAAAATGAGCTTAGAAATTATACTCAAGTTGCATAACTGCTGAATGGATTACTTCATATAATATATATCAAGTAACTATCATCACATCTGGCAGAGAGAGATGACAGGATGCACACTGGTGTTGGATATTATTGTACTGTCATTATAGGAATCATTATCATCACTATGGAATGAGAAAAGAGGCCAAGAAGGAAACAATTTATGAGGAATGCAATACAGCAGTGACAAAATAGGGCAATTTAGGAAACCAAGGTGGTGAATTTTGAACATGAAGAAGATGTTTCTGTCTTGCAGACCTCAGTATGCACTGCCAAAGAAGGGCAGATCCTTAAAGGTACTGCTCCAGGCTAATAATGAATCAGGAGGAGATTGAATAGCCCCAAAGTGTCATCCACACTACCTAGTTAGACGTGGTTATTAAATACAATCTTGTTTCACATGCTGACCAATCCTGTGTTAGAATAATGTGTGTGATTTAGATCCTAGCCAAAAATATTACATCATCAAAACACTGCATTCATTTAGAAGACATGCAAAAGATGTAAAATATGGCAGCAGAGTTTTGGAGCTACACTATGTATTAATCATCCTACATACTTCTTTTATAGCTATTAAAGAAACCAAAACAGTTTATCCAGCTTCCCAAGAAGTAGAGGGACAAGATTCAACTAATAAGATACATCATTTTCATGCTGAGAAATGTAACAAGTACTAAAGCTATAAGTCTTTATTTAAAACGCTCCTAAATGCTAAGGTATCAAGAATGACGAAGATATTAGGAGGTTAACTAAAATTTGTCCACTTACAAGGGCATGAGACACTATTAGTAGAGTGGGCAGAGAGATGTGATGCACAGGAGCTCTCCGTATGCAGACCCTAGCAGTGTGGCATGGCCGTTAAATGCTCTAAGGTAAATACAGCAGTGTGCATAGCAGTCTTTGCAATATGTAAATTATATTATTTCATTTTTCTCTTCAAAAATCTTTCAAAGACTTTCTCTGTTACCGAAATAAAATTCTCCTCTTTACAAATGTGTGAAGGGTCTTACATAAATTGACCTAATTTACTTTTCTTCCTTTTTTTTTTCTTTTTTTTTTTTGGTACCAGGGATTGAACTCGGGTCCTTGCACTTGTGAGGCAGGCAGTGGAACCACTGAGCTAAATCCCTGGCTCTAATTTAATTTTCTTACGTTGACTTTCACGGTTGACTCCATTTCAATTTTCATGTTTCAGCTCAAATTTCACTTTTTTTTGAGAAGTTATTTCTCTCCCAAGCATTTTCCACGAACTTGCTTGGTCAATAATCATGTCATACTAGTTTTTCATATCACACTTACTGTATTATATATTTTATTTTATACATATTAATTTATATTGAAAAGTACTTCAAAGATGTTCAAGTCACAGAGTTGTATGGATTGCATGAAATACTATAAAGCATCTGTTACCATGATGAGTACAGAGAAAACATTGGATGAATACTTGTGGTGGTTATTGCTACATCATCAATCCCTGGCTATAATTTAATTTTCTTACGTTGACTTTCACGGTTGACTCCATTTCAATTTTCATGTTTCAGCTCAAATTTCACTTTTTTTTGAGAAGTTATTTCTCTCCCAAGCATTTTCCACGAACTTGCTTGGTCAATAATCATGTCATACTAGTTTTTCATATCACACTTACTGTATTATATATTTTATTTTATACATATTAATTTATATTGAAAAGTACTTCAAAGATGTTCAAGTCACAGAGTTGTATGGATTGCATGAAATACTATAAAGCATCTGTTACCATGATGAGTACAGAGAAAACATTGGATGAATACTTGTGGTGGTTATTGCTACATCATCATCATCATCATCATTGAATAAGAAAAGAAGCCAAGAAGACAGCTGTGGCCAAAAGAAAAAGGTGGGCGAGTTTAAGAAATTGACTTGGTAAACTCCAGGCATTAGAGCAGATATTTCTGTCACAGACACTTTCAACTTCCTTAGCAGTATTGATTGCTGTCAAAATTCATACTTTTTAAGTTGGATTTTCTTTCTGCTCTTTTCCCTTGCTCTCAGGTAAGCCACATGAAGGGAAGCCCTTTTTGCTGCTGGATTCTCTACAATTTCTACAACTCTTTGAACTCTCTTTTAGATACAATGCACCCTTGACTTCCAAATTCAATTCATTCTCAATGGTTCCTTGTAACTCAAGTTGGTTACACAGCCTCTACACAGCCTTCAAAGTCTCTCCTGTATATAGGCAGATCCAGGATTTCTCAATTAACCCACAGAGGAAAGGATTTTGAAATATTCCTTCTAAGACTCTTAAGGGTTAAATCTGAATCTAAGAACATCTGGAAGCACAAGCGACTGGTATTCAGGTTGTAACTCAAGACTTTGTTCATAAATTAAAAGTAAAATTCTGGTCATAACCCAAGTTGTTCCTATGTCAGACCAGTCATGACCCAGTGTCTGCTGTATTAGGATCCACTCAGGGATCTGGCTAGGAATTAGTTTGTACACATGTATGAGGATACTTCACATAACCAGAGAATGAACACCAGGGCATGTGAAAAACTTCCAGAGCTCAGAAGGTTGAGAAAAGTTCAACTTCCAATCAGTCAGAAGGTTGAGAAAAGTTCAACTTCCAATCAGTCAGAGTGGTATAACCTTAGTGCATAAAACGTGGGTTATAAAGACCACTTAAAAGTGCCATAGTTTAGTAGCAAGACTAAAGAGCCATGAGAAAAAGACTTAATAAACCACTCTAGGAAAATTAAAAAGTAAACTAAAAAATCAGGGTCTGAATGGCAACTACCTTGATCCTTATATACAACATTGCAAGAGCATAATTAAATGAGCAAAGATTATTTTACTGGAGATTATTGCAATAAGAGAAATACTTTTGAACTCAAGTCCACTGAAATAAAAAGTACAGTAGTTACATACTGGGGTAGTGGAGAAGTCCTGGAAGACATAGTGTGTGAAAGTGATTAGGCCATCTATGTCGGCTAATTGGAATTTATTGCAGTAAGATTTCTACCCTTTCACACATACTGGGGGATAAGAATTCTGGGTTCTTGAAGATTTCATTTCAAAGTGGTTTCAAAAATCTTGAAAAAGACATTCCTGGAATTGTAAAAGATTTACATCTGACATGGACAGAGAAAGAATTTACTAATTTAAAGTAAACACTTTAACAAAAGGGACTACAAGGGCCTATGGGAACAAAATATATCTATCAAAGTCTAGATTAGCCAAGGGTAATGTTAAGGCAGTCTTGGTCAGTTACTAAAATAAATTACTATATTCTAAAAGAACAACCTGTGTGTTTTATGGATTTCAGATTGATTAAACAGCTCCCATAGTTATATAAGCTAATTATTTGAGAAAAGCCTGAGTATCAATGCATATAACTCTCTGTCCCTATAACAGTACTTCTGTTTCTCTAGTAGTGTCTTCTTGAAATGGTACCATACCTGTCCATGATGGGCTCATGCACCTTTTCTAAACCATTTTGCTGATGGCTTGAGGGATGTATTGAAGATTGCTATAACTTTTTGTTACTGTCTTTATCAAAAGGTTGTCTTATTTGAAATTTATTTCCCTCTTCCTTAAATTTGGGCTTAACTCATGACAGGTTTGCTAATGAAAGAGTGATTGGAGTGACATTTCTACGTATTTCCCCTATCATCTAATAAAAGCAGCAGCTTTTGCTTCCACTGTTTTGAACCATTTGATATTGGTACACTCTAGTTGGAATTCAGACATGCCAG
Organism: Fukomys damarensis; assembly: GCF_012274545.1. Lineage (NCBI taxonomy): Eukaryota > Metazoa > Chordata > Mammalia > Rodentia > Bathyergidae > Fukomys > Fukomys damarensis. Next base: position 37,259,553 of record NW_022900927.1, read on the forward strand.
GAAAAGTCTGTTCCATACACAGTGACTATGTATAAGCAATTGGGATAATAGCTTTAGCTGACTAACTAGCCAAGCTAGAAATTAAGTCATAATATGTGTTGTCACTCAGTTGATCTCTTCATTGATTATCACCATTGCTCACATTACAGTCAAGTGAAATTTGGGTCAGCTGATCATAGTTAACATACCAAACCATGAATATGTGAGTCACTTCTCTGTCCTTGGGACAAAACACCCAATATCCACAAGGACAGGTTTAATTTTTCCCTTTTAGTCCACAATCAGATAGTTTCAAGGCAGAAATGGCATGGCAGAAGGACATAGTGGACAAAAGCTGCTCACTTACTGGCAGCCAGGAAGCAGAGAGGGAAGAGAAGAGTCACAGACAAGTAGGCATCCTTCCAGGTCATGGCCCTGGTGATCCACCTCTTCCAACTAGATCCCATTGCTGAATACAGGAAACAATTGGGGGACATTTTAGATCTAAGCCATAACATTCTACCTCGGTCTCCAAAGCTCATGACCATTTCATCATATTAAATGTATTTGACTCATTTCTAAGAGTTGCCAAAGTCTTAATAGTTCCAGCATTGTTGAAAAGTCCAAGTCCAAACTGTCTCCTGAGATGCAATGCAACCTCCTAGATGTGAGCCCCTACAAACATGAAAAAGAAAGTTAAATACTTCTAATATGTGATGGCATAGAGTAAGCACTCCTATTCCAAAGGGTAGAAATGTGGAGGATAGAAGGGAGAGGCAATTTGGACAAAAGTATGACTGAAACCTGGTCAGGAAATCATTAAAAACTATATCTCCATGTCTACACTTAAAGTTGGTTTTGATGCGATGTAAGCTCCAAAAGGTTTAGGTAGCCGCACCACTATGGCCTTGATGGTTGCAACCTACATAGCTTCCCTTTTGGGCAGGATATGCTCAATGCCTACAGATTTTCTCAGCTGATATTCCACATTCCAGTCATCTCTAAATTCCTGGAGTCTCTTCTACACATTTGGCCTCACTGTCACAGCTTCACATTCTGCCTTCTCAGTAGTATGGCATCTGGCTTCCCAAATATTCCTCGAAAATCTGTGTGGAAGGCCCTACGACTACACAACTCTTGCAGTCTGCATGAGTGGAAAACCAGCGCGATGTGGATGAGGCCAAGTTCAACCATCAGTTGAGGAAGTATCCAAGGCCACTCCATCTATGGCTACAATGGTTATTGAATGCTTGAAGGAAAGAACTTGAGGACATTGCTCACTAAGTGGTCCTGAATGAGGAGAGAGTCCTTAGATTTTCTTCTCAAGCCAGGCCTTTCAAAGAAGTTTAGCCTTTGATATCCTTGAGTCTGTGATGGGTATGGTCTGGTCATTTCTTGAGATGTCCTCAAGACTCATTTCTTATTGTTCTGGTACAGAATAGTTGGCTTCTTTTCAATGGTAATATTTTCAGCAACCATATTCTCTTTGGCCCAATTTTATAGCTGCTTTCCTGGCCAAGCTGTAAAGTCTTTGTTTGTTGGCTCTGTTTTATTCCTGATCTCATTATAAATACAACTGAAAGCAGCCAGGGATGCCCATTCATCAGCCTGAACATTGGGTTTCTTTCAAGTTTCTTCTGTCAGATTAGTCCTTTCAATTTAACCTTATTGTGAGGGGAAAAAAGCAACCATTCAGCCTTATGTATGTCAATTTAAACTAGGGCAACCATTATGGAAATCACTATAGAGATTAATTAAAATCTAGAAATAGAAAACCCAGCTTTGACTCTTCTAGATATCTTCCTGAAAGAGCTAAAGATCATATTAGAGTGATATATAGCAGCACAATTCATAATAGCTAATATGGGGAGCAGGAAAGGGGATGTTACCAGAACTACTGAAGTGAATCCTAGTCTCCTGTGAGTCACTATAACACAAGTCAAACTAGAGCATTAAGATAGGAAACAAGGCTTAGAGAAGAAGCTGGGCTGTGGGCCTGATCAGTGCTGCTTTGTGTAGCAAAGACTAAGGCACCCTGAGCTTGACACTATTTGTTGAGTTCATAGGAAGTATCCGATGATGCAGATGGCAGTGATAATCCTAAATTGAAAAAAATTTTATAGTTAGAGGAAGTATCAGATGTCTCCATAGGGATCTTAGGTTGATTAAGATGGTGGGATGAGCAAAATGTTCTTACAACAGTAGGTGGGATGAGTTAAGCTGGTAAGGAACTTGGTTCTAAAAGACTCAGGATGTCTTCAGCTGATGTAATCTTGCCCTTCAGCATTGCAGCATCACAGGCTTACTGAGGCCTCAGACTTCCCTAATCATAATTTAACTGTGAAATGATTTTTCCTCCAAATTAAGTAGAATGGCTCCCAAAAAGCTAAATCTTGGAAGGAGCTTATAGGTCCATCAACAAATGAATGGATAAAAACATATAATAT
>NW_022900927.1:37262284-37343007 GCF_012274545.1 Fukomys damarensis
TATATACATATTATACATATATATAATGAAGTGCTATTCAGACAGAAAGAATACATTTTTGTCATTTGTAGGAAAATAGATGCATCTTGAAATAATAATTGTAACTGAAATAAATCAGACACACAAGCTTGAATATTTCATGGTTTCTATTATATGAAAAACCTAAAGTGTAAATAATTTAAAAGCAAAGTAAGAGACAGATTATAGGGAAAAGAGAGGGAGGCCTTTGTGGATGGTAAAGGGTTCTGGGGGTGGAGCCAAAAGGGATGGAGGGAAGGGAAGGGAAGAAAAAAGATTTAGATGAAATATGTACATATACCAAGATCTCCACAAAAGTATTCATTTTTTTTACAAATGTGCACTAAAAACAAAATTTTAAAAATTAAAAAGAGTAAAAGTATAAAATACTTTTTTGACAAGGAGTTGATTTTCCATAAAGCAGATTTTCAAATAGATCCCCTGAAGGTGTTTCAGGGTAGGTTTTCCTTTAAATTAGGGTCACTAGGATTTTGCTGCTACAAAAACATCAAGTTTTAAGCTAACCGTTTTTGGTCTCAGCTGGGACCTGAAGTGCACCCAAAGTGATTCTAGATCAGTGGCTAGCTGTCATATGATTAGGATCATCTGGGAAATTTTTAAATATATGAACATGCAGGTTTTATCAAATTTGAACTTAATTGGTCTGCAATAAAGTCTTTGTATCATTATTTAAAGCAAAGTCTGTCTATAAGTTTAATAGACATATTATGTTATGTACCAGTATCCTAGAGGTACCTGTGGCACAAGGAGGTGGAAGAACATTCAGGGTAGGAAGAGCTTGGCTACTTGGTAACTTGATGAAATGAACGAAGAGTTTACTTTCTCTGAGGTTCAGTATTGTAAGCTTTAAAACAATAATGATATCATATTTAACAATGAAATTATGTATAAACTATCTGTGGCATTCCCCCCTGAGATAAATAGCAAGACAAAAACTTTCATCATCAGAATATCTAGTTCACTCTGTACTAGCCAATGTAATCACAAAAGATTGAGAAATAACAATAACCACCACAACAAATCAGCCTCACACAAAGTTTTAGAACATGTGCAAAACATAGACAAATTCTTTTCCAAAATGAAATAAACATAATCTCTAGTCTAATTTCTGACAAAGTCTTCATTCTCAACTGAAACCTCATGAGTCGCCTTTAATTTTCAGCATTCCTATCAATATTCTGGTCTTCTCAGCTCTAACCAATATTATCCATCAAGTACTACTCATAACATTCTAGGGCTTCGCTAGCCTACATCTCCAAATTCCTCCCACGAAAAAGTTGTAAATGGTTCTGATCCATATGATCAGTTGTAATTCTAGCAACAACCCCATTTGTCTAGGGCCAATTTTTTGTATGAATCACTTCCCCATTGCTGGGACAAAATTTCCAATACCTATAACTCAAAAAGGAGAGATTTAGCTTGGCTCAGGGTTTTGAGATTTTAGTATATGGTTGACTGGCTCCAAGGCAGAAAATGAAAGGTAGAAAGGAATGGTGGAGGAAAGCTGCTCATCTCTTGGTAGCCAGGACAAGAGAGAGAGGAGAAAGGATCCAATGAATTACACCACTCCAGATTACACCCACAGTGACCCTGTTCTGATTGGGCCTCACCTGTGAACACATGAAACTTTTCTGTGACAATTTAGATCTAAACCATAAGGATAGGCAGTAATTAAATGGTTACTTTTAGATGCAACATTTTCAAGGATGGCTTTTGACTAGCAATTAATACCAAAATTAGTTTGGATGCTGTGAGGGAGGGTATCTGGCTGACCTTTATATCGTTTGATTAGGTGCAGCAAAAAAAAATTGTGGCAATTCAAAATTTCCATAGTTTGACAATACATTATTTGAAATGTAACTTGTTAGTTATGCTTATAAGAATTGGAATGACATGTAAAACTGTTCAGTCCAATAAAGAAAATCTATTAGCTGAAAACTAATACCAAGGGAATATAAGACAATGTGAATCATACCTATTTATTTATCCATCTACCTAGCATTTGCCTGTATATATTATTAAGTCACTGTGGTGAAAATATGAACTTTAAAATAAAAAATTTCTCCTCCTCTGTCTGCTGCATTTGCCAGAAGGGTAGGCATGTGACTCAAGCTGGCCTTTCAGACTTCCTCATCCCTTTAAACATAAGAATTAATTCAAGACCTGAACACAGTGGTGCCTATAGTCTCAGACTCTGGAGGCCTAAAGCAGAAAGATTATAATTTCAAGCCCACCCTAGGGAATATAGAGATTTAAATATATAATATATAGAAATTTAAAAAGCCTGGGAATGAATCTAAGTGTGAAGGCCCTTGGTTCAATCCCCTACTGCTAGAGAGAGAGAGAGAGAGAGAGAGAGGGACAGAATTAATGCAAGATCATCAATTCTTACTTTCTAAAAATAATGCACACTTTAGACTTTGAAGAAAAACCAAAATACACACACACCCAAACACACACACCTAAAAATACTTCCACTACATGGCAATAAAATATCTCTGGAGGAATCATAGAGAGAGGCATAAGCAGAACACATAAGAATATCACCGGCCATAAGTCCAAGTGTAAGAAAGTAACATTTTTTTTAATACTTGAATTTAACATCTCTTTGGATCCCTAATTTCTTCATATCAGAATCTTGAGCTAATTCATTCTATAAAATCATAACATAATCATTTTTGATCTTAAGGTTAAGTATATAATTATTTCTCTTATTCTGTTTATCTCTGAAATTGATCCTAAGACTCAGGGATTTTATGGAAGAAGAGTATGTATTTTGCTAAGAAAAGAATTTCCGTTCTTCATTGTGATTCATCTTGTACTGCTATCCAGAGAGACAACAAACAGCTTTTGTTGCAAGGTATCTTCTGTGTACAAGCTACTATTTCTGAATGTATAACTTCATTGAGTTAAGCAGTATTTTTCCTGATTTATTTTATGTCATTCTCTTTTCTTCATGAAGGTTTTATTATCTCTTTAAATCTCTCTGAGACTATGTATCTTCATCAGATATTCTTTGCCACTGAAATTCCAGGCACATGTGGTGATTTTCCCACCCTCTCTATTGCTGGCACATGCAGCACAGCTGTATATGTCTCAGAGTTAGTGCTATTTGTACTCCAACACCTCCTACCTTAATTTCCTAAATTTAAAAGGGCACGCCTTACTTCAATTTCAGTGTGCCCACCTCACCAGCCAAGTTTCATTTTTCTTTCCTTCCAATTCTTATTTGCTTCCCAGTTCAGAGTAATTAGAATGGTGGAAAACTGGCAGGGGTTCCAAAGAAATATATAAGTGCCCTTACTAGGTGTTATGAAAAATATAGTGAATTCTGCTGCCAAGGACCATGCAGTGGAAAGGTAGACTCACAAAAAGCTTGTAGTGTGTTTTCTTCTACCTTATTCAACTGATCTGACACCAGATCAGTGACATCAGGCTCTTCTCTGAAGTCAAAATGACCATGGAATATAAATGTTCTGAGTTGATTCATGACATCAAGGAGTCAGGACACTCATGCAGTAGAACTTCCAGAAACTCTTTAAGAAAGTAGCAAGAATAACAGGAATGAATACATCCAATTTGTTTCCAATTTTGAGAAAGAAAAGTCTTTTATAGTAATTTTAAAAATTTAAACATCATATTTTGTCACATCCCATACAAAACTGTTTTGCCAACTTTCACCTAGGTTAGGAGTTTTTAAAGTTTAATGGGAGTAATCAATCTTTAGTTTTCCATGTTTTCTAGTGATAACCTCTTTGGAACAAAACTTTTTATTTCTCATTCCAAATAGAGGCAACACATGGATTTCAGTTATGTACAAGTTGAAGGGAACTGCACAGAGAGATTAAAGCTTTTAAAAGTATTTTTGCATGTTCAAAGCTATCTGTTAACTCATATTACAAGTACAATAATATTTTGACTAAAAATGTATTGTTATACATAAGGCTCTGTGCAAAATTCTTTACATGTGCAATCTTACTTAAAACATAAGCCATAAAGAGGAGGCAGAAATTATTATTGCGATTCTACTGATGAGAAAACAGGATGAGGGAGATTTAATAATTAACCGAAGAATGCACAGCCAGAAAGTGGTAGAGCTGAACCTATGACAGATTTACAGTTTATCCTATTTTCTTAACTATATTTTCATTCCTGAGAAGTACTGAGAAGTACCCCAGAAGTATCATATACTGGGAGGTGGGGCATGGTAGAGAGAGGTGAACCATTGGAGGCGTGACCTGGAAGGGAATAGTCTATTAGCAAGGTCCTCCATTATCTCTCTGCTTCCTGGCTGGATCACCTTCCCTCCACCAGTCGCGTCCACTATACTGCTTCTGTTTTAAAGCCTTCCAACCATGGACTTAACCCACTGAAACTGTGAGCTGAAATAAAACTCTTTAAATTATGATTAAAAAGTATTTTTTCCCAGTGATGATAGAGCTAACAGGGAGGGTAATCTTTTTGGTTTTCTTTTCCACTGTAAGGCTGGTTTAGTACACTTGAACTGTTAATATGATGAGCAGTAAGATGGGAATGTACAAACAGAAATGAGCATCATATGTTTGTATGATGTGATGTCAGCCATGTATAAGAATAACAACTTTGTGATAATGTATTTAAACAAAAATTGAAGTAAAAATGAAATAGATCTACAAGTGCAAGCCATTATTGGTGTGATTACTAGAGGCATAAATCCACCTAAAACTTCGAAATTTTTATCATTTATAATGCTTTTGAATTTTCCAAATGAGAAAATTTCTCACCACATGTGGTTTCACGCTTTTTAAAGTGGAACTTGACAATGGATTGGTTGCCTTAGCTTCCTTTCTACATTAAATGTCAACTTTGAAACAAATTTTATTGAAGTATTAGTTCATACAACTTTTCTCTTGGAATTAAGTCACTTAGAGTTTTAAGAATATCAGAACTTGGAAACAGCCCATCTGCCCATCAATTGGAAACTGGATAAAGAAGATGTGGTTTTTCTATAAAATGGAATACTACTCAGCCATAAAGAATGAGAAAGTAGATTCATTCATAGGTAAATGGGTACATTTTGAGGATATACTTCTAAGTGAAATAAATAAGTCACACATATGCAAATACTGAATAGTCTCTCTGGTGTGAAAAACTTAAATAGTACTCAAGATCCTAATGGGACAATTAGCATACAGGAAGAAAAGGACCAAAGGTGTAGGACAGTGAGAAGGATAGGGAATGGGGAATAAGGGAAAAGGAAAAAAGTATGAGAAAATGTAAAAATGGAATTAAAATGTTTGAAGGGGGGAGGAGAGGGGAGGGTGAAGGGAGGGTGGGGACAAGGGGAAAAAATGAGAACCAAGACCTGGCATGTAAAGGTACAAGATCCCAGTAATGAATGTAACTGTACTGTACACCTAGAATGTACCAATAAATTAAATTAAATTAAAAAAAGAATAATAATATTGAACAAAATATCAATAACTGACACGTCAACTGAGCAACCATTAGGAGCTAGAGACTTTGTTAGATGATTGTAGTATTTTTAGGAGCTGTATTGAGATAGGCATAAAGTTCATTCATTAAAAAAAAGAATATCAGAACTTGTCTTCACAAACCTTTTAATGTAAAAGAGCCAATTTTATCTCTAAAGTTTTATTTTGCTTTGCTTCTGCTTCAGTGTTATTTCCAAAAATAATCAGTAAAAATCTGAGCTTAATAACAAGAAGCGAAGCAGCTTGGAATAGGCTTATGCAGAACCTCCCTACACTACAATGTCTGTCAGTATAGACCATTTTAGTTTTCTCTGTATTAAAAAGTGTTAAAAAATCTGTGATGTTGTAGGACAAAATTAACTATTAACATAGGTTGAAAAATTAAAAACAAAAATTTTCTACAAATTTCCAATATTTGCATGAAGACAATGTGCAACCATGTTTAGTTATAGGTCTTTATATCTGGCCCTAAAAGAATAATCCTTTGATCACAGCACACCATATGGCTGAGGCAGGCGGAATGAAAATTCAAGCCCATTCTGGGCAAGTTAATGACTTAGTGCAACTCTGTGTTAAAAAATGAAAAGGGACTGAGGCTGCAATTCAGAGGGAAAAGATCCATGGAATTAATCTACAGCACCACAAACACAAAAAACAAGTATATATATATTTATTCACCTTAGGTGAATACCGAACTAAATTTGTTATTAAAAAAACAAAAACAAAACCAGAACCACAGAACCATATGCAATGTATGAAATATATTGAAGTCAACTGTGTTTTATGTTAGTTTGGTTATTGGAATTGGACCTAAATTTTCGATGAGTAATTAAGCTGATATCATATAAGAAGTGATGTTATATTTCAGTATATCCAGATGGAATTTTTTACATTCTTAATTAAGATTTTCTTCTTCAAATAAAAAGGACTACAGAAAGTCCCAAACTCTCTGAGTGATCTACAGTTGCTTTTTCTTAGCAATTTCTACAAATAGATGATAGTTCAAATCTAATTTATCTGTTACCACTGCATCAGAACCCAATCCTGCAGAGGAAATGCTGTAGCCCTTGCATGCCTTTATAGGTCTTGAGGAGTTTGGGGCCACTTCTACCTTTCTGATCCCGCCAAAGGTGTCATTTCTTATTTTCTAAAGAAGTTGTTTCATAATTTATAAAATTGAGATGGTGGAATTAATCATGGTTCATTGTAGCACTGATGGCAGTCTTGGAAAGATTATTTTGGCTCAGTGGCCAGGTTTTAGTTAGAGGAACAGAAACAGTGTAAAACATATGTGTAATTCCACAAATGGTTTTGTTAGGTAGGTTGACAGGATGAGAAGTAGAAGAGTCACAATGGCCATCTGTGGGATTGGAGGCAGAAGAGTACAAAATGACTGTTGGCACACTAGGAAGTTGGAAGATCCAATAGCATGGGAAGTTTGAAATCCTGGAATCTGTTAGTGTGTCAGAAGGCTGAAAAGTGCATGTCTGGTTGAAGAGGTCAACATCCAAAAGCAATTACAGAGACCAGACCTTCTCCCCAAAGGGGAAAAATCTCTTTTCTTTTTTATTCCATTTAGGCTACATGTGTATTGGTTGGTGCCATCACATCTTGGTGGGTCTTCCTTGCTTGCCTGGATGTCAATTATTCACAGACATACTCAGAAGTTTACCAACTTCCTTAGTAGTTCTTACTTGAGTCAAGTTGACATACCACAATGATCACGCTAGGTTACTGATTTGATAACTTAATAAAGATGTTCTTGAAGTATGATAAAATGAAGATGCATAAAAAGTTTCACATTTTGATTCAGATTGTCTTATTCCATAACCATTTAAGTGGTTACCTTCTATTTGCTATTCACAGAATCAAATCTTAAATTCCTGTCCCCACAAAGAATTTTCAATCTAGTTGAGCTTGTTTAGATTCCTATATCTATTAATTTTGGCAGCTTTAGAAGTATTCCTTAGTATCTTTCATATATCCTTTGCACATCTATCTAACAGAAATTCTGTTATCTTTGTTACAAAGTGCCTCATATTAAATGACATAATACATGTAAATTCTGAGTATAATATGGAGTTAAAAATTCAATAATGTAGAAATTGTAAATATTTATAGATAGAATTTGGCATAAATTCTAGATTTATTTTTCCCTATGGTCTGTGACATGGCCACATCACACAGAAAGCAAATTATTGTCTTCATGTATTACTGAAGGCAACAGAGATAGCTTTCTATGCAAGGACTGGGCTGAGCAATTTAGAGGCCTAAAATCCTGAATATTTATGAATTGTCTTGTCTGTTACTTTTTCATGGGTAGGACAAAATACTCAATACCCAGAGTTATGGGAGAAAAGGTTTATGTAGCTCACAGTTTGTAGAGGTTTCAGTACATAGTCAGCTGGCTCCATGGCAGGGAGTCATCACAGAAGAGAGCCTGTTCATGGCATGGTAGGCAGAAGGCAGCAGAGCAGCAAAGCAGCAGCAGAAGGCTTGCCTTTGTTGTGTCTGTTTATATTGCCACGAGGCTACAAGCCTAGTAATGGGTGCCACACTTGTCCAGCAGGGGGCCTCCATTACCCATACTCTTAATCCTCATTCACACAGCCTAATCAGCCACTTTTGAAATGACACATGAGGCTTTGGGAGGATATTTTGAGAGAAGCCACACATTCTAACCCTGGTCCACAAAAGATTTATATGTAACTCTTTATGCAAAAGTCATGGAGTCCATCTGGAAAAGTTTCCAAAGTCCTGATAGTTTCAGCATTGCTGAAAAAATAAGTCCAAAGTTTCCTCTGAGATTTAAGGAAAATTCTTAGCTGCAAACCTCTATAGTAATGAAAGTTAAACACTCTGACATACAGTGGAACAAGATAAACATTTCCAATCTAAAGGTATAAATAGAGTGATATAAAGGACTAGGAACAAAGCAAGACCAAAATCCAGAAGGGTGAAATGTTAAATCCCATTGTTCCATGTGGCAAGATGTGAATTATAAAGCGGCTTCGTTGGTTCCACCTCTCTGGCATTTCTGAATGTTCTGGCTCCCACAGCTTGTCACTTTGGCTGGCTTTGCTTACTCCTTGCAGCTTTCCTCAGATGATCCATATTCTTGGCTTCTCCAACTTTCTGGGGTCTCCCCTATACCTTCAATTTTAAACTCACAGCTTCACACACTGTCCTCTCAGGGACACACTGGCTGGCCTCCCAGGCCTTCTTCTAAAATCTGGGTGGAAGCCTTCCTTTCCCTACAACTCTTGTATTCTGCATTCGCCTAAAATCAGAACTATGCTCATGACACCTAGGGTTTGCCACCAAATGGAGCAGTAGCCAGGCTCCCTGCTCTCTTGGCTGTAGGGGGTTAAGTACCTGGATTGCTGAGCTCTAGGAATGAAATATTGAGAAACAAATTCTCTAGGCTGCCACCATTGTGGAATGTGGTGCTTGGGGCTCCCTTCTCTAAGCAAAGTTTTTCATCTTTGCAATTTTGAGACTGCCAAAAGGGGAGTCCTACTGGTTCTTGTGATGTTGTCAGGCCAGCTTTACTATTGTCCTGTTCCTTCTCAGCAACGAATTTTTCCTCTGCTCTATATTTGCAGAGCATAACTTTATCAGAGTTTCCTTCCTGTCAACTCAAAACTTTTCACATCCTTTTTCTGGGTCTTTTTCTCTTGATTCTCAACATAGATCTGGCTAAAGGCCCCTGAGAGTAGCCATGCCACCCCCTCAACATAGACTGCTTTGAAAATTTTTCTACCAGATTAATTCCTCTATCACACTTAATCTCAGTCTCATGCAGTCTCTGAACAAAAGCAAAATTCAGAAAATTTTCTGTGAGTGCATAACAGACATGGTGTGGAGTTTAACAGCCAATGAAATCCTTCTTCTCAACAGAAACCACCTGAGCCTGGTCTTTCTCGCAGCATTTGTATCTGGCTTCTGGTCTTCTGAGCTCTGACCAGAATATGCCATCAAATTTAGTTACAGCATTTTGGAGGTGCTTCTCCAACCAGAATCTCCAAATCTTCTCAAACTCTTTCCAAAAGCCAGTTCCAAAGGGTTCTATACAACATGGCCAGGTAGTTTCATATCAACAACTCAACTTCGCTGATACCAAAATCCATCTTAGGTATGTTTTTCATTGCTGGAAAAAAATACCCAACACCTAGAAATTAAGGGAGGAAAGGTTTATTTAGCTCAATTCATAGTCAGCTGGCTCCAAGGCAGCTCTGGGCATGGCAGAGGGGCATCTCAGAGGAGAAATTCCTCATGACCTGGCAGGAAGTAGGCGGTAAAACAGCAAAGTAGCAGCAGCAAGTCTGCCTTTGTTCTGTCCCTACATATTCCAACCAGTCTACAGGTCTACTGATTGATTCCACCTATGCTCAGTGTGGGGCTTCCATCACCCACACCCTTAATCCCAGTATCTCACCTTTAATCCACATTTTTACACCCTAATCTGGTCACCTTTGAGACTCCCCATATATGACTATATAAGGCTTTGGGGACATATCTAGATACAATTAATAACATCTATAATCAGTATTTTTTTTTTTTGAGACAGGGTCTCACTATGTAGTTCAGAATGACCTGGAGCTCACTATGTAGCCCAGGCTGGTCTCGAACTCACAGCGATCCTCCTGCCTCAGCCTCTTGAGTGCTGGGATTACAGGTGTGCACCACCATGCCCGGCCTGTAATAGTCTTTTATACATATGAGGAAACTGAGTTTTACTCAACTAAGTATCGTTGCATAAACAAAGCTTCTTATCATTATATTACTATTGTGAGAACTGGACTTGCTATGGAAACACAAATACCTAGCATAATGCTTAGAACATACCATAGTAGAAGCTGGAAAAATATTCTTATATTTCTTTTTTTTACTAGGCAGAAAAGTCCCAGGGTATTTTTAATCCACAAATGTTTGGTCTGTACCCAGTGAAGCAGTAAATACCCACAGGGTTTGCATGACATTTGACACCAAATAATGAAATCCATGACAAAAATATGTGCTTACTTCTATGTGGTATTTAAATATATACATTTCTTTCAAAGATCAATCTTCTGAGCCCTAAACTAATGCTACATCCCTAGAAACTTAAAGACATTCATCCTTTGAGTCAGAGAAAAAAAAGGGGGGATATTTATCACAAAATGCACTTTGACTACATTTTCCACTGGGACAAAGTTATAGGTAATTGTACATTTCTAGTTTCTCCAGGCAGTAGGTCTCAAAGAACATGTTGTTTAGTGCAACCAAAAACAAAGTCATATTTCAGTGGCATTTTGAGTAAAAGCATCCCACCCTTCCCAACATTGTAAAAAAGGGCCATGTTTTAAAGAAAAAAATTTAAATGCAACTGAAGAATTTTTAAATAGTGGAGATGATATGATATATTGCTTTACCATAGAGCCTTTAAATACAGGTCTTCAATGGTGACTGTAGCATATACATGGAGAGATAGAAAATTAATTCATCGTACAGTGGAGCAGAAAACTCACATCTGTTCTTTCTACAACCCAGTACACCCCGTTTATTAATACTGTTCTCTGCACTGTCAGGTCTAAGCAATTAATTTACACAGACTAGCTTTTGTGGGAGAGAGATGCTGTATTTACCAGCTGGAATATACAGGTTTTAGCTTTTTTAATACAGGAGAAAACCAAAATTTCACCTATACTATATATAGACTAAAAATATAAAAATTTGCATCATGGAATAATTTTCATGCCAAAGTAATATTCAAAAATATAAGGAATAGAAGTTCAGGTTGATTTTTTCCTTTAATCAACCAGAGAAAGATCATTTTGAATGATGTCTTTTATAGCTATTTTAGTTTCTTGATTAATGATTCATTTCTAAATATAACAATTACCCTTATTTCTGTACACAATGGCAACTCACATCACTGGTAACCTGGAAAGGGGGCAAAAAGAAAATGACCCTTTTATTCTGCTGCTAACTATGGCAAAAATGAAGCAGATATATGCTCATCTGAGCTGCTATTTTATGACCAGCAATGACTTTGTAACAGATGCATTTTTTTTGTGAAACATTCAGGATTGTACACATTTATTGTTTAACTTCTAAATCTATAATAAGTATTTCCCATACCTAAAATTAAAAACTCAGTTCGTTATTTTCCTCTATCTCTATTCCATCATTACCTTTCAGTTTTCCCAGTTTCATTAATTGGCTCAACCATTCCCCCTGTAGTGACCTGACCATCCTGAAAACATGGGTTCTTGTTTGTCTCATATTCCATCTATTAGCAATACCTCTTCAGAAGAAGCCCCAAAACTACTCCTCATCACTTATCTTCCCATCATTTCTTCCAAATTTGATTGATGCTGTATATTTCCAGGGGTATTTTTGCTTCTCCTTTTGTAGCTAAGCCAATGTAGAGTTTTCTTTTCCATTCACCAGCTTAAGGAACGTTTCAAAGCATTCATCATATCAAATCACTCCCTTACTTAGACTCCTTATGCCTTCCAATTGCACTTGGAATAAAGCCCCAAAGCATGACTTCATACCCCCAGGGATGTTGGAATTAATCAGCTACCTGTGTCCCCTTACTTTCCCAGATGAGCCACACTGATCTCCCTACTTGCGTCTGCCTCAGTGATTGTGCACCAGCATTTTTGCAAAGGATGCTTCTCTCCAGAGAACTGCCAGCTTCACTCCTTCACTTTAATCAGATCTCTTTTAAAATTTTACCTTTTCAGAGAAAATTTCCTCAAAATATTTCTCCATTATTTTAACCCCTGAGCTCATACAAATGATATTACATACTTATTTGCTTATTGACTATATTTGTGTTTGAATGAAAAATAAGGGATTTTATCTTTTCTTTTTTACATCCCAATGTCCAGAGTTATATCTGGTGCATGACACATGCACAATAAATATTTTTTCAACACATAAATATATAATTAGATAATCTTACCTGCATAAACTTTATTCAGAGTAAGTCTAATGAATCCACTTTGATCACATGATATCATTAGCTGGCACATTTAGTGAATATTTAAGTACTAAGATTATTGTCGGTTAACAATATGAGATTCAGAAAATATGTATTGTAAGCTAAGAAAAGGGAAAGTAATGGTGAGAGGAACTAACATATGTATTTTGTTTTGACTTTTAAAATATATTTTCTTTATCTTAAACATTCTAAACCAAAAAGCCTTTGGATAACTGAAAATATTTAAAGTATTATGACTGTGTGTTTTATTTGCTGACATGTAGACAGAGCCTTGCCTAATATTTACTAAATGTTTTGAAATTTTATTGCCTGAGCAGATGGCAAACCAACCTCTTGGGAATATAATTGGCCAGGTTGCCTTTGCAATTTTTTAAACAATAAATAAAATATTTTATGTATGGCAGGAGGAATCAATATATGATGAAAAAAGGAGCAAAGAGAGTATTTGTAAAGGTTAGAAGACTTGTGTTCCACAGTGTTTATTCATCAGTTCCCCAGTGCCTTCTTGTGTCTCAGATTTGAGGAAATAATTTAAATACTGTCTTTTTCTAAGAAAAGTTATCCCCTTCAAGCCAGGCTCGGCTCAGTGTCCACAGAGCCGCTTTACACAGACAGAATGCTTGAAGGAAGTGTGCCTCAGAAGGGATGCTTTCCAGAAAGGCCTCGATAAACTCCACTGCCTCCGCCTCTGCATCTGTGACATTCATAACTTAATGGGGGATAAATTTGTAACAAATTTCATTTTGACAAGTAAAATAAATTTCTGTCTTGATAATTTGACAGAATAGTGAACACATATTTATTTTAAAGGATTTTTAGAAGAAAAATCTGTCAAATATGTCCTATATCTGTCTTGTTATTTTTCTGCTTCTTTTATCTCAAAATTAATTGAATCAATTATGAAGACAAAAATAATTGTAAACACAAATGCACCTGATAACTTCAAAATAATGAAACAAAAGCTGAAAATCTCTATCCTCCAAAGATGAATACACATCCCACACACACACACACACACACACACACACACACACAAAATCATCCCCTCACCCCAAGGTTCCCAAATGTCTTTAGTCATTCATCATCAACTCAAGTCCAAAGACTCATTTATGTGTTATCTGCACAAAAGTCCCAAATTTCATCATCTAAATCAGGTTAGCATGAGACTAGACATAATCTACCTTGGGACAAAGTTCCTCTGTATCTTTTGGATGTGAAATTAGAAAATGAGGTATTTTTTTCTAAAATAAAATTGCAGGAAGGGCACCAGATAGACATCCCTGCTCAAAAAGGAGAAGAGAGAAAGAAAGAAGAGAGAGAGAGAGAGAGAGAGAGAGAGAGAGAGAGAGAGAGAGAGAGAAAAAGAGTTATCAGTAACAAGCAATTTTGAAATCCCAGCAGGCTAACTCCTTCAGGTTTCAACTGCTGAAGATAATCCTCCTTGGCTTGCAGCTCTGCTCTCTGAATCACAGCCCCTCCCTTGGAGTCCTCTTTCTTTTTGCATAGTGAGTAGTACACACTTGCAGGTAAGTTATTTTATGACTGTTTCCTACCTATAGAATTTTGGGAGTCCATCTCCTTCTTTTATTTTGTTCTCTTTCTGGCCCTTTCAGTCCATGCTATTGGAGTTTCCGCAAGTACAGCATTCATAAAAATTTGAGTCTCAAATACACAACACAGGAATCCTCTCTATTAAACAAGCAGTTCCTCTACACACCTTTGCCAGGTAATGACAGTTTATATTTTGCTTCTGCTGAAAGTGTAAAAGAAGACCTATAAATCTAATTCCTTCAAAGAGCTTCATATGTGATAGAATAATCTGACATTTTGGTATATGTAAGACACTAGCAAAAAGCTATCTCACTATACCCTTAATTTTCTCTCCAAACTATGTTTTTCTGCCAGTGTTTCCCCCTTTTTTTTTTTCAGAAATGGATAGAGTGGGAATTTCTCGAATCATAGTCTTTGCTCCTTTTTATGGAGTTGTTTTTTCCTTCAGTTGGTCTCTTTCCTCTAGCATTTTACAAAAAAGAACAAGAAAAATAAGATCACACCTTTAATATTTTGTTCAGAAATCTCCTTAGCTAACTATCCAAATTCATTGGTTTCAAGTTCTATTTTCACACATATGAAGGCTACAGTTCAGCCAAGTTTTCTGCTGCCATGCATCAAGATTATTTTTCCTTTAGTGTCGAATAACTCGTTCCTTATTTCCTTCTGAGCATTCCATAGCAGTGCCTTTAACACTTATATTTCTCCCAGCTTTCTTTCTGTGATAATATATCTATTCTATAAAATTATGGGCTGTACTACTGTATTTCTCATTTCCTTCTGAGCCCTCACCAATGGAAACTTAAAACACCCACATTTCTACTGACCTTGTATCCAAAGCAGCAAAAGCAGTTATCAGGTGAGAGAGGAGATGCTAGAATCCTGACTCTGAAGCTAAGAAGAAGAAGAAGTAACAATCCAAGAAATTTTGATGACTTCAGAAGCTGCAAAAGGTAAGACATGGATTCTCCTTAAAGCTTCTGAAAGAAGAAACCTCTATCAACACTTTGATTTTAGCCTAGAGAAGCTGATTTCAAATGTATGAATTATTATAATAGTGGATTATATGTATTAATGTATTATATATATATATAATGTATTATCTACTACATTTTTATTGTTTAGGTCACCATATTTGTGCTAACATAATTAT
Organism: Fukomys damarensis; assembly: GCF_012274545.1. Lineage (NCBI taxonomy): Eukaryota > Metazoa > Chordata > Mammalia > Rodentia > Bathyergidae > Fukomys > Fukomys damarensis. Next base: position 37,277,496 of record NW_022900927.1, read on the forward strand.
AAAAGTAGGCAAATGATACAAGCCATATAACTGATCTTGTGTTCTATGTGTTTAAGGTTCTAATTATTATTATTGCCTCTGACAACCACTGGAATTTCTGTGAATTTTTCTCATGTAGGATTTAAAACATTGGAGGAGATACATAAAGGAAGTAAAATAGAAATTAATAAAATAGTAGCATTGCTCATAAAACTGCTCATGATTGAATTGAAAAATCTACTTGTGTAGCTATGTAACTATATGATGTTACTTAATTTTTCTGATTTAACATATGTAAAATGGTGATAAAAATCATTTCTATGTCATGACCTTATTTTGAATATAAATGAGACAACCTATGTAAAATATTTTACACTAACTGGATACACAGCAGCTGTTCAATAAAGTTTATGTATGTCTTTTCTTTCACTGAGTACTTATATTTTTGAATTTGAAACTCTTATATCACAAGATATAACCATAGACGATGTACTACTGCACAAAGCTGGAAGTAAGAAAAAGAAAAGGTTAAAATACAAAATGTATAGAGAAGATAACTGATTGATGTGAATGTGTTGACAGGTATTTGCAATATTATCACACATCTGTTCTAGGTGGAAGAGATTGGAAAATAGAAGGTATCTCGATACTCAAAGGTAGAGCAAAGTGTAGAACTTAGAAGCAAAAAGTATTCAGTGAGACTTAAATCATAAACATATGTTTGATGGATTTCTTAGATTACCTCTACCCTTCCCTGAACAAAAACATTTATTTTGTGAGTGAATGTATTTATGTGTCTAAATTTCAAAGTATGTTAATCACAACACAGAAGCTAAGCATAAATCTAATTCTGCTTTACAGATGGTAAGGAAAGAAGGACACACTTATTAAGTATCAAATCTTTTAAATTTGTTCTTTGTTTACTACATCATCTCTCCAAAAATTATTTGCCTCAGTATTAAAATTGATGAACTGAAAACAGTGGGCTTAAACATATTTGCACTCAGGTCTATCTCTTTCCAGGATTTGCACTGTTTTTCCATGGTACCACATTAATATTTCACCAGCTTTACAGAAGCACCAGGGTTTCACTGAAAAATTCTCTATTTTCCTAAACTCCTTAGGAGGTCTAGCCTTAGCTATCATGGCATACAATAAAAGGATTCAATGTTCAGTTTGTGTCAAGAACTATGCTTGTTGAAATTTTCAGATATTTGGTTAAGAGTTATTTAGTTATAAAAAGAGACTGAATTGCATTTGCATTTTAAAATAAGTACTGATGAGAAGAACCAGAAAGAGAGAGGGGGAGAGAGAGAGGCTCTGAGCCTATTCCTGACGATTTTCAAGCCTTCTGAAATGCCCTTTAGCACATCAAATCCTTTCAACTTTGACCAGAAAAGAAAAATCAGAGAAATAAGCCAATTTCAAATGGAAAATAGACAATTAGCTCTTTCTAATTTAAATGAAAGAAATCTAGAAGTTATCAAGGAAACAGAAAAGTCTTATTTTTTATATGGGATGTAAATTGGAGCTGTACTGGGCTGCGAAGATCAATCACTGAGAACAAGGGAAGTAGACAAGATGCAGACATTGTTGCTTTGAATATACACAATATTTATGGTGAGAAGAAAGTTTAAGCAAGGAAAACATTCAACAAATAAAAATACAATTTAGCAATATTACCAGAATGTTTCTCCTTTCTATGTCACATGTACCACCTCTAGATTTGTAAGGCTTTAGTCTTGACTTAACTCTTAAACTGTTATCAAATCATATAAAAAACTGTTCCTGAGTCCTCTTAAGTCAACTTCTTCTGAATCCATGCAATTTGTTCGTCAATGAATTTGATTTTAGTGGGAGGGTATACAAAATTATTGGGTTGATTTTTTTTTCTCCAGTCACTCTATTTAACTATGAATGGTTTTGTTTCTGCCATGAAACATCTTAGAATTATTTTAGCTCTTTTTCTGGTTAAATTCTGAAAAAATGTAGTCCAGCTTTTTCCAGGCTACAATTTCAATTTCAAATCAATTTTATAGTTTTCTCTGTGCGTTAGTTCTTGGAAGTTGCTGTCATCTTTTGTCGCTGTATTCTCTTGTGGGGTGGCCAGTGTTCCCGGGCTCACAGTATGCAAAATGGGTGGATTCCTCCAGAGGCTCTCAGTAAGGTCCGCTGCTGTGGAGCTGCCAGAATAGGAAGGGGTGTTCTGAAATAACCTGTTCTGATTCTGTCATCTTCTGCTCACTCTCCTGTTTCTTAGATCTCCTTGCACAGGAGACAGTTGTTTGGGGCAGACACAGGAAAGGCTGTATAATCTGAGTTGCCTTTCATACAAACCCCTGAACCTAAAGAAAGCACGTTAGACTAGCTGTCCCAAATGGTAGGATGCACGCCAGCTCACTGTTGCTCTGTATTGCAGTCTCACAATTTCTGTTTCTCCCGATAAGTAGTCAGAGACAGCAGATCAACAAGTCTGATGCCCAAGAGGTCCTGGATGTGGAAATGAAACCACAGCATCCTATCCTTGTAGCAACTTTCTATTTTTATAAATGCTTCCCTAGGAGGTACCAACCTTGGCTTGCGCTTGTGATACTAAATGAAGCTGTATCTATTCAGAGGCACAGTTCGAGGAATTATTACTTGTGAACAAGTACAGAAAGAAAAAGACAGAAAACGAATTTGAGAGAAGTATGAGGTATGAAGATCTTCTGCGAAGAACAGATCTGGATTCAAAGTCTTGCTCCTTCATCCTCTGTGTTATGATCATCAGGTAATTTACTCTCCCAGAACCTCCATTTTTTCATGTGCAGAATGGGATTCCCTGCCTCCAGAGGAGCAGATGAAAGACGTCAATATGGTAACATCCATGAAAAGGAAAATCATATTTCCTAGCAATGCAAACAGAGCTGCTTCCAGTCGGAGTACCCTGACCTTCCTTCACAGTTCTATCCTTCAGCTTGCCCTCTCTCCAAATTTCCTAAAGGAGCTATTCTGTGTCTTGTTTTCCTAAACCTCTTTACTAATCCAAACTACTTGAGCAGAAGAAAAGACTGTTGAGTACTTAAATCTCAACTCTGTATCTTGCCCCATAAAAAGCATCTAATGCACAATGCACATTCTTTCAAAATTGTTTTTTCCTGCTATTTCCAAAAGTGAATCTTATCCCCAACCCACTCAACACCTTTATATTTAATTTCTCCCTCTCTCTTAACCTATAAAAATGCTGACACCTCTTCTATGCTAGAAACAAAATAAACACTAAAAAGTCAAAAAAATTTCCTTTGATCTTTTGTCTTTTTAGCAATGTCCCACAACTTCATATTTTTAAAGAAGCATCATAAAAATTACTTCTGTATGGTTTCTTAACTCTTGATTCGTTCCTTAGTTTGATGTTTGATTTCTAATTATCCTATATCATTGAAATGCATTATCAGAGGCAGAAGAAATGTAGCATTTGCAAAACTCTGATTCTGATTAGCTTCTCTTCCTCTCTTCTTGGGGTGAGGAGGAAGAAGAAGGAGATGGAAAGAGTGACAAAGAGAGACAAAGAGACAGAAAGAGATGGACACTCATCTTGCAATTTTCTAGGCTTGAAGCCTAGGCATCACCTTGGATTCCTCCTCCTTATTCTCTGGCCTGCACCCATGCATGTAGACTTCCAATACATTCACTGCTTATTTCTGAATAACTCTCAAATTTAATTTCTACTGTTGTATTCTTCCACTTGAGTCTTGTAACAGATTCCCATCAGTGTCTGTATATTTCTGGTTTGCAAATGTTCTGTCACTATAACAAATCCCTGAGATAATCAAATTATGAAAAGAAAAGTCTTATTTGGGCTCAAACTTTTAATGGTTCTAGTCCATCATTGTTTAGCCCAGTTGCTTTTGGTACTGTGTGAGGGCAGCCCATTATCATGGGAGCACCTGGCTGAGAAAGACTAGCAAGCAAAAGAGAGGAAGAAGGGGAAAGGGCCTCACTATCCCCTTCCAAGGCCCTGTCTCTAATGATCTAATGACCTACCATGAGGCCCAAACCCTTAAAGATCTGAATACTGCATGATAGAGTCTCCTGGGGAACCAAGCCTTTAACATGTAGATTTTTTGGAGAACTCAAGTTCTAAACTACAGCATCTCCTTCACAGCCTTTTCTCTACTCTTCTCCTCTTATAGAATCTATTTTTCTTTCAAGGTATAATGAAGTCATCCTACCATGCTATCTCTTCTCTATTCAGCCTACTTTTCAATCACTAGAATCTCTGAATGTCGTATTCTTTCAGGCTTCCATAGTTTAGCTTTAGCTTTTTTTTTTTTTTTTTTTTTTTTTTTTTTTTTTGCCTTCTGATGTGATTTTGCAGCCAAAATCAGTTTTCTTTCTCTTTAAATCCTGAACAGACTAATGACAATTTAGTCACAAAAGTAATGGGTTTACCATTGCTGCCCTTAGGTTACAGAGGTCTCACTTATTTCTCTTGGAACTTTGTTGAGACCTGTCAGTACACTTGGTTTCTTCCCTGATGGGGGATGAGACTGCAGCAAGGATTAGTAATCCCCAAAAAGGCTATCCTGGCCAGCAAGCAGATAGACCAGCTGAATACAGTCGTGTAGAGGCATAAATTATCCGAATCTGGTCCCAAATAATAAAAATGATCAGCTGACCTGTATATAAATGCTTTCTGTTTCAAACTATTAAATTTTGCATTGATTTGTTATGCAGATAAATAGCTTAACAGATACCCTGTCTATCTCATTAAACTGTAAACTTCTTAAAGGCAAAGAACATATTGCTGTTGTAAACTCTCCTATTGACTAGTAAATATATCATATTTGTTTCTTTTTATTTAACTTTTGCATGTTAATCTTTTCTTGGCAAATATTTTCTACTTCTGAAATCTTATTCTTTCTAATCACTACAGAATACATCTTTGGGGATGATATTTCTTTCTGTTTTCATTAATATTCATTTGTTCAAGGTTAGACTGTTCTCTCTTGATAACAATTTCAAGTTTTCACCATGATCGCCAACACTCTTTTCTTTATCAAGTCTATCATCAGCTTCTTCTGGATGCTTTTTGCTTTGCTAACCTGTAAAACATATTCAATGTCTTGCCTTGTATTTCTTATCATGTCTCCTTAAAAAAAATCATATTTCAATATATTTTTCTTCGCGAATGTCACGGTAAGCAATGTAATAAGTCTATTCCACCTTGCCCATTTATTGCTCTCTTCCCTTATATTATTAACACAGATTATTCCATTTTCTTTGAATTTCATGCTGAGACACTAGATCTTCTAAAGCCCCTTAAAAATGTGTCTTTGATGAAAATATTTATCCTAAGCAGAATACTTGAGATCTGATTTTTATCTTTTAGCTATATTAGTTCTCTCGTGAATTTTATATGAATTGTATTATCTGAACACTTGCTTGCAGCTGTATAACTCAAATTGTATTTCCCCAACTAATTCATGACTCTGCTTTAAGGCCCACACTCAATCACTAAAAAGAAAAGCTACATTACACAGCTACAATTTGTAAATGCAGCATCAGGTTCATAAGAATTACGAAGTCATGTAGCATTGACAATGCGCAAAATAAAGTAAGAGGAAAAACTTGGAGGCATAATGGTCCATGCTATCATTCCTTATCAAACTTTGTTCATATTTTATCATTGATGAAGTTACATTCAATGCAGCACAAGTCATATATTTTATTCGGCACACACCAAAAATGATAAGAACCCATAGTCTATGGTCTTTATGGTTCCAAGAAAACATAACCAGATTGTCTTTGCTTAATACTGCAAAGCGATTAGGCACAGGAAAGAATAGTTTGGATGCTACAAAGTATATTCTAATGTATAGAAGAATATCAAGAAGAACAAAGAGGCTAAGGACAATTGAATGGGTCCTCACTGCTAAATAGAACTTAAAATTTATAGTTAGTATAGCACCTTTCCAACAAAAGGAATAGTGTCAGTGAGTTTTGAGTCCCAGAGGCAGAGGAAAAGATAACTCTTGCTCCTGATTGCCAGGACGTTATGATAGAAGGCACTGTGGGGAGTTTGGATGAAAAATGGCTAGCAGAAGCTCTAATTCTTTTCAACTAATGACATTATCAATAAAGATCTTGCAGGCTGACTTTTTGGTTGTGCACTGGAGAACAGATTGGGATGAGGGTGACAACAGGAAAATGATTGCTGGAATGGGTTAAATAAAATGGGTTAAGATGCATATTATTTTATGGAGTAAATTATTATAAAGTTATTTTGAGGATACGGTAGAGTTGAGCAATATTTTTGACTTAAACTTACTTCTTAGTGCTACATAAGTGTAAAAGGAAATAATATATTAAACAGTATATTAAAATTCTGTGACAAAAAATGAATTGAAATTTATTTTATACAAATAAAATCAATCTAAGGCTGGGGATTTAGCTCAGTGATTCCAGCGCCTGCTGTGCAAGCACAAGGACCCGAGTTTGATCCCCAGTACCAAAAAACAAACAAAGAAACAAACAAAAACAAAACAGCAAAAAACAAATCAAAACAACCCCCAAAATAAATAAAATCAATCTTCATTATACTATGTTATGAAAAGAATTTAAATTAAATTCTAAGAAGAGATAAAATAGTAAGAATCAAAGATGTAATTTTGTTGATTTCTCAATTAAAACTATTATTGAGATCAGTATTGATTTATAGACCAGAAGAAGGCTTTTCACCTGCAAAATTCAGTAGATTATCCAAAACTCTTAAGCAAAAAATTACTCTGAAGTGAATGAGCTGAGGTGTAGTATTATTAGTTCTAGTTAAAAATGAAGCCAATATCATCATAATAATTAAAATCTGTGTTTTAATTCAAGAATAAAATGTTTTATGCTTTAAATGATAATTAAGGCTCCTACATTTTGATTCTTTGGGAAAATATGGAAATAAAGGGTGACGGAACTTTGGGGTCACCTAGAAAAAATGCAAAACAATGAAAATGTTTTAGATGGGATAGCAGCTTCTTTTTCTCAGTTCTTCCTTCTCTTCACCTTCAAATATTTTATATTTCATTCTTCCTAGACACCTCTTTATATGTTGATCTACTGGTCCTTGGTCTTGGTGCCTTCCTCAACTTTCCTCCCATGTACAATTATATTACTCTTAACCTGTGTATATTCTCTTTTCTCTTCCAAGACTAATTAGCATGAGAAGTGAATCTCTGTCTCTGCCCAAGGAGTACATTTTAGTTTTTGCAAACTTCTTATGGAAAAATTTCTTAAGCCAAAGAAATTCCATGTTTCTTGATATGAATGAATGGAGGATTTCAGAAAAAGCCATACAAATAATTATTTGATTGTTGAAAAATAAGACCTCGAGATGCCTCTGAAATTATGATTCATTGAAACTATAAGTACACTCCAATCTGTTTATCATTACTTCCAAAATGTCTCTAGGTGAGTCTTCCCAGGAGACACACAGCAAAAATCTTTGGAATTCAGACAACTCTAAAGTCATCCTGATAACTTACAATTTAGTAAACAGCATGATCTAACAGAAAAATAATAAAAATAATAAAAAGTGGTATAATCTAGACCAAACAAGGTATCTTTAAGATATTTTAGACACAAATGAGGTGATTCAATAAGATGATTTAGTCAAATGGTATTTGGGAAATATAAAGTAGTATCAAATAATGTGAAATATAATCTGTGCTGCCTTAATTTTATAAAGTGACTTTAGTTCTAATAGAGCAGTTGGATTTAGATGCTGGACTTTGGCAAAATGGCTTTTTTAAAAAGTTAATTTTATTGGTATATTTAAGGTATACAAAACATTCATCAGTGGAAATTTGCATCTTTATATAATCCATGGTTATTATCCTTTCCACATTCCTCCCTTCAACCACACCCCTCCCCATCTACATAGACTTTGTTTACATTTTTTCTTTTTCTCATATTAATTCCATTTCCTTCTTTCTTTTCCCCTACCCCTCCAATTTATGCTTCCCCTTTGAACCTTTTCTTCCTATTTCACATTATCTATTATACTGTTAAAACTTGGAAGCAACTCAATTTCCCATCAACAAGAGACTGACTAAAGATAATGTGTTTTTTTAATGGAATACTACTCAGCTGTAAAGAGTGAGAAACTAGAGACATTCACAGCTAAATGGATGCACATGGAGGCTATGCGCTTACGTGAAATAGACAGGACACACTTGTGCAAATAGTTTCTCTAGTGTGAGAAACTGAAAGTGTAAATAAGGACCAAAATGGCTTTTAAAAGCACCAGGATGAACTCTTGTTAATAGTAGTTCATGCAGAGTATTAGAAGACTCTAATTTCTTGGATAGTTATTATTTTTTTGTGGTCTCCATGCTTTCAGAATGTTTAAAAAGTATTAATCTATTATTTATTTTCACTTTGTCTAGAAGTAGACAAAGTAGTAGAACTTGGCAGGTAAATGTAAATTCTGGTGTAAAAATTTATAGTACAGTTGTTTATACTGGCATAGGATCATGTTAATATTGGTTTACTATTTGAGCTACAAATAAAAATTATTTTTACTTCAAAAAGCCATCCCTCTGCTGGGTATCTTTCCAAAAGAACTAAAAGAATCATATCACAGAGAAGTATGCATGGGAAGCCAGCCATGGCCCACTGGCTTTTTGATGGATAACATTTGTTCCTTTTTAAGGACTTCATGTGTTAAACTTGTTTTTGACCCTGCATGGGAGAAACTTGTACAGCCAAAGATCTGTAGGAGTCAGGTTCTTCTTGTTAAAGATCTGACGTTATCTGTAGGAGTCAAGTGTTGTAACTCCATTTTGTTAAGTTCCTTCACCTATTTGGGAATCATGATTATTAGTCGCAAGTGTTGTTAATTTGTTTTTCTTGAGCCTGATTTCTCTTTCCCGTGTGAACTCTCGTTCCTGTGGAGTGGGTGTTGAGGTTACTATGGTAATCCTAGCCCATAATAGTTTGGTCTTTTCCTTTAAAAGGCTGATGCTTGCCTGCAATAAATGTCACCTTGATCAGACTCTTGTCTTGGGGTCCTTCCTTTCTCTCTGCCCCATCTCCACCCACTGCTCTTTCAGGTTTGAGACACTGCTGGACAGTGCTCTGCGTCGCCGGCTCACGAGAAGTAGCGCCTGAGCAGGGACCTGAAAGTTGATGAGGATATGCAATCCCGGACCCAGGTCGAAGGCAGCAATGGTGCTCCGGAGGACTGACCGCTGCGCCTGATCCTCGCAGTAAGTCTACTGTTCACTTCGTGAAGAAAAAGTAAAAGAAGATAAGAAAAAGTGAAAGAAAGTAAAAAGAAAAAAGTGAAAGAAGGTAGAGAGTGTCAAGTCCGTTGGGAAGATTTTATAAGTTAGAAATTGTTAATTATGGGACAATCAGAATCCAGAAATTATCTAGCAAATTCAATTCAGAGCCTATTGAAGGCACAAGGAGTAACAGTTGAGAGGGCACAATTAGAGGCCTTTGTTAAGATTCTGGACACAGTTTGTCCATGGCTATGTGATGAAGCAGAAATAAACACTGAAGTATGGGAGACAGTTGGAAAACAGTTGAATAAAGCCCTTGTGGCTGAGCCCGATCATTTTTCAGAAGGTGCTCCTTTTTATTGGGCTTTGTTAAACACAGCTCTCAGGACCCCAACCAAAAAGGAAATCTTGGAAGCCTTAGACAAGGTGCATGAAGGGTTAGAACAAATTAGAGAGGAGCGCTGTCAGACTTCAGAGCCCACTGAATCTGGTCCAGAAAAAGACTCTAGAGAATGTCCTCTTTCACTTGAGCCCCCCCGAGCCTCCAGATTCTGGAGGACCTCCCGCAGTGCTATATCCTAGTCTTGAGATCTTTCAAAAAACACTTGAGCATCCGCCGCCTTCTGCGCCACCCCCCACTCAGAGGGAGGCAAACCTGGCTCAGTTACGTACTATTAATCAGGAGCTCAGTGAGGAACTTCAGCTGAGGCAGCAGATTTCATACCTCTCGAGCAGACTTGCATCTCTTCGTGCCTCAGAGGCCAGGCCTACCAATGAGCTTAAAGGTAAAGACCCCATAACATCTGAAGGGTCTCAAGGCGTAGCATCTCCTTTACAAGAGGCTCTCAAACACGCCGCAGCACAAGGGGAGGAAGTCTTTAGACTATTCCCGTCCTTCAAGTAGAGGGACCCCAAGGGCCGATTAGAGAACATCGCCCTCTTGAGTTTAAATTGATGAAAGAATTAAAAACTGCTGTAAATCAGTATGGCACTGCAGCTCCTTTCACTTGTGCTATCCTGGACTCCATTGCTGGATCCTGGCTAACACCAAGTGACTGGATTGCGGTCTGCCGCGCAGTTCTTTCAGGGGGAGATTTCCTCCTGTGGAAATCCTATTACTCTGAGCAATGCAAGGCGGCTGCCATCCGCAATGTTAATGCCGGAGCTGCCTTGGCAAATTATGACATGCTTATGGGAGAAGGATTGTTCGAAAGCATGCAAGCCCAGGTTAATTATACACCAACAGTTTATGAACAGATCGCTAATTGTGCACGCCGAGCATGGAAACAACTTCCATCGGTGGGCGATCTTAGCCCTAGTCTTAGTAATATCAGGCAGGGGCCAGATGAACCTTATTCTGAATTTGTTCATAGGTTGCTAGATGGAGCAGGGAAGATATTCCCTGATGCACAGACGGGGCTACCCTTTGTTACACAGCTTGCTTATGAGAATGCCAATAAATGGTGTAAGCCTGTCCTCAGACCCTGGAAAAATAAAGCTGACTTAGATGGTTATATTCGGCTTTGTGCGGATGTGGGAGGACAAGTGACTGTGGCCTGGGCTCAGGCTGCAGAACAGTGCGCTGCGCAAGAAGGCACATTTCAAACATTTTATCAGTCCTTACATAGGACTCAGAATGCAAAAGGATGCCCTAAACAGCCTATTCCTCCTGGTCACACACCGCCTGTCTGCTATGCTTGTCACCAAACAGGTCACATGCAAAGGGAGTGCCCCTCCAGGAGCCAAATTTCCAGACCTGCACTTTGCTCCCATTGTCAAAAGGGTCTCCATTCACCTAAAGAGTGCCATTCGCTTTTTGCAAAAGGTGGCACCTTTCTAGGTCCAAATACATCCTTTCCCAACCAGCCAAAGAACGGGAACCAGGGCCCATGAACTCGGGGCCCAATAAATGCGAGGCAGAATTTTTACCCGCTCCAACAATTTGTCCCAGAGACACTCGGAGATATGTCTCCGATTTGTGCTATTCACCCATGCATAGATTATATCATGCCTTATTTGTTATAAATTTCCTTCTTTTGGATGATGAGGGTAACACTCAAGCAACCCACCACTGGGGATCATATCAATTCCGAAAAGCACAAGTGCTTTGGAAAGATGTCCTTACAGGACAATGGAGAGGGCCTGGCCCCCTACTCCACTGGGGGAGAGGTTTTGCTTGTGTCTTTCTGCAGGACGCTGATCAACCGTGGTGGATCCTGGAGCGTTTTATCAAACAGATTAACACAAGCCATGAAAAGGACCAAAGACAACCGTCCGGTGTTATTTCGTGGGATGTTGCTACAGACTCTGTTAATCCCTTGAAGGTAAAGATTGTGAAGGCTCCCCCTAAGAGCTAATTTTTCCTGCCTTTACATGGGCTATTGCTCAGCTTTAGTTACCCAATCTCCTCTTGACTTGTTTTTTCTCATATTGGTTATTGTTTTAGGGATTTGTTGGGGTATAGGGCTTTTTAGTGTATTGCATAAGAAAGATAATTATTCCCAATCTAATTGTATTTTTTGGGTGATAGTATTTTATCTGTTATATGGGGGACTAGCTGTATTGACTTGTTTTCCTATATTTTCTAGTTAGATAAATTGGCCAAATGGAAAATATCAATAGAGAGGCTCATGTTGTGTACACTCTTTCAGAATTCTCTACATAATGGATTATAGTCAAGAAGAGTACTTATTCCTTTAACCCTAATTCTACAAGAGATCTCTGTTAATTTTGATCTGCAAAAATTTTGACTAGTCATAACAAAAAGAATTTATAATTCAATTGGCCAAAACCATCTGAGTGCACTCGTTAAAATTGTCTTATGTGTTTGTCAGTCTTGTCTTATATGTTTGTCTTAAATGTTCAAAGATGTTTATATGTTCTTGATCAGAATGACATCAAATGCAAGTGGATTGTTGATTTCTACAACCTGGCTTTATAGGATCAAATAAAAAACCTAAAAGATAATTAAATATAACCTTTAAGTTTGGATACGCTCCTGTTGGTAAATAAAGAAGCAGCTGCTCAGAAAATTTATTCTGATCTTTGTTCACTAATGGGAGCCACCAAAATAATTTTCTTAGCCTAATAAAAAGATATGCCTTGTTAAATATGTTGTTAAAATGTCTACATTGGTTTTCATCAAAGGTCTGAATTATAAATATGTTATTGTAACATGTTTCTGATGGTTATCTTCAAAATATACTATTTTCTGTTAAAAAGGGAAGATCCTGTTGATACAAAGCTACATTACAGGACATAAGAATTCATATAATTATAATAATTATTATTGCTACTTTTCTGGTATACAAAACGTATTTATATTGTTTGACCATGCAGGTTTTCCAGCATATTGTTTATGATAATAACCTTTTGGTCCAGGTATTCTCCATTCTCTTCTGCTCCACCTACTTATGGTTATAGGTACATTTATAGATCCACCACTATCCCTGAACAGCTTGAAGCTGGGTTTCCACTGAGCAGACTGGATTGGGACCCCAACAATGAAGCAGCAGAGAAAACTCCAGGATGTGTGTTAGTGCACAAGTGGAAACTTTATTATCCAGAACAAGGATTTAATGGGACTGGTGATTTAATAAGACATCTCAAAAGTTTTTAGACTGGTCACTCGAATATTCCATGGACTTAAGCTTGTCTGTAGGACTTTGGTAAACAGATTCACGTTTTCCTCAAACCAACATTTCAGTACTACCGCTAAACAGTATTTTTCTGTAATATTGACTCCTGTACTGGCGATCATTGTAATTTTGATAATTCTTTGTAATTGTTACATTATTGTCATCTTGCGATACATATGTCAATCTTTTGTGTTTTGTCATGGATGACTTGCTATGGCTGTACAAGCTTCAGTAGAGGATGATGCATCTTGGGTGGTCATCTATTTGGCATAAGCCTGCCATACATAATTCCCTCTCTGTGGAGCATCCAGAGACTGGTAAGGTCGGGGCCTCCTTTCTACCAATTTAAGACAGGCAAGAGGGACATAAGCCCTCTTTGCTGATGACGGGTAAGGAGAAAGGACAACCCTGCCACCTAAGACAGGAGCTCTTTGACATATGTCTGGCACCCTCTGCAGAGGCTCACTGACATAAGAGAAACAGGGGAATTATGGAGAGCACAGCCATATTGACCTGTGATTCACCCAAGCAGTGTGGACATGACATCACCCATAGCAACGGGCTATTTCAGCTAGTGGTCTGATCTATTGCCTAACAGATGTAACTCATAATAGTTATTGTTTCCTTCTGGAATGTGTGGATGGTACTCTCGCTCTCTTGCAGCTGGAGAGTATAAAAGGAAAAGGTTCTGTAATAAAGCAAGCAAGGAACATGAGAAGAAAAGTGCCTCCCATCTCTCTGTCCTCGTCCTTTCAGGTTTAGGACCTGCTGGCAGGATCCTGACGTCGCTGCTCATGACAAGTATGCACACCCATGTTTATAGCGGCACAGTCTGTAACAGCTAAAACTTGGAAACAGCCCATTTGCCCATCCATTGGAAACTGGATAGAGAAGATGTGGTTTTTCTATAAAATGGAATATTACTCAGCCATAAAGAATGAGAAAATAGATTCATTCATAGGAAAATGGATACATATTGAAGATATACTCCTAAGTGAAATAAATAAGTCACACATGTGTAAATGCCAAATAGTTTCTCTGGTGTAAATAATCTGCAATAATACAGAAGATCCTAATAAGATTATTGACATTTAGAAATGGGAAGAAAGGAGCTAAAGGTGTAGGGAAGGTGGGATGGGTAGGGGAAGAGTAAAAAGGGAAAAGAAAAAAATGTGAGAGAATGCAAAGATGAAAATAAAGTGTTTATAGATGGGGAGGGGAGGAGGGGGTGAAGGGAGGGCAGGGACCAAGGGAAAAAATGAGAACCAAGACCTGTCGTGTAGAGGTAAAAGATCCCAACAATGAATGTAACTGTACTGTATCCCTAAAATGTACTAGTAAACTCAATTAAAGCTGAAAAAAAAGCTTAGTATCCTCTCATCTTTTCTATCATATATATATATATATGTTACATATATCTGTACATATACATATAGATGCATTAAACACATGCCACACACATATGTGTGTATGTGTGTGTGTGTGTGAATTACCTTCCCAGGAAAGAATGAGTAGGTGCTAATATTGGTTTTCAAATAGGACCAACAAAATTATCCACATTGTTAAAATGCACATGTGATTAAAGCAAATGTCTAAGTAGAAATATTTATAGGTTCAGCTGATGAGTGTAACAATGTTTAAAATATTCATGTATGACATCTGTGATATTAACTAAGGTTTGCTAAATATACATCTTACAAGACCATTCTCAATCACTGTGTGCTAAAGCAAAGCTTTTTGTGTCAATCAAAATAGTTTCATTCTTAGTGTCACAATTATTTTAAAGTGTATTCCGCTTTAAGAAAATTAATGTAAGCATATACATTTCAGGGTAATTGTTCACATTTTAAGAGGTGTTTCATGAAAAGATTCATGATCACATTCCTTGAAATAACATGATCTCTCAGCACACCTAAGTACTAGTTTACACATCATTAGCTACTTGACGGAGAGGAAAAGGTTGGGAACAGAGGAGAGAAATTCAAAACTAATGTAATGGAGTCCCTAATAATTGAATAGAAAAACAAAATTTAACTGAAATTTATAAGGTAACTCAGTGAAGAAAGTTATTTTTATTACCTGGGCAATTTTTAAACGACTTCTCTGGTTTAAAGTAAAACAAGCCTTCCATTTATTTTATTAAAATTATTTAAGAATTATTGGGAAATTTCCTTAGTTATCCACAAGACAGAACAAAAGATGTTTATAATTTTTTCATTGCCTAATTATAAGCAGCATTAAATTCATAGGTATGAGTTGTTATAGATGCCTATGGCAACTTAGTACTCTCACAATCACAGGGCTGGGAAATACAGATCAATAGCACACAGTGGCTGTAATCAACATGCAGATTAATGAACAGGACCGTATCCACCGGGGAACACTAGAACAAAGACCAGTTGAGCATTTTAATTGCTAAGTTGCTGCTCAGTCTCAATTCCGCATCAATCTCCATCCGTTATGACCGTTGATGCATAGCAGACATTAAGAGGAAAACAATAACATAATGATTCATAAGTGCTAGGGTGCAAATGAATAGCTAGCTCTGGGAGAATCATGGCTCTGATTATTTCGTGATTCACACTACCTAAAAGATATGACATATTGTTTCTAATTTTCATTGTTCTCTGGACCTGACCTGCCTATATTTAATAAGTTGTTTTTAATGGAACTAATAGCACAGCAAAAGGTTAGTGGAAGAATCTTTTCTCTGTCTCTGCATAGGTTTGAATTGTTCCCTTAACTAACAAAAATATCAGCCAAAGAAATTAGTGCTGTAAAACTATGAAATTGTCTAAAATATTATCATCTTATGATGTTGCTATTTTCTCATATTATTATTATTATTATGTATTGTTGACTGTGTAAAACTAAGCATATTCAATGGCTTTTGCCTTCCTTTTCTTGTACATTGACAGCCTTGTTTACAACTTGAGGTTTTAAATAAAATCTTCTAAAAGTTGATCTTCATGCAATCCATAAGAATGTTTCCTGATCTAGAGAAAAATATCTATAATTGCTTTAGAAATATATAACAATAATTATGATTCAGTTTCAGCATTATACTAAAGAATTTACATGTACTTTAATCCTTAAATTTTAAATGTAATTAATATCATTATTTATTTTACAAATTAACAAATCAAGCTTGATGACAAGCTATCCATGAGGGATGAAGGGTGAAGCTAGGTGTCAAACACCAATTATTCTGACTAATTTTGTGCCATTTTCTCCACAGTTTTCTAGAGGCTAAGTAATAAATCTGGAGTTGTTTTCTTTTGCATGATCATATTTGTCAGTGAATTTAAAAGCATTTTTATTTTCTTTCCAATTATACACATACAGAATATTAATCTACTATCTTCTGGGTTATTGTGGAGACAGGAAATGTGCACTTCAGTGGATAACATCTCTTTTTTTAATTTATTTTATTTTTTAGTTTATTGGTACATTTTTGGTATACAGTACAGTTATATTCATCATTGGGATCTGGTTTTTCTATAAAATGGAATACTGCTCAGCCATAAAGAATGAGAAATTAGATTCATTCATAGGAAAATGGATACATATTGAGGATATACTCCTAAGTGAAATAAGTCACACATGTGTAAATACCGAATAGTTTCTCTGGTGTGAAAAACATCTTTTTAAACTTGTAGTTTACTTCCTTTGAGACTGTTTCCTTCCTGGATGGACTTTCTGTACAAGTTCCTTCAGTATTATGGCCTCCATTGAATAGGCCCATTTTTAGAATGTCAGAGAAAAAAGGATTTGGACAAAGTTGTATCTTGGATTATGTGTATTTCTTTCACAGTATCCTTTCTATACAATTTAAAAATTTTTTATATTCACCACAGCCTTGTCCAGAGGTTAATACAGATATTAATCTTCATTTGCAAATTTAGGAGCTGAGAATCACAGTATTGAAATAAATGTCCAATATTTCTAATCAAATTCATTGGATTCTGACTATGTTGCTCTTTTGGCTTCTCCTAAGTCAGCTGGGCACGAAGCACTAAATGATCCATGGGGAAGAAGCTACCACAAATGACTATCTTGCATTCACCCTGGTAGAAAGATCTTCTCTATGCTTCTTTTATTTCTCCAAGAAATTGGTATGCAAATTTAAGTTTGCAGTAAAGCTTCCTTATCAGAAATCTCATATTAAAATCAGGATATTTTCACATCCTTAAAGCTGATATTGAAGTTATACTTTGAAAAGGTATATTAACCCAGCGTAGGGATTAGGAGTCAGGAGACTGAAACTCCAGCCCAAGTTTCGTCAAACATGTGCTCTCAGATTCCAAGACAGTGCCTTAAACTTTCTTGATGTCACATTCTTGTCTATAAAAAAAAAGTGTGTTCTTTGAAATTATACGTTCTAACCAAGTGCCTCTGTGATTTCAAAGTAATTATGCAACCATACATAAATTCTTATTTTTACAAGTCAATAGTCCTTTCATCTGTACATTAATTCTTTATGAAGTAGAGCCTATGTTGCATGTGTACTAGTTTGAAATTAACACATATTTTAAGGTATTATTTGTATCACTGAAAATATGATATCTTTCTGGGTGTTCCTCTACCAAAGATGGATACTTAGCCACGTAAAATGCACAATGGCATTGTCATATTTTCACTCTGATCCTTGATCAGAGTTCTTAAACTATCAACACCATTCCAAGTATCTTCAACTTGGAATTTTATTTTTAGGTTACTTTCCTGCTTGGATATATATTTTTCTATATCCTTGTTTTTAACCTCAGAATCTCTGTCCTTTGCTGGTGTGTGCTCTACCTTTCAATTAAGAAACAGCTGTGCATTTAATTAATGTGCTCTTGACTCTCACGCTTTTCCAGGTCATTAATGAGGAAGTTAAGTTAGAACAGACCAGGCTTTATCTTGGTCCCAGCAGAACCTTTTGGAAAAACCTTCTCCACAGCATTTCTATCCAGGTGGATTGCTTTTGAGAATTCATGCTGTATGGTAATGAATGTATTTTGGAAATATAACATTTCTGATGTGAAGGATTTGTTTTGTTTTGTTTTTTGGTACCAGGGATCGAATTCTGGCCCTTGTACTTGCGAGGCAGATGGCAGAACCACTGAGCCAAATTCCCGGCCCAAGAAGGAAATATTTTGATTTTACTAAGATTACTTTCAATAATGTCATTTAAAAAAAGATATCTCTTCTCCCATAGAGGTTGCAATCTGCAGTTCAGTGAAATATGTATTTTGGAATACATCTGTGCACCGGTGTATGAAGTGGACAGAGCAGGCATTCAGTTTTACCATGTCCAACATTCTATAGAAATCACAAATTATATAGAATATAGGACAGTCTGAGACATTCACAATAGACAGGTGGGAAGTATAAAGAAACTCTGATAATAAGCATGTCTAATAAGCACTGACAATCAAAGTTTATGCTACTATCGATTTGCTATGTTAGCTGCACAAATATTTTATAAGGTCTTGGGACTCTGAGTGTTAGTGCCTGCCTAACATTCATGAGGCCCTTGGTTCAATTCCCAGTGCAAACAAAATAACAAAACAAAACAAAAACATTTATATTATTTGTGCTGTTTATATTTAATATCACACATATGCAACACATTATAAGTACTGATCAAAATCAACTTTAAGGAGGAAAGTTAGCCACTATCTCATCCATCTTCTTAGATCAGGCCAAAATAAATTACCCTCAAAAATATAGGACTGCAAAGTGCAGATTTATAATTTTTTTCTTTTTCTAAAAGATAACTGAAAAATTTAAGTATGTAAACTAAATCCATATCCTTAAAATTAGAGGATGAGTTTTTCCTTCCGTTTATATTGCTTGTACCCCTGGCCAAATCTACTGTCATTTTCAATTGTATGAAGATAGAACCCAAGAAATACAGATTTTTAAAATACCATTGCCTACATAGCACACATAAAATCATTTTCAAAACAGTGGTGGGCCAGGGATTTAGCTTGCTGCCTGCCTCACAAGCGCAAAGACCTGAGTTCAATCCCCAGTAACAAAACAAAACAAAATGAAAAAAAAAAAAAACAACAAAAGAACAAAGAAGTGTTGTACCACTGTTGCAGTAAATGCAGGATTAATAGGGCATAGGACAGCATTTGAGGACACAGGGAAAAAGGGAACTTACCACTAGGAAACTCTACTTCTGAAGGCACATTAAAGTCATGGTGACATTTTAATGGGTTGATTCTATGAGAATACATATAATCAGGGATTTTCTTTCTTTTCTCCAACTGTCTTTGCTCTCTAATAATTTCAAGGATCATTTGAATAAAGGAAAGCATCTCCGTCTTACCTATAAGGACAGTGAGTATCTAGAATAAAGGATAGTACTGATTTCCCTGGGCATTCATGATAAATCACTAGAAATTGGATAGCTTACACCAACAGAAATGCATTTTGTCAGACTTTTGAAGGCAAGACAGCTGAAGGTATTGGTGCAACTAGAACACCTCCAAAAGCTGCCAAGAGAATACTTTCTTGCATCTTCTTCCTTCTGTTGGCCCTAGATGTTTCTTGAATTGAGGCTACTTGACTCCATTCTTTGCCTAGCCTTAATTTAATTGTGTTTGCAAAGTCCTCTCTCCTATTTAAACAAAATCATATTCACAAGTTTGCGAATCAACCTTATATTGAGCGAAGTAGAAAAAGGTAAAGAGAGTGAGAGAATGGACTTATAAATAGTTAAGATATGCAGGAAGCGCCTCACACTACAAATATGATTTAAGAAATTAAAACTTAGAAGAAGTGAAAAAAGAGTAAAGAGAACCAAGGAAAAAACTGACATGGCAATAAAATATGAAATTAAATCACTTAAAAATACAATTAGGAACTAGAGATGGTGGCTATACCTGTAATTTTAGCATTATGGGAGGCTGAGGCAAGAAGAATCAAGTTTGAGCCCAGCCTGGGCAACTTAGCAAGTTTATGAGACCCTGTTTTAAAGTAAAATAAGAGTAGTAATATTATTATTATTAACAATAAATGCTTCTGGGTATGCATCTCAGTGTGAAGGCTCTTGGCTCAGACCCCCAGTACTTAACTCAAACAAACAAAAACAAAATAAAACAAAGAGAACAACAAATTGGATATAGGAAATTGCTAAATCAATGCTACAAACAACTAAATAAGGCATGAAAGTGAGAGTTTAGAAAGTAAACCAGATGAGAGCAGAAAATAATAGCACTAAAATCAGCAACAAAGACGAGCATAAATACTGACTACATGTAGTGTGGTTTGAAGAAGCTGACATTAATCGGGCTGAAATCGTTGGCTCCTGGGCCTTGTAATCAGCTCACAAGCTGGATGGTTTAAACAACAACCTTGTGTTCTTCACAGACTTGAAGACTGGAAGTTCTGGGTTTGGTCTGGCAGGTGTTTGGATTCTTGGTGAATCCAAGTCCTCACAAGACTGACCTTGGTATGTGCGTGTAGAGATTCTGTGGCCCTTGCTCGATTTATGCGACACTAGTTCTACTGATGAGGGCTTCATCCTCATAACCTGGTTACTCCCCTAAAGGCCCCACCTCCAGGTGCCATCACATCAGTGTTGCATTTTCAACATAAGAGTGTTTTGGGAACACCAGTGTTCAGTCCGGAGTGTGAACCTTTCTCCCCGCCTAATGCTTCACGTCATAGGTGAGTGCATTAAGATCAAGTGTGAGACTTCCTGTGCTAACTCCATTGCATCTGTACGTGTTATGCCGTGTGTTCTCTCTCTGCTCTCCTTTATTTCCTCCTTTTTGCTACTTTATGGCTGTGCCGGGCTTGTCTCTGTTGCATCGTGCAACACAAAGCTCTCTTTTTCTACCCCTCATATTACTTCATGGAGATTTTCTTCAAATACCGTCGCATCAGAGCACTCTTTCATGATAGCCCTCTCGCTAACAGCCCCACCATTACTCTCAATTTCCTTACCAGTTGTTTGTCTTTAAGATGAAAATCCTCTGCCTGGATTGAGTGCTGATGACTGGAATGTCATACGTGTTTGCTTTCCGATTCCTTACTTAACGCATACAGGGAAAATATGTATCCTCTCTGTTCATATTAGCTTTTGAAAGTCTTAAAATATGCACTCCCAAGTAGGAAATGAGCAGAGTGGCATAATTTATCACAATTACAGCTAACTCAAATCATTATTATTTTCGTTGTGTATGTGAGTGCTTCTGTGTCAAAAAAAAAATGAATAAGCACACTACTGTGTTAAAAGTAAATGGAAAATCACTTAAGTAAAAACTGGGTTAAAATTTGTTTGTGGATGTGAGGTTATGTATCATGCTTTGTCTCCTCATAATAAACAGAATTTAGCCAGCTCAATTAGGTTATCAAATACTGGCGCATCCCCAAGGTATCTAAATACAAGCTGCAACATTTCTTGAATACTTAATTCTAAGAATAACTTAATAATAGTCATGGTATTCATGCTCTGTGATCTACTGTGTGCTGGAAATTTGTCATCAGTGTTATAGCAGAGAAAAGGACTCTTGATTCCCATACATGTTTCCATGTAGGCGGTGAATTTATGGAATGTATTGCCTACAATTCCATTTCTTTTCTTTTCCCCAGGGCTGGTGAATTTTCAGAATCTTGCTATTTGTTTTAAGAAAAACTTGAGAATTTACCAAGATAAAAGACATAGCATCTGTCTTGTTCATAATTTATTAGTGGGCTTGGCATAAAGGAGGCTTTAATGTATACATAATAAATAAATAAGTACATGTGTATCATCTGAAAGAAAAAGATCATTTTAAATTTAAAATAATTATTTTTAACATTTCTTACAATCCTTTGCTTTTCAAGATCTCCTCTCTCCTACCCTTTTTTAAGTTTTATTACACTTAAGAATTTTGTTTTGTGCCTCTCAAATTGTTTGAGAAGCTATAAGATTTTACCTCAATCAAATAATCCTCTTTTCAGCCTATACCTTTATGTTGTGTTACCAATTATTTTAATACTTTTAACAGGACCATATTTTAAATTAGCTTATTGAACGCTTTTTAGTCCTATGTGTATTGTGATTTTATTTTCGAGCAACTTTTTCATTTTATTATTAAAATAATTACAAATAAATGACTTAATTTATATATATATATATATATATTAATTTTTTCATCATTACCTTCCCATATTCCCTTGTGAATGGGGTACAGAAGGCTGTATTTCCCTTGTAATTTTTCTATTATTTCTGTATAAGCTACCTAGAGAGTATTTGGCTGAAACTCAGATCAACAGTGATTAGTATTCCTTTGTATTAAATATTTTAGAAAGTGGCAATAATTTCTGACTTCAAGAGTTTCCTCAGGCATGCAAAAGCAATTAAAAAACCACATAGTTGAATGATCTAACATGGCTTAAATTTCATGATAGGAGTTTTTATGTTGGGGAAATATAGAAATTTGAGCCTAATGCATATCTGGAGATGGTTGCCATATAAATTGTAAAAACAGTCCTTTAAGAAATCCCAAGGGGCTGGGGATTTAGCTCAGCAGTTCGTTGGCCTGCCTTGCAAACGCAAGGACCCGAGTTCAATCCCCGGTACCAAAAAAAAAAGAAAAGAAAAGAAATCCCAGATGGAACTTCTTCAGTATGTGTTGTCACACAGCATGTGCATAGCTTTTCAGCAACTCACTTACCTGGCCTCCTCTATTGTCAGACAGTGGTAGCTGTGCTGGGTGTGCACAATCAAAAAAAAAATCACCCTGCCCCTTTGACCATACTTTTATTTTTTTTTTTTCAGGTTTTTGAGACAGGGTCTCACTACGTAGTAGAGACTGACCTGGAACTCACTATGTAGCCCAGGCTGGTCTCAAACTCACAGCGATCCTCCTGCCTCAGCCTCCTGAAGCTCGGATTACAGGTGTGCGCCACCACGCCTGGCCTCCCTTTGACCATACTTGATGTTGCTAAAGCAGACGATTGATTGAAGTGTTGCTGTCTGGTCAGAAAGACTTTGGGCCTTAAGGATATCTATTTTGTACCACAATTAAAACAGAGAACAATGCAGAGAAGCAGAGGACAAATATGGAAAACATATTCACAGTTTTGCTTCCTGGTTTTTGTACTTGTTATCAATGGCTTCAAAACAAGACAACTTAAAGTAATGTCTTTTTTTTACAATAAACTCAGTGAAAAAAAGTAATGCCTATAGATTTTGAAGACCCTGAATGCAAAAAGGATTTAACTCGGATGTCTTCCAGGGTCTTTCATATTGCTACAATCTAAGGATGGTCCGATGTTGTAATCATTGCTCTCAGTGTTTAAATGGCAGAAGATCTACTTCCAAGGTCACTCATCTGGCTGTTATCAAGCTGAGGGTCTTTTACAGCTGTCAGCCTGAAATATTTATGTCCTTGCCATATGGATCTCTCCACAGGGTTTACTTGCTTGCTCTAGATCTGTTTTCCCCAGAGGTAGGACTTGAAGGGAGAAAGGAGTGAGAGAGGGTGAAAAAAAGCAAGTCAGAGTCATTTTGTAATCTTGGAATTTATATCTTATCGCTTTTGCTATATTTTATTCATTAGAAAAGAGTTACTAGGGCCAGCCCATATTCATAAAGAAGGGATTACCCAAGTGCATGAATTCTAGGAAAGGAATATCATTAAGTGCTATTTTACTGGTTACTATTGCAGCCTGCCCTCTAGCTACCAATGATTCATGTCCTTGCAATAATCAAAAGACATTCAGCCCCTCCAAAGACACGTTAAAGTCTTATTCTATTACAACACAAGCTCAGACTCCAGACATTTTTTGTATAGATCAGGTTCAGGTGCAGATGTTAATTCTCAATTATAATTTCTTGAATAGAGCTCTTTGTAAAGTTTCTCTTATCTGTAAATGTATAGATATGTAAAATTAAATAGAATAGTTATTTATTCACATGCATGGAACACTTATGAGTTTTTATGGCATCTGGCTTCCCCCTAAGCAAAAGCTGGGAATGTGTGTGTGTGAGTCTCTGTGTGTGTGTTTGTACATAAGGGAAGGAAGGAGAGACAGAGAAAATCTCTCAAACCAGATGTCAGAGCACTTTTGTAACAATATAGGAGGTGACATCATATCATTTTGTCATATTTTATTTATTAAAAGTGAGTCACAAAATCTAGCCTACATTCAGAGGGGGAGGATTAAAAGGACTTGAATCCTGGGAGACAGGAATCTTGACGACTATTTTGGAGGCTGCCTACCACTCTCTTTTACAGGTTTGGCTGCATTTGTGTCTTGGATTATATTGAAACACTTCAGGCTTGTAAAAGAATCCCACCATGACTTTAAATTAGCTGAAACTGATTTCTGCTTCTTGAAACCAAGAAAGCTATGCAAGTCCAATGGCTCTGTTATTAACTGGATTTTTTTTTAATCTCTTCATTGCATTTTACAAAAGTAAGCCTTTCTTGGAGCACATAGTATAAGGTGAAAATTTCTCAGTATTAGTAAGGTTCTATCTAAAGGTTTCCTTTTCACAGTCCTAAATTATCTCCTTATGTTAAAACCCACCGGTTAGTTTCAGACTATTTAGTTGACATCTTATAAAGTATTTAAACCATTAACTTCTGCTTCTCCCTTGAAATATTTAACTCTTCTGGCTTGTATGATATCAGATTTTCCTAAATTGACTTTTGCCTGTTCATTTTCTGGGTACCTTTAATTTTCTTGTTCAATAAGATTACATTCTTTTTCTCTCATACAATGTCTTTGAGTGAGAGTATGTAACACAGTTTCCATGATCATTTTAAGTTAAAACTAAATATCCTTCGCAGATTACCATTAATACCAATATTTTATCTACATAGTCAATATCTCCATAATTTCTAACAAATACTCATGAATTATCACCTTATCCGAGCTACTCCCCATCTTGCACATTTTGTACATTATTTTGTTCTTCTCCACTGCATTTAGCCAGAAACTTGGTTTTCTTGCTGACTTTTTTTTTTTTTTTTTTTTTTTTTTTTTTTTTTTTTTTTTTTTTTTGCTGTTGTTCTTGGTACTGGGGATCAAACTCAGTGCCTTGTGCTTGTCAGGCAGGCACAGCACTACTGGGCTGCATCTTTGGATTTCATTCTTCATTCTCTCTTCCTTATTCAACTTCTACTCATTTAGCCCTGATCCCAACTGATGTTAATATCTTTCTAAGGAAAGGTCATATTATCCCGCAATTAGTATGCTATATTTTAAAAATTAGTCACTATCCTTATTTTTCTGATAATCTGGAATGTAGGAAGACATTGAGGATAGGGAATCTTGAGAGTAAGGGAACAATTGGTATGCTATATTTTAAAAATTAGTCACTATCACTTATTTTTCTGATAATCTGGAATGTAGGAAGACATTGAGGATAGGGAATCTTGAGAGTAAGGGTGTCTGATTTTGAATCCTGATCTTTTACCTGCTTACTAGTTCTATGACCTTAAGCAGATTGCTATACCTGCCTGTGATTCAATTTCCTTTTATAGGGAACAGTATTACCTATCTCACTGAGGTTTTTAAATGATAAAATTAGATAATACAACTGAAACAGTTAGAATAGTATCAGACTCATGCTAAAGATAAAAATAATGACTACTTATTATCTATGTTAATTGATAAGTGCAATCACCTTGTAAGTGGAATATTTTTTACTCATAATCATTGATCTAAACCATTGTAACATTTCAGTAAAATAAAAATGCAATTATACCCTTCCTTGGAAGTCTTTCACAACCTCACAGTTTGTTGATTTACATTTTTGTTCTTCCTGAGTAATTACTATGTATCAGA
This sequence comes from Fukomys damarensis, assembly GCF_012274545.1. Classification (NCBI taxonomy): domain Eukaryota; kingdom Metazoa; phylum Chordata; class Mammalia; order Rodentia; family Bathyergidae; genus Fukomys; species Fukomys damarensis. Next base: position 37,303,153 of record NW_022900927.1, read on the forward strand.
AAAATATGAGGTATGGGCAGTGTGGACACTGTCTTATCCAAATAGCATGTAGTGTTTCATGGAGTCATTCCTGACTGTCAGTTCTCTAACCCAACCTCATCTTCTCTCAGTGCCTAGCTTTGCAAAATATACTCCTCCTTGTTATTTGGTGATGTGAATCTCTTAATATCTTAGGTTTTAAATTGGACAGGCTATTCTCCAGGAAACCTTGGTGTGATCTCTAACACTAGCTTATTCCTGTAATCTCTTGAAATTATGATTCCCTAAGTGATTAGAAATATTAAAATTAAAATTTTCTCCCGATTTTTCAGTTTTTCTGCTAGAATGTAAGCATCTTGAGGACCAAGACAGAGCAACAGAGTTATTTATCATTCCATATCCACCACTTAACAGTTTGTGCGATATACATTGGAATTTCAACATGTCTGTTGAATTTCTAGGCATGTTTCACTAGAGGCTTTCGAGGCAAGGCTCTAATGTTTAAAGAACTGTGGCCACAACTGGAAAATAATTTGGTCTTATTACAAAGAAGTTAATAGATCACTTTGCATACAGCATCTAGGTACTTATTTCAAAGTCATGTATTCAATACCATAGAATCATCAGTTTCCTATGATGGGAAGGGGGAGGGCGAGGACGGAGGAGAGAGAGGGAGAGAGTGCTTAAGTAAATGAGCTAAATTTCTGAGGGATCTGATGACATAGGGCTCGAATGAATCAGTGCTTGCTGTTTAGTTAGCAACTGTCACTTTTGCAGACCATGCTGTTCTTGCAGACGTCAGCTCCCTGGATATCTGGCACCAGAAGCTTCAGCACAGACTCCAGGAGATACTAACAGCAGCGACAGTGCCCCTGGTGAGAACTAGTATGGAAATAATCTTTCTTATGTTGGCAGATACAGAAGACATCTGTGCAGAAAACTGAGCCAGAAAGGAGAAAAATGGTAGTCATTGCAGGATAACCAAGAAGGGCATTCTTTCATCTCCCTTTATTCCAGATGTATTTCCAGAAATATTTGGAAGGATTTTTTTCATTCATTATTTTTATTTGTACATTTTAGATAGACAGTATGCTGACATTCATTATTGGGAATCTGCACCTTTACATGATATATCTTGGATTTTATTTTTTCCCCATTTCCCTGGCCTCTCTTCAACCCCTCCACCCCTCCATATTACAAAGACTTTGTTTCCACTTTTTCCTTTTCTTGTATTTATTCCTTTCCCCTATCCCTCCCACTTCCCCTTCCCCTTTTGACCTTTTCTTCTCCTATAAGGTGTAGGGAAGGTGGGATGGGTAGGGGAAGGGTAATAAGGGAAAAGAAAAAAATGTGAGAGAATGAAAAGATGAAAATGAAGTGTTTGTAGATGGGGAGGGGAGGAGGGGGTGAAGGGAGGGCAGAGGTAAGGGGAAAAATGAGAATCAAGACTTGTCATGTAGAGGTACAAGATCCCAACAATGAATGTAACTGTACTGTATCCCTAAAATGTACCAATAAACTCAATTAAAGCTGAAAAACTATAATTGAACATCATCCAGGTATCTTTCCTGGGTGGAGTTAAGAGATAAAAAAAATGTATAATAGATAATGAGAAATTGGAAGGAGTTTTTACATGAAGTAGGAGGATGAGAAGCAGGTGGGGGCAGAATAAAATAAATTTTTATTGTTGACTATGAACATGAATCTAATCTCCACCCATCATATTCACAATGTCAGCTCCTATGAGTATGACCTTTTTGATGCTTTCATGGATTTTCTTGCAATTAGTTAAAATATTTGATTTAGGTCTTATATATGTATATGTTATCTGAGCACAGTGTTTGCAGGGTTGTGCTGCAATAACAAATGGTTGAAATTTTATTTGCTTTATAACAAAAAGGGGGATCTCCTTTTATTTGTGAATATGCTGTAGGTTACCTTTGATTTTAGCCTCTAAGTTTGCCTTTTATGATGACATATTGCCCTAGTGACAGAGGAAAAGTAAAGATGCAAAATCCAGCAATAATCCTAACACTTCTGTACAAAATTTGCTTCATATTTCATTGGCCTACTTGGCCTCAAATGGAAAGACACTTAGATAACCTGGAAAATGGTAGCAATATTTAATCTTTTCACTGCTCTAGGGGAAATAATTGAGAATGGTAATCTGATAAAACTAATGAATATATGTAAAACATACTATATTTTTATCTTCTAAAGTATTTCTTCCCCCTTTTTTATGTGTACTCTGACTCTGGTTATGTCCTGTTTGATTTCCTATTCACCATGCCTATTTTTCCCTTTATTTTAATCATGGATGAGTTATAATGAATGGATCATTCTTATGATATTGTATCCTCAGTTTTTCTTGATACATTGAGAGCTACATACATAGCCAAAAATCTACTTTCAATTTATTTCTTAATTTTGTAAGGAATAATTTTAGTCATTTAAATATTACTGGTCATGTTTTCTTATTGTTAGAACTACTCTTTTTTATGAGATTCTCATTTGTGTGCAAAGTATATACACAGATATCTGAAAACTTTCTGATAATCAGCACTAGTTTATAGGTACACTCATGTACATAACCAATTTATTTTGATTACAGACTGATATTTTTAAAATTATTTTCTCATACCTTAGAAAATTAACTATTCTCAATTAAATTTACAAAACCAAGGAATATTTTACTTCCATAAAATTAGGCACATATAAAACTTACAAATTTTCTGGGAAATTAAGATGATCAATAATTTAATATATCATCATAAGTCTGTAATACTCCATGAAAAGAAGATTTCTCAGTACTTCCATTTTTATTTCAATGCTTCTGTTGCAAAATATTATATCAGCTATTATTCTTCTTTGCATATGTTATGAGCATTTAATTTTATTCATGTACAGTAAGAGTAAATTCCCATCAAAGGGGCTTATCCTTAAAAAATAAGAAATGTACTGGCTCATATAAATGGAAATCCTAAATAAGACTGATTTAGGGTAAATAAAATAAACCTATGATTATTTTTTTCTCTTCTTGTTTTTGCTTTATCTTCAAAATAATAGCAAAAACCCTAAACTTCATATTCGCACACATTAACAGCTAGAAGGTAAAAGCAATTACTACTCTTGGAAGCCCTTTTAAGAACAAGAAAACATCTAGGAAGAACTTGCTAAAACCCCTGAAAAAATTTTATTGTGTTTCATGGGCACAAGAGGGATCACCTGTCATTTTCTTAACTAATCCCTGGCCAGGATCAAGTGATTACCCATAACCTGACATCATCAGAAGACAGGAATTGGTGTCAACAGTCTTTTATGGCACATGTTTTCAAAAACAAGGCGTGGATACCTGAACAAAATCAAAGTTAAAATGGTAAAAAGAAAAGAGTAATAAAAGTGCTGAGTAGGCAGTCAACAATAGCAATATTCAATTCATTATATGCTTATTGTTTTTAATTGTTGTCTTTTTTTCTCATTGAGTTTATTGGTACTTTTTATGCATACAGTAGAGTTACATTTATCATTGGGATCTTTTTCTTTTATGTGACAGATCTTGATTCTCATTTTTTCCCCATACCCCTGCCCTTCCTTCACCCCTCCCCACTCTTTTATTCACAAAGACTTTGTTTCCATTTTTTTCCTTTCTTCATATTTTTTCTTTTCCCTTATTTTATTTTCCCTACCCTTCCCACTTCCCCTACACCTTTATCCCTTTTCTTCCTATTTCATATTGTTAATTACACAATTTGTATCTGATTTACACTTTTAGTTTTTCACACCAGAGAAACTATTCGGTATTTACACATGTGTGTTCTATTTATTTCTTTCACTTGAGTATGGCCTCAATATGCATCCATTTTCCTATAAATGACTAGTTTCTCATTCTTTATGGCTACTACCCCATTTTATAGAAAAACCAATCATTATATAGATAGTGAAGAAATTCATCAATGCTTGTTACCAGATGTCAGAGAGTTACTGACTGGTTTTCCTTAAATTTTTTTTAAAATTTAAAAAATTTTAAAAGTGGCCATTGTTCTGAGCTCCAGCCTCTATTTTGATTTAATTCACATGGTTAAAGGTGAGAGATTAACAACTACCACAAACTGGCATTTTCTAAACTGTGCTTGATGGTATTGCATTGCTGATTGAATTATTTGGGCTAAGGTGTTGTGATTGATTTAGTCAATTGTTCTTCCTGGTATAATGAAAATTAGATTGCCTCAGAATCAGTAGAGACTCAAAACCTAAAGACAAGCTCTAATAGGAACACTGAAGTATTAACCCAGGAAATAAACGAAGGAAAGTACCCACAACAAAAATAGAAATGAGAAGATATTCAAGCAATGCACAGGCACAGACACAGTCTGCCTATTCATCAAAGATAAATTCTGTGGAAAATTAAGTGAAAAAGTCTGATAATCAAACACCTGGACACTCTGAACTGATAGCACAATCAGTAACAAAACGGATGAATGAGGCTCTAGAAAAATTCAAACAGTAACAATTTCTTAGATAACTACAGAGATGGTGAGCAGAATGAAAAACATGATTAGAGACTCTAGAACAGAAACAGATAAAAAATACATGAGTTTAGGACCATGATAGAAGCCATGAATGGCCAACATAACAAATAAATAGAAAGCATGAATGCTCAACATACAAAAGAAATGAAATCCATGAAACAGATTCAAACAGATATCCAGAAGATCAAAAACTCTATTGAAAGTATAAATAACAGACTGAGACAATCTGAAGACAGGATATCAGATACAGAAGACTGGATGGCAGTCAGTGACCATGAAAAGAGGGACTCTAAAAAAAGTAAGGGAATGTGATAAATCAATCCAATGGCTCCTAGATGAAGCAAAGAAGAATTATATAAGACTGATAGGAGTCTATAAAAAAGCTGGAGAAAGTACAAGTAAGATTAAAAAAAAAAACACTGCTCACAGAAATTAACAACAGAAAACTTCCCAAACAGAGCAAAATAATTTGACACACAGTTAAGCAAGGCTTATAGGATGCCAACTATCCATGATCACAAAAGATATATGCCTAGACCTGTAATAATCAAGATCCCAGAAACCCAACAGAAGAACAAAATACTACAAGTAGTTAGAGAAAAGAAACAAATCACATGCAAATGAAAGCCCATCAGAATCATGGCAGACTTTTCAACTCAAACCCTCAAGTCAGGGAGAGCCTAGAATAAAGTATTTTAAGCATTAAGAGAAAACAACCTCCAACATATACTAATGAATCCTTTAAAATTATCTTTCAAATTTGATGGGGAAATAAGATACTTCCATGACAAAGAACACCTGAGAAACTTCATGCATACCAAACCAGCTCTTCAGACAATTCTAAATAATATCCTAGAAAAAGACAATGAAGATCACAATTTCATGAGGCCCAACAGAGCAAACCCAGCAGGCAAGGCAAAAAATTAAAGGGAGAGGGAGAAAAAATTAAGAAGATCCAACAGGAAAATAACATGATGATGTTGTTAATACACATCAGTTATAATCATCAATGTTAGTGCCCTCAATTCACCAATCAAAACACATAGAATGACAGAAAGGGTTAAGAAGCAAAATTCAACAATATATTTTATAAAAGAAACACACCTAGTTAAAAAGAAACTCATAGACTGGAAGTAAAAGGATGGAGAACAGTTCTTCATGCAACAGGAACCTGGAAAAAAGCAGGGGTACTACCTTATTTGCAGACAAAATAAATTTTAAACCAAAATTAATGAAGAGAGACAAAAGTAACTATATCCTTGTAAAGGGAACAATCCAAGAGGAAGAGATGACAGTCATAAATATATGTGCACCAAATACTAATACCCCCAACTATACAAATCATATATTAAGGGACATGAAAAATAAGCACTAATACAATTGTAGTGGGGGACCTTTCACAAGTACACAGATCATCTAGAGAAAAACAACAATGAAATACTAGATCAAAACCAAGCTTTTAAACAAATAGACTTAATAGATGTCTACAAAGTGTTCCACCCCACAAAATCAGAATATATATTTGTTTCAGCTGTACAAGGATCATTTTCAAAAATAGACCACATACTAGCTCATAGAACATGTTTAAGTAAATGCAAAGGAATTGAAGTTATTCCATGTATATTAACAGGACATAGTGCAACTAAACTGGAGATCAGTAGCATAAGAAACTGTAAGAATTTCACAAACATTTGGAAATTGAACGACACTCTCCTTAACAATCAATGGGTCACAGAGGATATAAAAGAAGAAATTAACTTTTACAGATAAATGATAATGCTAATACAGCATACAGGAATCTATGGGGTACAATGAAAGCCATTCTACAAGGGAAATTCATAGCAGTGAATGCCCACACTAGAAAAACAGAGCAAGTTCAAATAAACAACCTAATGCTGAATCTTAAGCTTCTAGAAAAAGAAGAGCAAGACAAACCCAAAGCTCATACAAAGGGAGGACATTATAAAGATCAGAGCAGAAGTCAAGGCAATGGAGACTAAGAGAATGATACAAAAAATAAATGAATTGAAGAGTTGGCTTTTTTGAAAGAATAAATAAAATCTATAAACCCTTAATCAGAGCCAAACTTATCAAAAAAAAAAAAGAAAAAGAAAAGCTCAAATCCATGCAATTAGGAATGAAAAAGGTGAAGTAATAATAGATCTAGCAGAAATACAGAGGATCATCAATACCTACTTTAAGAAACTGTACTCAAATAAAATGGAATACACTGAAGAAATGGACAGTTTTCTGGACACATAAATTACCAAAGTTGAACAAAGAAGATAAAAATAATCTAAACACCCCAAATGCAAACAATGAAATTGAAAAATGCAACAAAAAATTACCAACAAAGAAAAGCCCAGGTCCTGATGGCTTCATTGCTAAATTCTACAAAACATTTAGAGAAGAACTATTGTCACCACTTTTTAAACTTTTCAATGAAATTGAAAGGGAAACCATATTTCCATAATTCCTGGAAACAAGTGTTACTTTGATACCCAAACCAGGGAAAGACCCAAACAAAAAAGACAACTACAGGCTCATCTCCCTAATGAATACAGTTGCAAAAATCCTCAGTATGATGCTGTCAAACTGAATGCAGAGGGTCATCAAGAATATCATACACCCTGACCAAGTTGGATCTATCCCTGGGATGCAAGGATTGTTCAATGTGCATACATCAATAAATGTAATACATTATATTAACAGTGTCAAAGACAAAAAACATGTGATCATCTCTATAGATGCAGATAAAATGTCCAATAAAACCCAGTACCCACTTATTGTAAAGACCCTGAAGAAAATTGGAATTTGCAGTCTTTATCTAAACTTGATAAAAGTTATCTATGAAAAACCAGCAGGCAATATCAAACTAAATGGTCAAAAACTGAAAACTTTCAAGTTAAAATCAGTAACAAGACAAGATTGTCTACTATCACCATTCTTGTTCAATATAGTTTTGGAAACATCATCCATAGCAATTAGAAAAGAGAAAGAAAAGTAATAAAGATTGGAAATGAAGAAGTTAAATTGTTATTATTTGCTGAGGATATGAGACTCTACACAGAAGACCCAAAAAACTCTCCTAAAAATCTTAAACTTAAATGACAGATTCAGTAGAGTAGCTGGATACAGAGTAAACACTCAAAAATCAATAACTTTCTTGTACACAAATAGCAGACTTGCTTAGAGAGAAATTAGGGAAACAGTCCCTTTCAAAATAGCATCAAAAAACAAAAAAAAAGAGAGAAATATCTAGGAGTCAATCCAATGAGGGAAGCAAAAGACCTCTACATTGTGAACTACAACACTCTGAAAAAAGAGATTGAAGAGGGTATAAGAAAATTGAAAGACATCCCTTGTTCCTGTGTAAGAAGGACCAATACAATGAAAATGGCCATAGTTCCAAAACTGTTATAGAGAGTCAATGCAATCCACTGGGATTGAAATCCCAACAGTATCTTTCACTGAACTAGAGAAAATAATACAAAAATTCATCTGGAACGAAAAAAGACCTAGAATAGCAAAAGCCATTCTAGGCAACAGAGACATGGCAGGGATCACAATCCCCCACTTCAAGTTTTACTACAAATCCACTGTGATAAAAACAGCATGGTACTGGCAAAGAAACAGACCTTAGGACCAGTGAAATAGATTAGAAGATGCAGAAACAATTCCAGGTGTGTCCAGCTACCTCATATTCAACAAAGGAGCCAACCATCCTCACTAGAGGAAAGATAGCCTTTTTAATAAATGGTGTTGGAAAAACTGGATTTCAACCTCACAAAGATTAAAACTAGACCCCTGTCTTTCACCATACCTAAACTAAAATCAGAGTGGATTAAAGATCTATATATTAAAACAGAAACACTAAAATTGTTGGAAGATAAGTTAGGTAGAACTCTTGAAGATATTGGCATATGAAAAGACTATATGAATAAATTCTCAGTAACATGGAAACTAGCACAATGAATGAACAACTGGGATCTCATCTTTCCAAAAATCTGCACTGCAAAAGAAACCACCAGCAGAATTAGAGAAAACCTAGAATGTGGGAAAAAAATTTACCAGCTGTTACTCAAAGATCTACTATCCAGAATATATAAAGAACTCAAAAAATCAGACTCTCCAAATTTAAAGACCCAATTCAAAAATGGACATCTGAAATTAAGACATTTCTCAAACAAAGAAGTAAAAACAACAAATAAACATATGAAGATATGTTCAACATCACTGGTCATTTGAGATGCAGATGAAAACAACACTGAGATTCCATCTCACCCCAGAAAGAATGACTGCTATCAAGAAATCAATCAATGACAAATGTTGGCAGGGTTTTGGGGAGAAAGGAAACCTTCATTATTAGTGGGAATGCAGACTGTTGGAACCATTGTGGAAATCAATATGGAGATTCCTTAAACAACTATGACTGAAGTCCCATTTGACTCAGCTGTTCCCCTGCTGGGTATCTTCCCAAATGAAATAAAAGAATCATACCACAGCTATATATGCTCACCCACATTTACAGCAGCACAATGTGTAATAGCTAAAATTTGGAAATAGCCTAATTGCCCCTTATCTGGAGAATGGATAAAGAAAATGTGGGATTTTTTTCTCTTTTATTAGTTTATTGGTACATTTTAAGTTTTTTTTTTTGTATAAGATTGAGTACTACTCAACCATAAAGTACAAGAAACTAGAGACATTTATAGTTAAGTGGATGCACATTGAGGTCATACTCTTAAGTGAAATTAATAGGACACGCATGTGTAAATAGTTTCTCTGGTGTGATAAGCTAAAAATGTAAATAAGAATCAAAACGTATAATTGATATTATGTAATAGAAAGAAAGGTCTAAAGGTAAGGTAAGTGGGAGAGTAGGGGAAAGCTATGAAGGGAAAATAAAAAATAAGAGAAAAGGAAAAATTGGAAACAAAGTCTTTGTAAATAAGAAAGGGTGGAGGGGATGAAGGGAGGCCAGGGGAATGGGGAAAAATAAGAACTAAGATAAGTCATGTAAAGGTAGAAGATACCAATGATGAAAGTGATTGTATTGTATACTTAAAATGTACCAATAAAGAAAAAAATAAAAAATAAAATAAAATAGTGCTTAACTATCAAAAATTTTTTAAAAATGTTTAAGGCCTTTTTTCTGATTCCTTGAAGGAGTTTTCTCTTGACATATATAATATCTTCTTCTTGACTCCTGTATTAATTCTTGATAAGTTCAATATCTGCATAAATGGTTTTGTAATTCTGTTGCTTCTTCATACTGTTGCTTTCCTTCCTTCAATGATTTCGCCCTACCTATTGCCTCTTGTTGTTCTTTCCCATTTTCATACTTTAGACATTGCGATTATCAAAATGCACATCTTGTCCTTAATCTCAATTTTAAACCCAACTTCCTCTCTCCTGTCACAATTCAGCAATCTGCTTTTTTTTTGGGGGGGGGATGCATCTTTATTCCCTTTAGTATGAGAAATATAATGCTTAGTAGGCTTCTAATCCACTGGCGTTACTTTTGTGTACTTTCACTTATCTGCCTTATTTATATCTTCTTTTTAGCCTAACTGAAATTCCCTCATTTTGGTCACTGTATTGCATAACAATTTCAACTTGTGTGTTTCTGTTCATTTTGTTATACCTGTTTTGGCAAAGCTTAACTCTAATATAATGAAATTCTCCTCCTACCACATTCCTGCATCCACACAACTGAACAAGCTCAATGATGCTATAATTAACTCTCTCACTTTACATTCATGATTGCAATACTATGCCCAAATAAGTCTTTAATACTTCCTGGCTATCAAATTATACTGATTCCTGGTTCATAAATTTTTGTCTTGTCCTTGACAGTTTTTCATATCTTTACTTTTCTTCTTAAACCTCCAACTTACCATTCTTACTCAGCTCTGGATAATGTTTCCTATTTTACTGGGAAGTTTGTAGTTACCAGAGAAGAATTATTACTGAAATCCACCACCAAATCCAGTATGGATGTATGAATCCATATTTTGAACCTTCTTTCTTGTTTCCCTGTCTACTCTGTCTTTACTTCTGGCAAAGGCTAATACTTTCCTTGATGCACAAATTGATTCTTGCTTACTTTCTCAATGTCATTATTCCAACAAGCCCCCCCCATATCCTATAGCTTTTAATTTTTCCTCATAAGCATGCAAACTGCTATTTTTTTTCAATTAAGAAAAAAAATTACATTAAATCTATGTACCTTGCTGATTTTTATGTATTCTCTGCTTCGGTTTACAGTGCAAGTCCTCAAAAGTATTGTGTGTAGTCGCTGCCTCTGGCTTCTCCTAATTCTACTTGAATCTGTTTCAATCAGGCCTTTACCCCTCTCTATTAAGTTATTCTTATCAAGATAACCAATGGCTCCTGTCTTTATTGTCAAATCGAAGGTTAATTCTCATTCTTCACCCTATTTAATCTTTGATATTTTTATGTGGCACAGTTGACAACTCTCTCATCCTGTGCACATTTTTTTCCCACTGGATTACACATGGTCCTGATTTAATAATGACTGATTCTTTCTTCTTGCTTTTGTTGGATTTTTCTTACTCCCTTTACTTCAAAAATTTGAAATCCTTTAGGGCTCAGACTTCTTAATGCTTTGCATTTTATAAAATTACAAATTTCCAAATGTATATGACCACTTCAAATAATCTGCTTGAATATTAGACATAGGCATCTCACTGCACACTTAGCATGTACACATGGTCAGATTAAAGTTAGTGATGAGAAGCAATGAGTGGGGATGAGGAATGAAGTTAAGATAAATGATGTCCTCATAACCCTTCATCACAGCTAAACTAACAAAAGCAACAAACAAAATCTCAATATCCTTGATGTGTTGAGATGTTTTCTGAATCAGAGAACCAGCTTCAATTTTAAAATCAGGATCGGTATTGGGCAGAAATAGGTAACCTATACAGTTAAGGTATGTATCTTTTAACTGGACCTTGGAGAATTTTTTTGAAATTCTACTAATATTTTATCTACTCAGGGCATCTAAGTGTCTATCAGATTAAATTGTCATTCTTAATAGATCCTCTAGCTCCTGCTCATCCTGGTTAATGATGGGGGAAGCGGAGAATGATCGAGGAACAGTGTTGGCCTGGGTAAAGAAACTAAAAGTCAATAGGGTGCTGAGGAAAAGCCCTTGAAACATTATATGGTTAGATATGGAATATTTTAATCCACAGTATCACATATGACCAAAGTTTTGTGAGCTTTTTGAAATAGTGCAATGGAACTCCATGAAGTGTACAACTATAAATTGTGTATAAATGAAAGTTGACATAATTTCTTAGAACAGTGGAATGTGTCAAGCAAGAAAAAAGAATACATTGTGTACTTGCTTGAGCTAATTAAGAGATCCAGTTAATTTTATTAGGTGTAACCAGACTGTATTGAAAATACTACTAGAACCTGTGTTTGAATTCCTGGTTAAGAGTCTATTTTACACAATAGCTAGAAACTTGTGAGGAGGTGAAAGAGTCAAATGCTAAGAATTTCAACTATTTTAAATTGTGGTTTCAAAAGGCCACTGAAATTGTTAGTGTAGTACAAATCATCTAAGGTATAAATGCAGCAAAGATTAATAGAAAGTTTTCAAATCTGGCGCTAAGAATTATATATGCTTTCCAAAACCATACATGCCTCAAGAGCAGGATGTTTACATCCGTCACAAAGTTACTCAATAATGAAAGTAGATGTTGGGATTTATAGGTCAAGATTATGACTGTCCATCACGGGAAGTACTTTAGGATATGTGTAAGACTTGAGCACCTTTTGATTAGAGCTTCTGTGGATTACAGTTTGAAAAATCATGTGTCATTAGTGAAAGTTGCTGTACAAACTATTTATAATGAAAAGAACTTCAGGACCCAGGAGAGACCAGAATGTTATTCAACTTCTCCCTGTTGGTAAGTAAAAATGGGGAAAGAGATGGCAGGCATCATTCTTAAAGAAACAAAGACAAGAGGAGTAAAAGTGTAATATTAGTACTGAAGGCAACAATTCACATTAAGGAAGCTAACAGGAGTGCCAGAATAATTTATGCTTCCTGAGTCTAGTCACACACAAGCAGAATTTCAGGTAACAAAAGAGGCCAAACGATCCACCTGTCATAGAAAGTAGCCCAAAAGATTTATGGAAATGGTCCAGAAATCAGGTTAAGGGTTTTGTTTCCAGTTAGCATAACTGATTAATTCTTATAGTAAACAAAGCAGTTGTATTCATCACTGTAGCTTTGAAATCTTAATACATAGTACATCAAGTTGAATTTGAGAGTAGATTCAGAGGTAACATGCAGACAAGTTCCTAGAATTGTGTATGGCAAAAGAAAGCAAGGTTGAATAAAAGTGGGAATCTTAGGAGAAGGTCCATCCCTAAAAAAACTATAAATTACTTGTTCTGAAGTAAATGCTGGAAAATTGGAGAAGGGCTGGAATGATGAGCAGTCCCAGAATCATGTAAGAAATGAATCTTAATAAAAACTCCCTTTTGGGGATACAGATTCCTTGGAGTAGGTTATTGAAAAGGCCAGAGTATATATAAGGAACGGGCCTGTGCTCTGAGAACAGCAGAAACACAGAAAAGGTCTCAAGGTGAGGTTGGTGGAGGCTGAAATGGTTTCATTTCCTGGATCCCTGAAAGCTTCCTTAGAAGCTGGCGTGGGTGGGCGATGCAACAGTAGCAAAGGGAATATTCTGGCTAGATTAAAAGATGCGTGCAGGTGGAGAGATGGAAACCTGTCAAGATTTAGGAGACAGGGTAGCCAAGGAGACATTCTTCAGACACGATTACAGATACACTGAAAAGCAGAAGAGGAGAGGCCAGAAATGACGTGTTGTACATTTGTATCTTCTAGAGGAGAGGGTAACTCTACAGGGAAGATCAGATGTAAATTTAGTTTTTGAGGAATATGTAACAAGGCAGTTCAGTATTTATTTTTTGCGCAGCAGATATGAAAATTTCTTTGAGAAAAGTAATCTGTTTTGCTAAAAAAAATTTTTGTGAGTCAGCTACCTAGTAGAAGGTAAGTTATGCTGGAGCTGAGAAAATGAATGCACCTTGAGACCACAACAATAAATGAAATAAACCACACATGCAAACTTAAATATTGCATGGTTGCTTTTTTACGACAAATCCAGAGTATAAAGTGCAAAGTAAGAGATAGATAATAGGAACTAGGGAGAAGGATCTTTCACAAAAGGAAAAGGGACAATGAGATGGATGGAGTGGGCGGTGGGGGAGAATACAGGGTGGATAAAGGACAGAGATGTGTTGTGTACATGGAACAAATCCCCATGTGGAATGTGATCATATGTGCTATGACCATGCACCAATAGAAAATGAAAACTGTACCAAGAAGTAAAAAGAAAGCAAGATAGCAAGGAGGATAAGAGCAGCTAAGAACTAGTCTAGCAGAAACCATCAAGGGAGGGATGTGGTTTGTGGACTGGAGCTAGAAGGAAAGCATGGAATCCAGGGCCAGTCTAAGATTGTGACCTACTATGCACCGTGCAGAGTGATTCATTACACACTGCAGCAAAGATTCAGTACAGAGACACAGCTTTGCATTTAGCTTTCTGCAAATTGCCAGCTTTGGGGCTAGTTTGTGGGTCAATCTTGGATTCAGGTAGATTCAGATGGATATTGCAGAAGTTTTGAATGTCTGCTAGCTAAATTCAATATCACTTTCAATACTGCAAAAATTATATCTCTATAGCATTTAAAAATTTCATGCAGTGTCTTTCTGAGAAAATCAATGCAATCTCAATAACAAAAAATTTTCCATGATGAAATTAGACACATTGAGAGGGCAGTGTGGCCATAGAAAAAAAAATGTTCCGTGAAAATGTTCAAAGTGTGGTGTGGATAACTGATAAGCAGAAGATAAGTACAAATGCAAAATAATTAAATCAAAATCATCAAGCACTTAGTGACTTATTAATTAGCAAATAATTTGATAGCTTCAATCCGAACAAAATTTAGCAGTTAACAGTGATAACTAAATCTCACACTTTTACATTGCTGGAAAATTTTTGTGAATATACAATTTACAGTACATTCTCACTTCTCAGGCCAGCAATTTTTTCATCAGAGATGTAAAATAAAGATATTGCTTTTATTTAAAATTTTGATATTTTGTTGTTCAGTTTTATATTTGTTCAATATATCCAATGCCTTTTTATATTAGCTTTTTAAAAAACATGTTGCCCTCAATAATGTTTATCATTATCACTGAAACATTTCTTACACTCTTGCATTTTCAGTGCCTAAGTGCCTCAGTTTCCTCATCTTGCGCTTGGTCCCTACCCTGTATGGGAGCAACTTCATATATCTGCAGTGGATGCTGAGATGAGCAGCAATTGCAAAATGTCTGTAATACTAATGTGTGAAGAGGGACACTTCTACAGAGAGCCTGAATATTTTTTTATTCAAAATAAGCTGTACTTTCTACTATGACCAGTTTTAATAGTATTCGGTACTCTCTCTATAAGGCAAGGTTTGTTGAACATGAAAAGAGAAAACTGGTAAATTATTGCTAGATTATACATTTCTTGAAAGAAAATCTTGAGACTCATATAGAAAGTTTAGAAAATTAACTCCTATTCTGAGCATGGTAAAAGAGAAATCTAGTTAATGAAAAGAAGCTTGAGGAACAGGTAACATAACAAACGAACTTCCTGCTATGCTGAATAAGGCCTTCAGTTTTGCATGGAAAAATAAAAGTAGGTAATCTTCAGGAATCTTTGTGAATTTATGCTTTCTTCCGTTGAATTCTATTATTCCTTTTATTTTTCAGAATTAAACTTCAACTCGTGTTTTTTGTTGTTTATATTGCTTTTTATCTGTCATGTGGGATTGAAGTAGGCCTTTCCACTGAAAATCTCTGTGAATTTATGCTTTCTTCCTTTGAATTCTATTATTCCTTTTATTTTTCAGAATTAAACTTCAACTCTAGTGTTTTTTGTTGTTTATATTGCTTTTTATCTGTCATGTGGGATTGAAGTAGGCCTTTCCACTGAGCAACATCCACAGTTTTTTTAGTATTTTATTTTGAAAGGTCTTACTAAGTCTCTAAACTGCTCAGCCTGGGCTCAAACTTGCAATCTCCTACCTCATCCTCCCAAAGACCTAGGTTTGCCAACCTGTGACATCATGCCCAGCTTCAACCCTATTGTGTTTTTGCTTCCAATTTTCTATACATCTCTGCGTAGACCCAGACCCACTGAATTCTGGGGTCAATGATAGGATCAGCAAGAAATGCAATCTGGGTATATCCCTAATCTTTACCACCCACACAATTTAAATTATTTTCTTCTCCAGGATTTGAGATTCTCAGATCCATCATTATCTATGTAGATCATTTAGTCATAATTCTTTAGCTGCTAATAAAATAGTGGCTCAAGAGCATTAGATGAAAGTCTCAGATGTTGCTCAACCAAACTGTGTTTAATACCAATGTGGTTTCATTTGTAAAGCTGTAGGACCAAAGCTTTCCTTACTGTCAACTGATTCATTCTGTTTCACTAATTCCTGCCTTTAGGATCAAAGCTTCAATGTAAATCATCATTCATTCTTATTTTAGCTTTATGCTCTGTCGTTCCTCTTGCTCTTATTGGTTTTCCCAGAAGCTTAATCCTACCTCATTTCTTCAGTATTGCCAATTTTTTCTACATGTGCTACCAACATTGAGACTTGTTTGCTCTATTTTTCTCAGTATATCAGAGTTCCACCATTTCTCTTAACATAAATTGCTATGACTATATCTCAGCATCATTGTCCCTTGAGTGGGTCATCACCTCTGTCTTAACATTGGTCTCAGTTTCTTCCTTGCATTCAAGGACTAGTAGTCTCCACAAAGCAGCAGCATTAATCTAAAAAGAAAAAAAAAGGCAGCTTTGCCTAACTCCTTACTTAAAATCCCCATGCTATCTGGCTCACTCAGAGTGAAATCTGAAGTCCTTTGTCTAACAGGCCCTCTATAGTATAGACACTATTTTTCTGATCTCATCTATGCCAGTGCCTCTTTTATTTACCCTATTCTAACATTCTAAGTCTGCTGGGTTATTGATGTTTTAATTGATCAAACTATGTAGGCTATATAAAAGTCAAATAACTATAGAGGCCAAATAACCTTTTCCCCTTTAAATTTGGGTGTCTAGTATTTTTGTCTCAGCAATGAGTAAAAAGTAACCAAGATACCATCCATTTGTATTTTGTCTAGTCATGAAAAAAACAGAAAAACATCTTGATATTTTTATCTAAGGTCATATATGCCACAGTTTATATCCTTATTTTTCTGATGGAAAAAAATGTACAGTAGATAAATCTGAACTTGTGTAAAGAATTTTTAAATATATTTGTGGAATATTCTCCCAACTAATCCTGATATATTTATCTTCACTGACCTGAATCATTGAACAGGATTATTCTCTTGATTACAAATGCATTTATTTTCTTCCTATTTGGTATTGTAAGACTCAAAGTCTCACTTTCACTCCACGGAGCATGAAGAGCCAAAAAGGCCTCCACGATGCTGGGTCTTAAAACCCAGCGAGGCTCCGGGAGCTCAATGGAGGAATGAGAGTCACCCAGGACTCGATGGAGGAATGAGAGTCACCCAGTCACACCAGGCTAGATGGTAAACAGACCTTTATTAGTCTGGCCAGACAGCACTCTCAGAACCATAGTCACACCAGGCTAGATGGTAAACAGACCTTTATTAGTTTGGCCAGACAGCACTCTCAGAACCAAGTAGCTGGCTCAGAGAGGCACCAGCTCAGGGGCTGAGGTCCTTTTTGGGGGGGGTAAAAAGGTGGGGTTAACATTCTAAACTTGTAGGCAGGGAACAAAGGTCTGCTGATTTGAGCTGGTGGTCAGCAGTCATGTACTTGGCAGTCACACATTGATGATTAACAGATACCTATAGGATGGTTCAAAGGCCACCAAGTCATTTAGGATGGGCAAACAGTTCGACAATTTACTTGGGGTCTCTATGTATCTCATAGTCTACAACCACTAATTTACACATTAATCAGGATCCGGACTTCAAACAGTACAAGATTGCCTTACGTTCTTAAGCCAGGGTTTGAACAAAGGTCGGGGCTATGGCTACAATGGGAGAGGGTTAGAGCACTGTTTCCTAGGCCCTTCATCATTTCACATGGGCCTGTAATTCAGGTCTTACAATATGAAATCAATATGACTGATACAACTTGAAGTTATTAATATGGAAAAGCATTTACATATGTAAATCATCAATTAGAAATAAATGGTTTAAAAATTCTCACACAAAAATTAGATTTAAAATATAAAACTTGAGCCAGGGATTTATCTCAGTTGTTCTGCCACCTGCCTCTTAAGCACGAAGATCTGAGTTCAATCCCCATACCAAAAATAAATAAATAAATATTTAATTAAATATAAAACTTGAGATCAAAATTTCAATTTGTTTTATAACATATCTAAGGTGCTAAACATTATAGGAACATGTTAACAATCTATAAGGCAGTTATGCTTATTCTATAATGAACTTAAAAGGCTACATTTTAATATGTAGCAAGTTGCTTATGAAAACACTTTCATAAATTTTAACATTTATTTGGAATAAAATACCTGTCATTTTACAAGTTCAGATACAATAGGCAACTATTAATAAAGTAATACTTGAGATTGGATTGGGTAGTTGAGTAACTCCCAATCAACTTTGAAAGGTAGTTATCAGCTATAATTTACCCAACTAAGACATCTATATAAATAATAGGAGGGTCATTTTTTACAAAACAAATTAAATGACTAAAGAAGAAATACTTTTAAATGGGATCTTTCCAAAACAATGAGAACATAGAAAAATAGAAAGACCATTAGTTTTGAAAACATTAGCCACAGCAATTAGACAAGAGAAAGAAATAAAAGCAATGAAGGTAGGAAATGAAGAAGTTAAGCTGTCATTATTTGCTTATGATATGATACTCTGCATATAAGACCTAAAAAACTCTCCTAAAAATCTTCTAAACTGAAATGACAGATAATGTAAGCACTCAAAAATCAATAGCCTTCTTGTACACAAATAGCAGACTCAGAGAGAAATTAGGGAAACAATCCCTTTCACAATAGCATCCAAAAACAAAACAAAAAAACAAACAAAAAAAGAAATATCCAGGAATCAATCTAACAAAGGAAGCAAAAGATCTCTACATTGTGAACTACAACACTCTGAAAAAAGAGATTGAAGAAGATATAAGAAAATGGTAGTTGTTTTTCATTGAGTTTATTGGTACTTTTTAGGTATACAGTACAGTTACATTCATCATTGGGGTTTTGTACCTTTACATGACAGAGCTTAGTTCTCCTTTTTCCTCTATGCATCTGCCCTCCCTTCACCCTCTCCATCCTTACCTATTTACAAAGTCTTTGTTTCCATTTTTTTCATTTTCTCAGAGTTCTTCTTTTCCCTTATTTCTTTCCTCTACCCCTCTCACTTCCCCTACACCTTTAACCCTTTTTTTCCTAAAATGGCAGTTTTGAAGGTGTAATCTTAATTTTTCTTATATTATTTTCCTTTACCAAAA
This sequence comes from Fukomys damarensis, assembly GCF_012274545.1. NCBI lineage: Eukaryota > Metazoa > Chordata > Mammalia > Rodentia > Bathyergidae > Fukomys > Fukomys damarensis. The sequence continues at coordinate 37,322,267 of NW_022900927.1, forward strand.
ATATAGAGATCCTTCTGGGCCTCAGAGCGCTTCTATGAGTTTTGGCACAATGTACTAGTTTCTGTGGTATTCACACATATTTATTCTTTTACTAACATGCCTAGAATTTTCCAGAGGTATTTTGAAGAGGGTACCAACTGTTTCTTATTTCTTCATTCTACTGTGATAATACAGAGCTACATACATAAAATTGAGTTTTTTCCCTTAGAAAACTTGAAGCCTATTACAAAATGCATTACATCTCTGTGGTGAGTCTAGTTTCTGATTTGTAACAATTGGAAAAATTTTAAAAAGTTATAAGAAGTGCTCTTTCTATTTTTATTAGTACATACTTGCAGTACATAATGATTACATTCATTGTGAGGAGGTGGTATGTGTACATAACATATCACAATTTTTTCTTCATCCTCTTCCCCTTTCTTCATCTACCCAGCCCCTGGCTCCTTGTTCCCTACCCTTTAGCAAAAGATCTGTCTTCCTGTGTGCCCTTGAGAAAGGGCTCCTGGCCACTAATAATGTCTTAGGTAGATCTGAACAAACATTGAAACCACGCTGATTGTCATATGCTAGTGTCTATCATGGTTCTCATGGTTCCACGTGATTTGGAAAAGCCAAAGGCCACTTTGTATTCATTAATTTCTTTAAAGCTACTTGGACTTTATTTATATTCAACAAACGTCCTGGGAATCCTTATAAACACTGAAGACAGAGTTCGTTAGAACACAAGACTGGATTTTTAGGTAGTATGGAGCTAGATATTCCCCACCCTGTCCCACTCCAAGCTTCTTTTAAGTCATCAGAAAAGATGTTTATAGTATGCGATTCTTGATTGGTCCAAATGTGAGTACCTAATTTGAGCTGGGTTGATGAGTTTATTTCTGTTGTTTTTCAACATAGATTTAAAATTTTGTTTCTAAATTAAATACTTTCCAGTGAATGAGTAAGATTGAATAAAAATAGGAGTATTCATCACTATTATACGGGGATGGGCCAATGATTCCACCATGGTGCCCTGATGGCCTTTCATGTATCGTATCTGCACAGACCACACAGAGAAATGCTTGAACTGCTGCCATTCTCAGTCTTGGCAGAATACCTTTTAACCCTCCAGGACAGAGAGAAAGGGAGGCCTATGAGAAGTGGCCATGTGGAACACTTCTGTTTTCCTTGGGACCCTGCCATGGGATAGTTTCTCATCTTCTTCTGGGTTCTGAGGTGTGAGACTTTCTGCTATGTGTCCTCAGCAACAGAGTTATAAGGTGTAAAACACTGCAGCCTACAGTCAGCTCCTCAGAAATAGGGTTTCCACACCTCTCTTCTCCACTATCTAACCATTCTCCTTCAGTGTTGTGCTCTTTGGTGAGTAGTGCAAAACCCTCAGGAGTTGGTACCTTTGGCTTTATTGTATTTAATACATGGAGAGTCAAGCTTTTTCCCCCTCCTTTGTCTTGTGCATGCTCTGTGTGGCAGCAATAGAGGATAAAATTGGCAAGAAATGAAAAGAGCATGAAAATATCCGGGAGGTTGTACCCTCAACCTTGCTATGTCTTTGCTTAAGCCTCTCTCAGATTTTATAAATTTTTAGTTTGTATTGAATTTCAGTTTCTCAAATCTTGACTAATATACATGAAAACTCACTCCCCCACCCTAATGGCCCTTATGTCCTGGTGCCAGTGGCTGTCAGAATGGTTTTAATGAGCCAAACTGCTCTGTGACACAATTACCTCAATTGCCACTAGATAGTGTGTCTTGTTTTAATCAACAAATGGTTGTTATGTTCCCATTCACACCTATTTTGGGGGGAATTGCCATTCACAGTGATGGACCTATTTGTCTATTCTGATCTCAGATGTTACTTTCAGCAGAATTTAGAGTCCTTGGTTCCAATTTAGAACAAATTAGTCAATTCATGTTGGTGAATGGTGAATTGGTAAATGCAATTAAAATAAGCAGCTTACTTCTCCATGTTAAAAATAAGCAAAGAGATTTCCTTCTATAATTTCAGAGAATTTACTTTAGAAAACATGTAAGCCATTTTCTCTTTATTTGAAATATATGTAAATCCTTCTAGTAGCTAAATAAGCCTTTCACCTATTTTACAACTCAGGTGTGTCTTTCTCAAGAACTTAGGGGAGATCTCTTTGAAATATAAAATGAAGAAAAATAGTGCCAATATCGCCTAGGATCTATAGAAGACTAATTACTATGGGCTTCTTGCACCAAGCTGCAATATTATCTCCTGCTATAAAGATAGAAGAATTTGCTTTTCCTTTGTATAAAGTCAATTATTTAGCACAGTCATTCCATTTAAAGGGTAAATATAGGCTAAAACTATGTGAATAAGTAAATGGTAATGTCAAGTCCTCTTCCTTAAGGAACAGTTATTGTTTATCTTGAGAACATGTGTATAATGAGTTATTGGCTATTGTATTAGTGTTCCCATTGCTGGGGCATAATACCTAGCTCTCACAAGTTAAAGGAGGAGACTTTTAGTTTGGCTGACAGCTTCAGGGAAGTCCTGGCTCCAAGGCAGGAACATCTGATGGAAGAACATGGCCGAACAAAGCTACTTAGTTCATGGCAGCCAGGAGGCAAAGCAGGGGTCAGACACCAGATATGCTGTCCAAAGTCACACCTCCATGACCCTCCCAGAGACACACTAATTTATTAATTCGCTAAGATGCTCTCAGACCAATCAAACTGAAAATACAATTGAAGTATCAAGGCTAAATAAAAGAGTTGGTTATTTTCTGTCTTTCCCATTTCCTAGTGGATTGCCTGTGATGCCCATCGTTTTCTGGGCTAATGCTTATACAGAATTATTTGCTTTCTTTATTACCTTGTAGAAAGATTTTTCAGGTTAAGGAGAGTATTTTGTTTTTTATTATATTTCCCCAGCAATGGTGTTTGAGCAATTACTTAAAAAATAAGTATATTCTTAGGCAGTTCTCATTCAGAATTATGTTTTGCATTGTGTATAGGAGTGGATAAACTCCTAATCCTCAGCTAAATTTGATATGAATTTCATTTGTCAAGCACCAGAACAGTTCTTATTACAAAGTAGAACTGGGGACCATGTGTTTGCTAAGAAGTGAGGGACAATATTTTAAAAAGTTAAGGAATATTAAATTTATTAGTGTTTACAATGTAGTGAACACTAAATCTCAAGAGACAGTCTAGGACATGAAGGACAGGAGTTTTAGTCAGTCATTCTGAATACAGTTCTCTTTCTCGTCTGTCCACTTGCCATATGACCTCGAGTCTGTCTCTTCAACATACTCAACCTCAATTTCTTCACTGAAAATAATGACCTTTAGATGTATCATCTCATAGGTATACTATGACAATGAAATGCAATAATAAATGTAAAATATTTAGTTCAGAGCCAGTGCATATACAGTACTTAACATAATGGTTATAATTACCCTATACTCAAAGATTTCCTGCTTTTAATTACAAAATTAGAACTTCAGTCTTTATGTTTTTGTCTCAAAGGCCATTCAATCACTAAGCTCCATTTATTAAAATGCAAATGCCTCTTGGGTACGATTACCTTTTAAGTTAATTTTAAAGCCCTGTAAGTAATAGTTTCTAATGGGCCAGCTATTTGAAAGTGAAATGTCTTCAGAAAAAAAAAGTGAAGGCTGGGAAGGATGCCTTCATTTGTATGACAGTTATGAGAACTGGTGGAGACCTAATGGAGACCTGAATTGGAGGGGTGGGGCCAATCTTTATCATTTTATGAAGTCTGATAATATCATGATCTGATAGGATGTGCTATTTGACTACACTAATGAAGATGATATGCTTTCTTGAATGTATTTGAGTATATCATCGACTACTTACAGCAGTCCTGCAGTGTTTATGATATTGCTCCTATTATAGGTGTGAAAACTCACAATCAGTATATTAGGGCAATGAACTACTTGAAGCTCTCCTCAGCCTCACTAGTCTAACACACTAATCTGAAGACTGTTTCTTGATTTTGCCAAGTCCAAAGGAGGTCAGGAGTGTCTCCTAGCCTGATATCTTCTGAGCAGGGATCCTGGGATACAGTAGAGGAGGGAGGGCTGGATTTCTTTACCAGTATAAGTCACCCTGAGCCTATGCTTCTCCTGTAATTGTAGATTTGCTTTGATTCTGGAAATAAAAGGTCCCTATTAGGACATGTGAGGCAAGTCCTTAATGACTGTCATTTGGGAGCTCTGAGCAATAGTGTGTCACACTTGGGAGATGGCCTTCAAGCAGCTGGTGTGGAAAATACTACCTCATCTTGTTGTGAGTCATTGGTGTTATTTTTGTAGAGAGATCAGTTTCTGGAAAGCTTAATAAGGAAATCAGGAACAAATAACTGTTGCATAGATACTGAGATTCGAGCATAACCACTTCCTTCATTCTTGCAATTTGACTTAGTTGTATCTCAAAGTAAAAGGTTGTCAAGGAGCACGCTGTAATTTGGAAATGAAAGCCACGATGTTTTGATGGGTGCCATGTATGGATTTAATGTGGGATGTGATCACCGTTGTAATCCAACACTGATTTTAATTAATTAATTTATTCATTCATTCATTTTGGTACCAGAGATCAAACTCAGTACTTTGCTCTTGAGAGGCAGGGGGTGGCACCATGGGGCTAAGTCCCTGGTCCCTCCCACACTGATTTTAGCTAAGATGTGTTGTTTTAATATTTACTGTTTACTTATTTCAAGACAGTATAGGCTCATTGTAAAAATGTACTGTGCAGAAATAAAATGTAACATGGACATTATAAATTCATCCCAGTTATAACTACTAAAACACTATTTGTCTCTTCTTTCAATCATCTTTTGCTTCTGCATATATTTCATTCTCTATATAACTTTACCATACCACTTATATTTTTTTTGAAATATGATTTTTAAACCTACCAATTTATTTTAAGCACTTTTTGGGTTAACCTTCTGTTTTTATCTTTAATGATTACAGAAATATTATGGATAGTTATTATTTTTCCTGTCTGAAATGCTCATTTCTCTGGCTTTTGTATGGTTATCTCTTTTTATGCTTTTCATTTTGTTTTTTGAGACAGGGTCTCACTATGTAATTGAGACTGACCTGGAACTCACTATGTAGCCCAGGCTGGTCTTGAACTCACAGTAATCCTACTGTTTTAGCCTCCCGAGTGCTGGGATTAAAGGCCTGCACTACCACACCCTCCTTGATTTTCATATTTTAACAAAGGAAATGTGCTCAGACATTGATGATTCAATCTAACATAGCCATCCATTCTTTTTTTTTCTATTATTCAGTTTATTGGTACATTTTAGGTATACAGTATAATTACATTCATTATTGGGATCTTGTACCTTTACATGATGGGTCTTGGTTCTCATTTTTTCCCCTTGTCTGTGCCCTCCCTTCACCCCACCTTCCCCATTTACAAACACTTTGCTTCCATTTTTTCATTTTCTCATATTTTTTTCTTTTCCCTTATTCCCTTCCCCTTACCCTTCCCACTTTCCCTACACCTTTAGCCCTTTTCTTCCTATTTCACACGGTCAATCATCTCATTAGGATCTTAGGTACTACTATAGCTTTTCATACCAGAGAAACTATCCAGGATTTATACATGTGTAACTTATTTATTTCACTTAGGAGTACATCCTCAATATGTATCCATTTTCCTATGAATGAATTTAATTTCTCATTCTTTGTGGCTGAGTAGTATTCCATTTTATAGAAAAACCACATCTTCTTTATCCAGTTTCCAACTGATGGGCAAAAGGGCTGTTTCCAAGTTTTAGCTATTACTAACTGTGCCACTATAAACATTGGTGCACATATATCACTGTGATATAATTCTTTTAATTCTTTTGAAAAGATACCCAGCAGAGGGATGGCTGGGTCAAATGGAACCTCTAGTCCAAGCTCTTTGAGGTATCTCCATATTGATTTCCATAGTGGTTGCACCAGTCTGCACTCCCCCAACAATGGAGAAGGGTTCCTTTCTTCCCATCATAAAACTCTTTAAATTTTCTGTGCACCATTCCATCATTGTCTGTTACCTTTCTGTATTTACTTCTCTCATTTCTTTTTTTCCTTTTCAGAACAGGGGACTGAACCCTGATTCCTCACACTGTGACCTGACTTTAATTTTTGTTTTGAGACAAGTTCTAAGTCACTACATTGCCCAGGCTGAGCTCAAACTTTCAATCCTCCTGCCTCAGCTTCTGGGATTACCAAATGAGTATTTGCCACCACCCCTAGGTTTTACTTCTCTTCTTTTATTTTATCCTTCTTGGTTTATTTTGTATTTCAGTGGTCTCTAAACTCAAACATAAGATCCTTTTGTCTTACCAGAGTAGTTCACTGTGATTAGATCTACCATATTTTGCAATCATTTGTCACTGCAGTTTTCTGCTTTGTCTTTAGTTTTTGGTCTCTGGAGATTTTCTCATCTACTTGCAACCTTTATCATGTATTTCAAAAATATGATAAAAAAATTGAAGGTACTTTATAGCAGTAAGTGTTTTAGTTTAGGTGACATGTATATTGTATCGTATCAGAAATAGAAAACCTGCTTGCCCTCTAAATACTGCATGTAGAACTGGACAAATATCTGTTGGAAACTAAAAGAAAATATTAGGAATTGTTAACTGTTAGAGATTTATGTTCTGTTATAATTTTGAGGACATGCTTCATAATACTTGATTCCATTTTTACATTATTAGCTGAGATAAAAGTAATTTGACATTTCTCTATTGTGGTTTATAAGTGAAATAGCAGTTATGAAAATATGCACACATTTCAGAAATTACTGGTAGGTTGTCTAGAATCTATTGAACGACAGATTCAGTTTCTCTGAGTCATTAAATAAAATGTCTTTATATAGATAAGATATGTATTCCTTTTTAAATCTGAGTATTTGATGTTTCTTTATAACATCATTGAAGAATAACAAGTATTTAGTTGAAAAAATAACTGTGGAATAAGGCAATGAAATTTATCAAGAAATCTTGATTCTAGGGGTAAATATTTTAGCATTTTGTGATTTTATCTTGGACTAGCAACTTGGTCTCTGGGAGTTATTGCTTTTTCATTAAAAAAATGAAAAAGATGAACAAGATATTATCCAAAATTTGCAAATTAAAGTGACTACGTTATCCATTCTCACAAGTATTCAGGACACCTCATATTTTCATCATGACCTGTGTTTTTGTATATTATCTATCATATAACATTTTTATGTGATTGAACTATCATGTAAATTTTAATGACTACTTATGAGCTTTGTTTTCAATAAGGTTCTATAGACTTCCCAATATTACAAGTCTCTTGGTTAAATAATGCCTAATAGTATTTCTAAAGAAAAAATATTTTTATAGGAATAAAAAATATACCACCATAAGTCTCCACCTCATGAAAACTGGGGCTGCATACTTCCACAGATACAAATGGACTTCAAGTTAGGGACATTGATAGATGTGAACAAATTGCAGAACTATCTCACATGTCTACCGGACACTGTCACAGTTGTGCTGCTGTGTGCTTCCTGTATAGTGTGACTGTGTACAGCAGCACAGTGCTCAGGCAAGCCCAGGAGGCCTGGAAACAAGAGGAAAAGCAGTGGTGATGTGGAAGAGACTACTAGGAAGTGCAAAGCTATAACCTTGGGAACAAACATGAAAATTATTGAGAGATTGGACCAAGGCAAAAACATGGTAGATGTTGCTCATTCTTATAACATGAATTGTTCAACCATTGGCACAACTCTAAAGAACATAGACAAACATCATGGACCATTTGAAGTCTTTGTGCCAATGAAATGATCAATAATATCTAATAACTGTGGTAAGGCGAGGGGGGAGAAGGAGTAACTTCTCAGGGTGTGGATGCAGGTTCAGCATTAGCATCGAGTCCCACTCACAGCAATGCTCAATCAAGAAAAAGCTATAAGTCTATTTAAAGACTAGAAGGAAAAAAACTGAGTGAACAGTGTTTATCTCCTACTGCCAGCCATAGATGATTTAACAGATGCAAGGCTAGAGCCAAGCTTCACACCATAAAATAAGTGGTGAGGCTCAAGTGCAGAGACCATAGCTGCCCAAGAATAGCCAGAAACACTCAGAAATTTTTTATGAAGACGTTCATTTACCCCAACAGGTTTTTAACAATGATGAAGCTGAAATGTGCTGGAAGAAGATGCCAGAATAAAGTCAAATAAGTAAAGAGAAAAAGGTGATGCCAGGCTTCAAAGCAACAAAGGACAGGCATACTCGGTTGTTTTCTGGCACTGCTTCCCTCATTGCCTCTCTTAATTTACCATTCAGAGAACCCCTGTGTTATAAAGTTATTTTCTGGAACTGGTTTTTCTAGCCCTTTTTCCCAGAGAGAGAGAGAGAGAGAGAGAGAGAGAGAGAGAGAGAGAGATATTGCTTGAAAAAAGACATCCCATTCAGCATTATTTTGCTGATTGACAGTGCACCATGTCATCCCAATTCATGGATGACTTTTGCCCCAATGTCAGAGTAGTGCATCTGCTGATGAATGTTATGACACTCATCCAACCTATGTACCAAGGAATTATTGTGACATTCAAGAAATGTTATTTATGTCACACTTTTTCTTAGGCAGTGAAGGCAACTAACAAGATAGGAAAAACCTTCTAACAATTTGGAAAGGAGTATAACATCTATAATGCCAGAGGGGGGGGGAAATTGACTTTGTTGTGCATGAGATATCTATGAAGTGCTACCAAGTCATAGATGGTAAGAAAAGGAGCTACAATTCAGATATCATGGCATCATTTCTTTAAGAAGGTAGGCAGAATAGAATCCATCTGAAAACCTGTGTCATCAACATCAGGTCTGTGGGAAATTCCATCTTTCCCTGTATTTCCTGTTGCTCGATCTTCAGCTTTACCAACTCCCACCTTTCCTCCTTCCTCCAGTGAGTAACTCTTGTCAGATATTCCATGCTATGCCATCTATGCCAGTTGTACTGTTCTGCATCACCATATTAAGGTAAGTGTAAAAGTAAAAATAGTTTATTTAAAGTATTTGTGTGTGTGAAATTGATTTTTTTAATGCTTTACATTATGTATGTGTCAAAGTTGCACAAGACTCACTTTGTTAGACTTAGGAAAGAATTCAACTTATGAACATTCATAAATCAGGGACTTACTGTAAAATAGAGGTTTTAGAAATGTGGATGCATAGTGTCAATTCTATCTAAACTTTCTAAGAGATATACTTGAAGAAAAATAATTGTACTTATACCCCTTCCATTTAGTCAAATATAGTATTTGCAAGTGCTGGAGAATATCTTTTTTTTCAGCTTTAATTGAGTATATTGGTACATTTTAGGGATATATTGATTTATTTGAAAAATATCAATTAAGAAAGCACATTGTCTACTCCAATGACTTTATACATTTATGTAGTTTGAAATAAACACAGTTTTGGTTGTTCTCTATGGACCAATGAAATGCAGATAAAGCTTTAGCTAACTAGATGTTAATTCAATGGGTTTTTAATATTGCTATTATAAAATTTTGCACTGATATGGGCAAGAAAAAAAACCACATAAAATATTCTTTGTTAATTATTCAATTAGCATGTTCCTAGCTTGTCACCATAAAAATTAGCTATAGATTGCAATGGGGAGGAAGGGAGTGTCTCCATCAGCTCACTCTAAAGATCATGCAAAAAGTCATTTTATCTGAACAATTCAGTGTACTTGCCATGTTGACACATTTCCAAAACAGTCTTCAAGCCCATCCTGTCTCTTCTTTTCTTTCCAATAAATTTTTACTACTAAAAGACTACTATAAAAAATGTGTGAGTCTGATATTGACTATGAAACTTTAGGCTTATGAGAACAAATTGAAACTGAAGAATTAAATATATCTATGGCAAAAATTACCAATGCGTTATTCACATACCAAGTGTGTGTGGGTTATTCACCAGTGTTAATTAGATAAATTGAATGCTTATCTATTTATTTATAAGTGTTTTATAAATTTTCTTCAATGTATAAGAAAAGGATATGGTACTTTAATAATATTTTTATTTTTGTTACTCTTTTACACTCATCTTCTTGTTTATAATAATGTACACATTGTAATTAAATTGCAGCAGATCTGAGTACTTTGGAAAAGTAGTCACTAAAATCTCTATCAAAACCCATGCTATTAAAGTTTTACAGATTTGAAAATACAAAAATGTCCCTGTAAATTATGAGAGGGTCTCTGTGGAAATTAGCAGCCCTGGTGAAAAATAAACCTAGCCAGAAAGAAGCCTTTGGAAATCTACTGCTCTGAGTGAACTTTCTCTAACCTTAGAAATCCTTCTCACATTTAAACATTAAATTTTCATTTCTAAAGAAGTGTTATGTTTTGGATCCTAAGTGTCTTCCGTAAGTTCTTCTGATCAAAATTTTGTTCCCAATGTGGCAGTGCTGGGGAGGGGGTGACTTTGGCTGGTGGTTGGATTATGAAAGCTCTAATCTCATCATGTGATTAATCTATTAATTGATTCATAAATGAATGACTATTGAAATATAGTGGAAACCTCAGGAAGTATGGCTTGATTGGGGGAGGTCATTTGGAGCATGTTTTGTCCATTGTGTTTTCTGGCTACTATGCAGTGCAAAGCTTTTTTCTGCCTGTTTTTCTACCATAAATCACTGAAACTTGCAAGGTCAGTGAATAAAAGTGTAAATTCTTGTAAGTTCTTTGCAAGTTCTTGTGGATATTTTTAACAGCAATTCAAAGCTAACCAATGCATGTGCATGTACACACACACACACACACACACACAATGGTACAAAGAAGTGGGATAATTTTTGTGACACTTTCTAAACCATGTTTCTAAATATTTTGGCATTGGTTTGTTGGAAGAATTTGGAGATGATTGCGGAAGCAGACTAGACAACATGTAGAATTCTATAATTGGAGCTTAGTGAGCAATTCTGGTGAGTATTAAGACTGCAAGACTAGTCAGAATATAGGGAGTAAGACCAAGCTCATGTATTTTTCTGAGCTCCCAACTTTGAACATCTTTAAAGAAAGGGCAACAGAAACCAGGAGTAGAACTGTGTGGAGTTTAACCCTGCAGGAGGTTGGGGAACTCAATCTGAGCCTAGTGGCCCAAGGTCAGTCTGCATCACGGGGGTCTGCCATTGGCTATCTGAGATCAGGGCACTTGGATCAGCATATGGCTGCGCATGTTAAATATTATGACAACAGAGATATAGTCTGAAAGAGGCACTTCAAATTCATTTTTTTAGTTTCTTTTCCTCATTCCACTCTGGCAAATTCTTTCTTTTTTCTGTTCTCTTTTTTCAACTTGGTCTCTTGCTACACCATATTATCCCTCATCTCTTTCTGTTCCTGCTCCTGCCCTAACTCAGATTTCTTCTTTTATCATTTTTTTTGTTTTTCTTTATCTTCTTTGGTTATTTTACCTCACTCATGTGTCAATAGTTTCAAGGGAAAGTGAGTCCTTATTACTCTTAAAGGGATATATTCTTGTCCTTATACTTGCACTCTGTCTATCCCTTTTGAATTTAACAGTTTCCCAAAGATTGTGTGGTCATTCTATGTTCTCTGGCTTCACTTGAAACCTTCTCCAATTCCTTTACTTATCTACTCCTCTCATCCTAACTCTGTCTAAGCCCCCATCCTAAATGGTAAAGCTACATTGAAAAGTTTATTTAGTGCAAACATTTTAGGCTGCTTCTTAATTTTAATTTAATTCACATGGTTTAAAGGTGATAGATTAATGACTAACACAAGTGGTCAATTTGCAAGTTGTGCTTGATCCTATTGTGTTGCTGATTGTATCAATTGGAATAAAGGATTGTGATTGATTTAGTGAGTTGTTTTCTCTGATACTATGAAAATGAGAATGTCTATGAGTCATTAGAGACTGAAAAGCTAAAGCACAACTATATCAGGAAGATTTAAGTAATAACACAGAAATTAAACCAAGGACAACCTAACAACAAAAATAAAAATGAGAAAACACTGAAGAAAGACACAAAGACAGACTTCCAGTTCACCAATCGCAAAAAGTAGGGCAAAGGAGGATGAAAAGTCTGATGGTGAACCACCAGGACACCCTGAACCCATAGCACAGGAAGTGAAAAAAAAAAAAAACAGATCAATCAGGCTCTAGAAAAATTCAAAACAGAAATAATTTCCCAGCTAACCACAGAGATGGTGAGCAAAATGAAAGTCATGATTCAAGACTCTATAACAGAAACTGAAAAAAAAAAAAAGAGCTCAGGGCCATGATAGCAGCCATGAAGGCACAGCATAAGAAAGAAATGGAAACAATAAAAGCCCAACGGAGGAAAGAAATGGAATCCATAAAACAGATTCAACAGATATCCAGGAGATTAAAAACTCTATTGAAAGTGTTCTCAACAGAATAGAGGAATGCAAAGATAGAATCTCAGCTATAGAAGACAGGATTGCAGCCAGTGACCACTAATAGAGAGGTCTCTTAAAAACAGTTAGGGATCATGAGAAATTGATCCAATAACTCCTAGATGATGCAAAGAAGAATACCATAAGACTGATAGGAATCCATGAAGTACCAGGAGAAAATGCAAATGACTTAAAAAAAAGCTGTGCACAGAATTAAAGGCAGAAAACTTCCCAAACAGAAGGGAAGAATTTGACATTCAGATAACTTAGGCATATAGGACTCCAACTAGCCATGATAAAAAAAAAATCTACACCTAGACATATAATAATCAAGATCCCAGAAACCCAACAGAAGAACAAAATACTACAAGCAGTAAGAGAAAAGAAACAAATCAGATGCAAAGAAAGCCCATCAGAATCACAGCAGACTTTTCAACAAAAGCCCTCAGGTCAAGGAGAGCCTGGAGTGAGGTATTTCAAGTCCTAAAATTAAACAACCTCCAACAAAGACTGATGAATCCTGCAAAACTCTCTTTCAAAATGGATGGGGAAATAAGATACTTCCATGACAAAGAACACCTGAGAAACTTCATGAAAACCAAACCAGCACTCCAAGGAATTCTAAACAATATCCTATTAAAAGACAATGAAGGTCGCAATACCATGAGGCCCAACAGAGCAAATCAAATTGGCAAGGCAAGAAACTAAAAGGACACTGCAAAAAATTAATAAAAATCAACAAAAGGACAACATGACAATAATAAGCCAGTACATATCAGTTATAAACATCAATGTCAGTGACCTCAATTCAACAATCAAGAAAAATAGATTGGCAGAATGGATTAAGAAACAAAATCCAACAATATGTTGTATATAAGAAACACACCAATTGCAAAAAGAAGCCAATAGACTGAAAGTGAAAGGATGGAAAACAATTCTCCATGTGACAGGAGCCCAGAAAAAAGCAGACAAAGTAAATTTCAAACCAAAATTGATTAAGAGAGACAAAGAAGGCCACTACATCCTTTTAAAGGGAACAATTCAAGAGGAAGAGATGATGATCATAAATATATATGCACCAAATATTAATGCCCCCAAATATATAAAACAAATATTAAGTAACATGAAAAACCAAATAAGCACTAATACAATTGCAGTGGGGTATCTAAATACCACACTATCACAAATAGACAGATCATCTAGGCAAAAAATCAACAATGAAATACTAGCACTGAATGAAGCTTTTGAACATATGGACTTAATAGATATCTATCGTGTTCCACCCCACTATATCAGAATATACATTCTTTCTGGCTGCACATGGGTCATTCTCCATGATAGACCACATACTAGCTCGCAGAACACATTTGAATACAAAAGAATCAAAGTTATTCCCTGTATATTATCAGATCATAGTGCAATAAAGCTGGAGATCAGCAGCATAAGAAACTATAGGAACTTCACAAACACATGAATATTGAATAACACTCACCTGAACAATCAATGGATCACAGAGGAAATGAAAGAAGAAATCACACAGTTTTTACAAATAAATGAAAACACCAATGCAAAATACAGGAATCTATGGGACACAATGAAAGCAGTTCTATGTGGAAAATTCATAGCACTGAATGTCCACACTAGGAAAACAGAGCGAGCTCAAATAAACAACCTAATGATGAATCTTTGACTCCTAGAAAAACAAGAGCAGGAAAACCTCAAAGCTCAAACAAGAGAAGAAATTATAAAGATTAGAGCAGAAATCAATGTAATGGAAAATAAGAAAATGATACAAAAAAATGAATGAATTGAAGAGTTGGTTTTTTGAAAGAATAAATAAAATTGATAAACCCTTAGCTGACTTTATCAAAAAAAGGAAAGAAAAGGCTCAGATCTATGCAATTAGGATTGAAAAAGTTGAAGTCACAATAGATCCAACAGAAATCAAGAGGATAGTAAATACCTACTGTGGGAACCTGTACTCTAATAAAATGGAAAACACAGAAGAAATGGACAGATTTCTAGATACTTATGAATTACCAAAATTGAACAAAGAAGATCAAAACATTTTAAACACCCAAATTACAATCAGTGAAATTGAAAGTGTAATTAAAAGTTCACCAGCAAAGAAAAGTCCAGGTCCTGATGGATTCATGACTGAATTTTACAAGACATTTAGAGAAGAACTACTGCCATTCCTCTTCAGACTTTTCAATGAAATTAAAAGGGAAGCAATACTTCCAAATTCATTACTGGAAGCAAGTATCACTTTGATTCCCAAACCAGGTAAAAGTCCAATTAAGAAAGAAAAATATAGGCCAATCTCCTTAAGAAATATAGATGCAAAAGTCCTTAATAAAATACTAGCAAACAGAATATAGAGGATCATCAAGAAGATCATACATCCTGACCAAGTTGGATTTATTCCAGGGATTCAAGGATGGTTCAACATATGTAAATCAATAAATACAATACACTATATTAACAAAACCATATAATCCTCTCAATAGATGCAGAAAAAGAATTTGACAAAATTCAACACCCATTCATGATAAAAACCCTGCAAAAATTGGAATAGATGGTCTATATCTCAACTTAATAAAGGCTATCAATGAAAAACCAACAGCCAAAATTATATTAAATGGCCAAAAACTGAAAACCTTCATGTTAAAATCAGGAACAAAACAAGGATGCCCACTATCACCACTCCTCTTAGATATAGTTCTGGAAACATTAGCCATAGCAATTAGACAAAAGAAAGAAATCAAAGCAATAAAGATAGGAAAGGAAGAAGTTAAACTGTCATTATTTGCTGACAATTTGATACTCTACATCGACGACCCAAAAAACTCCACCAAAAGACTTCTTGACTTAATTGACACTTTTAGCAGAGTAGCTGGATACAAGGTCAACACCCCAAAATCAATAGCCTTTCTGCACACAAATAACAGCCTCACTGAGAGAGAAATTAGGGAAAAATTCCCTTTACAATAGCATCCCCCCCCCAAAAAAATGATGTATCTAGGAATCAATCTAACAAAAGAAGCAAAAGACCTCTACACTGAAAACTACAGCACTCTGAAAAAAGAGATCAAAGAGGATATAAGTAAATGGAAAGATATCCCCTGCTCCTGGGTAGGAAGAATCAATATAGTGAAAATGGTCATACTACCAAAACTGCTATACAGATTCAATGCAATGCCAATTGAAATTCCAATACTATATTTCACGGAACTAGAAAAAAGAATCCAAAAATTCACTTGGAACCATAAGAGACCTGGAATAGCTAAAGCTGTCCTAGGCAACAGAGGAAAGGCAGCAGGTATAAGAATTCCTAATTTGAGAATATACTACAAAGCCACTATGATAAAAACAGCATGGTACTGGCAAATAAACAGACCTGAGGATCAGAGGAACAGATTGCAAGATGCAAAAACAAATCCTGATGTATTCAGCTACCTCATCTCTGACAAAGGAGCTGACCATCCCCACTGGAGGAAAGATAGCCTATTTAATAAATGGTGTTGGAAAAACTAGATTCCAACCTGCCAAATATTAAAACCAGACCCTTATCTTTCACCATGCACTAAATTAAAATCCAAGTGGATTAAAGATCTAAATATTAAAACAGAAACACTATACTTGCTGGAAGATATGTTAGGCAGAACTCTTGAAGACATTGGCATAGGATAAGATTTTATGAACAAATCCTCAGTAGCATAGGAATTAGCAGAAAGAATCAACAATTAGGATCTCATCTTATTAAAAAGCTTCTGCACTGCAAAAGAAACCATTAACAAAACTAAGAGACAACCTACAATGTGGGGAAATATTTTTACCAGCTGCTCCTCAGGCAATGATCTACTATCCAGCATATATAAAGAACTCAAAAAATCAGACCCTCCAAATTTAAAGACCTAATTAAAAAATGGGCATCTGAAATGAACAGACATTCCTCAGACAAAGAAGTAAAAGCAGCAAGTAAATATATGAAAAAATGTTCCACATCCCTGGTCATTCGAGAGATGTAGATGAAAACAACACTGAGATTCCACCTCACCCCACAAAGAATGGCTGCTATCAAGAAATCAATCAATAACAAATGTTGGCAGGGTTGTGGGGAGAAAGGAACCCTTCTCCATTGTTGGTGGTTGTGCAGACTGGTGCAACCATTATGGAGATCAATACAGAGATACCTCAAAAATCTTGGTCTAGAGGTTGCATTTGACCCAGCCATCTCTCTTCTGGATATCTTTCCATAAGAATACAACAATCATATCACAATGATATATGTGTACCTATGTTTATAGCAGCACAGTTTGTAATAGCTAAAGCTTAGAAACAGCCCATTTGCCCATCAGTTGGAAATTGGATAAAGAATATGTGGTTTTTCTATAAAATGGAATACTACTCAGCCATAAAACTGGAGAAATTAGATTCTTTCATAGGAAAATATGGATACATATTGAGGATATACTCTTAAGTGAAATAAATAAGTAACACATGTGTAAATACTGAATAGTTTCTCTGGTGTGAATAAAGTATAATACTACATAAGATCCTAATGAGATAATTGACAATGTGAAATAGAAAGAAAAGGGCTAAAGCCATAGGGGAAATGGTAAGTGTAGGGGAAAGGTAATAATAAGGGAAAGGAAAAAAATAGGAGAAAATGAAAAAAATGGAAATAAAATGTTTGTAAATGGGGAGGGGAGGAGGGGGTGAAGGGAGGGCAGGGACAAGGGGAAAAAATGAGAACCAAGTCTTGTCATGTAAAGGTCCGAGTTCCCAATAATGAGTGTAACTGAACTGTATACCCAAAACGTACCAATAAACTCAATGAGGAAAATAAACAAAGAAGATATGAACCTTTGGGAATACAAGCCTTTGGGGAGTTAGGGAAGAATAATACAGTTTGGATTTTAATTATTCTACAGAAGTTCATATTTCACAGGCTTGGTCCCCAGCTGATGGGTCTGTGGGGATGTGGTTAGTAGTTGGTGAGGAAGTACTGATGAGAAACCATGGGCTGAAACCTGTGAAGACATCAACTAAAATAAAATATTTTTCTTATTATAAGCTGATTTTCTCAGGCATTTTGCCACAGAGATGGAAATCTGACCCAGTATGAGTAACTTAAAGATGTAATGATCAGTCAAGTAGGAGAAGATGAAAGAGAGACAATTTGAACATATTCTAGGTTTTTTTTATTTAAGTATCTGAAGGGTGATGATGCTATACATAAAACTAGGAATATTTTTAGGCTTGGAAGGAAGATATTCTAGCAAATCTTATATATGAGGAATTTGACATACTTTTGATATCCAAGTAAATATGTTGAGTAGGGAGTTGAATTTATAGCCCAGGGGAAATGTCCAGTTGGAACTGCAAAGATGGAATTGTAAAAATGATATTGAAGAACACAAGCCTGGTTGTGAGAGAGAAGAGAAGACATCTGCATCATGAAAACTGCAACGTTAAATAATCCAATTGTGAAAAATAGGCATCAAAATGAAATTAAAAAGATAACAAAATACAGTTGGTGTATGAGAGAGTGGTATTGTAGAAACCAAGAAAAGAGAAGGATAACATTAGAGAGACTATAAATAATGAAGTGGTCAACACTGTCAAATGCTGAGGAAATATCCAATAAGATAAAGGGAGAAAAATGTTGATTATCTTCAGTGGCATGAGGGCCAATGGTGATTTTTAGCAGATGTTTTCACTATGGAAGAGAGACAAAGCCAGTTTAGAGTAGAATGAAGAGTGACTGAAGCTTAGGAAATGGAAATAATAATTATGAGGTATTCTTTCTAAAAGTTCAATATAGGTAAAAAGTATATGAAAATAAGGCACAGGTAAATATGCAGTTGAAGGATGACAGGAATTCAGATGAGAGGAATAGGCTCATATTCCTCTCATAAGAATTAGAAGCAATAATTAATAATATAAGCACCCTCAGAATACAGAAGTGAATAGATTCCAAGCACAGATTAGGGAACTATACTTAGATGAGAGATGATATTTCTTCTAGTGTAACAAGAGGGAAAAATATATTATCTGCTGGCATGAATAGGTTGATAAATTTTGGATTTTGTGTGAGCAATTTGAAAATGTTCCTGTTCAATGGTTTAAATTTTCTCTTTACTACTGTTTCCCTGAAAATCAGCTTGTCTGTCTTTTAAGGTTTAAAGTTATTTTTTAATTACCACATGCACCTATAAATAACTAAAGCTACTATCTGTGGTATTTAAACTATTTTAATGATTGAACAATTTTCTTATACAAAGTTACTCTGATGCCTTAGGGTAAAGGTTGTATGCTAAAATCAATAATAAACCAGATCTAGATCTGATTTAATGGAAAGGATCAATATGTTGTAAGACAGCTTTTAAAAGTTGAATGTTTACACTGGAAAAGAGAATTTTACTTGAAGCCAAAAATCATGACCTGAAAAATGTTATTTTAAAACATATATATTTTAATTAATTATTTTTATCTACATACCATGATAAATACATAAATTTGTAAATATTTTAATATCACACATAGAGTTCTCAATCTTTCTGTTATGAGTATTTTCTAAAATATCCCCTCCCATTGACCCTCCAACTACTTTTTGTTGCTGTTCCTTTGAACCCATACTGCTACAAAATCCTTGTAATAACTTTTTTTTCGTGTGTCATTGGAGTGTGTGTGTATGTGTGTGCACTTGTGTGTACATCCATACAGATAGCTAGTAAAATGTAAAGAAATATAATGAATTTTTCTCAGGAGAAAGGTTTCCAAAGTGTATATGTAATTTTAATTTTAATAGATTTGTCAAGTTATATACAAACATAGCTGTAAAGATTGATTTTTTTTAAAAACTAGAAATTCATAAGTGAATTTATCCAACACCTGCACTAAATTAAGGTGAAATTTTCCAAAGTAAATATTGAAAAAGGTTTTGATATATAAATCTCATTATTTAAAATATTTTAAAGAGTGGAGATTGTTAAAAAGTGTTTTTGGATAAAGCTGGGCAGATGTTGCCATAGATCCATTCACAAAGTAGAGGGCTGGTGGAGGCCCTTCTTTGTCTCAAGACAAGGGAAGGACATTAATTGACAGACTAGAAATAGAGTTTCCAGATAAGATATGGAGTACACAAACTAAATTTGAATTTCAGGAAAATAATTAATAACCTTTTAGTAAAACTATGTCCAAAATATTGTAGAGTACAGGTTTATATTGAAAATAATCTTCTATTTACCTGAAATTAAAATTTGATTAAGAAGGCCTATGTTTTAATTTGTTTAATCTGACAAAGTTAATGCATGAGTTTGAAATGTGTTGTCTGAGTAGTGCAACACAGTGTTTCACACAGGCCTTGGAAATATAAAGGGTGAGAGATGAGCCAGTGATGGAAGAGGTAAGATGAACATGTGCTTTCATTGTTTTTCTGAGTAAAGGAGTGTTTTTCCCCACTGACCAGATGTAGAACAAGGGCCAGGGAGACCAGTGAATGTTCCAGCTCTATCCAGCTTTCTCTCACGGAGATGTTTTTTCCAAGTCCATTCCACCCTTCCAGGTGTGCACCTGCATTCACTGGAGAGGCCAGAGGCAGAACACAAACATCTAGAAGGTGAAGAGGGAATGTGCCAATGCCAACATGTATTGGCATTGATATAGGAAACACTATGTGAGACAAGGTAGTAAGTAAGATTTCCAAAGAGCACAGAAGAGGAATCACTGAACAAGAAAACATTAACCCTGCTAGAGTAAGAATGAGGCCTGCCTCTGAGAGGAAGTCACCTCCTGTCTTACTTAAACTCCGCTTTACTTTTATTTGGGAGGGGAACAAACCTTTAAATTTTTAAATTACATTTGCTTTAGGAGCTTTCAATATAAACTCTTCGGTACAGTTTCAACTAATTAATTTTGGGGAAAGGAAAAACAAAGAAGACAGTAAGATCCACAGGGACTGAATGAGAGCCATAACGTTAAGAGTACTTTATGTCTGAATCCCAAGAGCTCCATATAATCTTTTA
This sequence comes from Fukomys damarensis, assembly GCF_012274545.1. Taxonomy (NCBI): domain Eukaryota; kingdom Metazoa; phylum Chordata; class Mammalia; order Rodentia; family Bathyergidae; genus Fukomys; species Fukomys damarensis. The sequence continues at coordinate 37,342,711 of NW_022900927.1, forward strand.
TTGCAATGTCTTTTTAAATGTTTAGAATAGGAAATCTTTAAAATTACCATATCTCTTATTTCTTTGAGTTCCCACTATCAAGTTGTTTCCTGGGCAATAGGTTTGGTATGAGTGATTGGCATCTGCTACTCACTCTTAAAAGATGAGAGAGAGCTGTCTGCGATCACCTGGCGGCGTGCGCTCGAGCTCCCGGCCTGCACGGGAGCCCCCGGCCTGCGCGACAACAGACCAGGAAGGCCCCAAAGAGACCAGAGGGGGTTTTTTTTCAGCTACCTGCCTGCCTGCCTGTCTGCGATC
>NW_022900927.1:37347649-37370140 GCF_012274545.1 Fukomys damarensis
GAGAGAATAGATTCATTCATAGGAAAATGGATACATATTGAAGATATACTCCTAAGTGAAATAAATAAGTCCCACATGTGTAAATACCGAATAGTTTCCCTGGTGTGAATATTCTGCAACAATGCATAAGATTCTAATAAGATTACTGACATTTAGAAATGGGAGGAAAGGAGCTAAAGGTGTAGGGAAGGTGTGATACGTAGGGGAAGAACAAAAAGGGAAAAGAAAAAAATGTGAGAGAATGAAAAGATGAAAATAAAGTGTTTGTAGATGGGGAGGGGAGGAGGGGGTGAAGGGAGGGCAGAGGTAAGGGGAAAAAAATGAGAATCAAGACTTGCCATGTAAAGGTACATGATCCCAACAATGAATGTAACTGTACTGTATCCCTAAATGTACCAATAAACTCAATTAAAAAAAAAAAAGATGAGAGAGAATTAAAAAAAGTGCAATTGGATGGAACAGCTAATAAGAAGCCTAAAAATTCAGAAGCAGAGAGGCTGGTCCTAGGATCATTGAAGAAAATCTTATGGAAAGAGTGAGGGCAATGTGGAATTTTTAAGAAGAGTGAGCACCGGAAGAAATTGTACATCCCAAATGCTTTGCAGGCAGAGTGTGGAAGAGGCAATAAAGGAAGTATAATTACAGGTTGTACTTAGGAATGAAGAATAGCTGTCTGTGGATGGCGTATAGAGCATTGCACAAAGGACAGATTGTAAGAGCAGATTACAACAATCTGTCTAAGGAGTATGGCGTTTATTTATATTGCCACTTTTGAAGACGTGAAGTTCCGAGTGACGTGCACAAGGAATCATTTTTAAAATGCCTCAGAAAGTTTTGAACTGGAAGAAGAGTAAGGCGAGGGATTAGTGGCAGTTGGAAGCTAGAGAAATGTTGGTACGAATGATTATGTCAAGGACCTTGGAAGAAATGGAAAAGCATTTGAGTAGAGAAGCGAAGTAAAGCATAAAGAAGGCGGAAGGGTCTACAAGCAGTAAAAGCACTGAGAAGATGAAGGAAGAGGGAAGAATAAAGGCTGGAAGATGGCTTGGACTTAGAGAAAATGATGATCTCGTTGAAGGACAGGAAAGTCCAGAGGAGAGATCGAAATACCTGCATGGCACATTGAATTGAAAACACATTGCCCTTTCTCACTACAGATAAAAATTCTCACAAATAAATCTTATATACTATCTATAAAAATTTTAAATCTTTTCCAAATTCACTTTTTTTAGAAAAAGAAAGGTTACTTTTCAAAAACAAACACAACTGTCTTTTTCTTTTTCTCCTTTCATACAGTTCTGTTGTCTTTGATTCCCATTCATCAGGCAAATCAAGATCTTCAGTTACACCAGTTTGCCTTGAGATTGGATTTTGTTGAAAATTTTTATGTTAAGTCCTATAGTAGAGCATAAATTCAAAGGCTTTGAGAGATCAATTAGCAATGAATTAAACATGAGAGATTTATTTCTCTATATAAAAGTCAGTAGGTGTTTTAGTCAGATTTCAAAAATTTGCTTATGTGCCATCAGCACAAATTCTATCCTAGATTTAAGGTGACTGTTCCACTTTTTGTTAATCCCAGGGTTTGAGAAGAGGGAAATGTAATTAGTACTTCCTTTATTTTCCCTTATTGAGTTTATTGGTACATTTTAGGTATACAGTACAGTTACATTCATTACTGGGATCTTGTACCTTTATATGACAGGTCTTGGTTCTCATTTTTTCCCCTTTCCCTGCAAATGTTGGCGGGGTGGTGAGGAGAAAGGAACCCTTCTCCATTGATGGTGGGAGTGCAGACTGGTGCAACCACTATGGAAATCAATATGCAGATGCCTCAAAGAGCTGGGGCTAGAGGTTCCATTTAACCCAGCCATCCTTCTGCTGGGTGTCTTTCCAAAAGCATTAAAAGAATCATATCACAGTGATATATGCGTACCTATGTTTATAGTGGCACAGTTTATAATAGTACTCCCTTTTAAGAATGTCACCTGAGGTAAGTGTAGTGGTACACACCTGTATTCCCAGCACTTGGGAGGCTGAGGCAGAAAAATTGCTAGTACTTTGAGGCCAGCCTGGGCTACATAGTGAGTTCCAGGCCAGCCTGAAGGGCGTAACAAAATCTCATTTCCAAAAATTAAAAAAAAATCACAAACAAATAAGCAATGAATATGAGAGTTGTTCACATATAACTTGTTAAGGATATGTATATGGTTTAGAAAATGTTATTTGGGTGGGCAGGCCTGACGAGGTTTTGAGCAAGAAGAATTTTTTTTAAATGAAATATTGTCCTCTGTGGAAAAACCCAGTTGTACTTATATTTCATGTTGTATATTTTGTCCTTTTGATGAACATTTATTGTTTGGCTTTTCCTTATCATTCATCACTATTTTTCATAAGTTATAGCTAAATCTTCTGATAAAATTTAGTATATGAAATATACATATAAAATGCATAGCAGAAAAGTCTCAAGGCACTAAAGTATAGTATTCTATTTGTGTTTGGAATGAAAGCAATATGAGGGCTGGGGATTTAGCTCAGTGGTTTTGCCTCCTGCCTTGCAAGCACAAGGACCTGAATTCGATTCCCAGTACAAAAAAAAAAGTAATATGAAGCCATTTCTAGCTATATTTAGAGTAATCATTTCCCACTTGGTATTCCAGATACGATGCATTAGTTGTAGGAGGTAATTTCTGCTCATCTAAGTATTTTTCCCAGTGTTATTTGCCTGATTTAATATGCTTGGGGAGGTTTTCCATGTTTATTTATGTTAGCTGAAAGGTGCACGTTAGTGGGGAAGAGAAAAGCAAGCTAGGAGAATACTGGAGATAAGAAAAAGTAGTCTGTTATGAAATTTTGTTCTTTTGACTGTGCCGTTTGAAAAGTGTTGTTCAGAGGAAAAGACAAATCAGCTGGATGTGAACCAAAACATTGAATCTGGCACAAGTAATTCTGCTCACAAACCTGGCTGGTTAATTCTGGCATGATTTTTAGATTTAATTTTCTAAATCCTGGCACAGATAATAGAACATATATGCTGTATTGTTGTGCCTGGAGATTTGGGATTATAAATAAAATAGAAGTGTGCTGAAGAAGACACATATATTGACTGTATTCCTGTACAGGTGCTCCCAAACTAATTGGATGAGAATAGTGACAGTAGAAAATAGGAGGGTATTTTAATTCCTAAGTGGATAGACATCAACTTGAAGTAGGTAATCATGATGGATTATTTCCAATGTGACCTAATGTGTGATCAGAGATGAAAAGACATAATGTTGCATGGAGATGGTATTTCTCAAACATTAATGTACATGTGAATCACCAGAACACCTGACTGATTAGGTAACTGAGTAATAATGAGACTGTATTTGACAAAATCCTAGGTGACATTGTACAGACAATCCTTCAGGAATATAGGGTTAACACCACTGAGCTAAGCAAGCCCTGTCTTCACCATGTGCTGATTTTTATTTCTTTTGAATAAATTATAGAATTCCCTGATGCTTAATTTCATTACTCAAGTAAATTTCAATGAGCATTATTAATGTGTTTCCTATTAATGTCTAGCAAATGTTTCTGATTTTCTTCCTATATCCCTAGATAGATTGCCTGACCTCTTTGTAAATGTATCTGCTTTGGTCAATAAAACATACACAGATGTGTTGCATGTTACCTGTGTGATGTGATGCTTTCTCTGTCTGCTGTGGTTACCAGCAGCATTTTAGTATATGGTCGATCATGAGAACTATTAGAGTAGATCCCTCAGCAGTCGCTTGGTGGACATGTGGCAATGGGAATAAACTGATCAATTTAAACCAATTGAGACAGTAGGGAATTTATTATATTGGTCCAGTCTGATTGACCCTTGTATTGTATAAACATGAAATAGAAATATTTATATATATATATATTTTTTTTTTCTGTTTCCAGGCTCACATAATCTGCTTTTTGCCATTTCTCTTTATCTCTTTCATAAGAATTCAATTTCAAATGGTGAAAACTATATTTATCTTTTTTTCCCTTTTCTTGTCCCCCTCCTTAGACCTTGTAAAGTATGTTGATTTGAAAATGTAAAAATTTCAGATAAAGGAAGTTAGGGATCTGTCCAAAACTTCTTTCTCCACATTATCATGACTAATATCCAAGTTAGCTGGAGCTGTTCCACTGAATTCTAATCTGCTGGGTGATATTTAACACTATAACCGATTGGAAAACACAACAACCAATGAAGCAGAGCCACAAAATGGATACTTAGTCACAGCGATGGCTGTTTTCTATTTGTAATATTACATTTTTATTTCTGTATTTTATTTTTTGCTTGCTGGAAGAATGGCATTTTTATTATTCCTCTGGGCACCAATTTGGATTTGGCATGGCTGTGGCAAAGACTTTTCTATTTTTGAGCTACTAGCTCTTTTAATATTTCATCTACCCTAAGAAGAAAAGTGTTAACCAGAATTTCTTTGACCTTTTTGCTGGGTTATAATTTAAGTGTCTGGTATTTCTTTTCTCACTTCACCTTTCTCCCTGCTCTGTAATCCATGTGACAGAACAAGAATCACCAGCTAATCAAAATAGAGACAAGTTACAAGTAATGTTTAAACCAGTCTGCCTTTGAACTTTCCTTGTAATTATTCTCCATCATCTCGCAGTCTATTTTTTGCATTTATATTTTAACTCTATCTTCTAAGAACAGTTTTACCCAGTTATCTTTCATCATACTTCTATTTCTTAACATATATGAAATCTTTGAAATTTAAGAATAATTCATTCATTCAGCAAATATTCATTATAGGTCTCCTTTTATATTTTCGGTACAAAATGTTGAAATAAATACAAAAAACTCACCATTCCTAAAACAGATTTCTCATAGGCACACATAGACAATACTTGGAAAAATGAAGGAAGTAATAGTATAGAAAAAAATAGATCAGAAAGGAAGAACACAGACTATCTATAAGCATGGCTTTTACGTTAAGTGAGATATGGCTGGGTTCCTTGATTAGGTTGTTTTTAAGCAGAAATTCTACAGAAATAGTAAAAGAATTTTTGGGCTATCTGGGGAAGACTTTCAGGCAGAAAAAATAACAAGTACCAATGGCCATACTGTCAACAAAAACAGGACTTATGAAATTTTTTGCCACCTTCCCATATTACTTTGAATTTGTTCTGGGAGTCAGTAATGAATAACAGATACAAAAGGAGAGAGAGAGGGTGGAGGACTACAGGAAGGTTTTTGAATTCGTCCAAGATATAGAGTATCTCATTTTTTCCTTATTGCATTGACCAGAACTTAGTGTATGACCACACCTAAATGCATGGAAGCTGATAGATATAATCTAGCTTGGTTATTAGGTGAAAAGATTAAGGGTTTAATAAGTAGATGAATAATTTCTGTCTGAACATAATATATGTTATACTTAATCTTTATATAAGTTATAGTTTGCTATCAATGAATACATCTAATGTATAGAATTCTTATAATATGTATGACTATACTATCTATTAAAATATCACATTATTGCCATAAACAAAGAATGCTTTTCTGTATAAGCAGTGTATTGACAGGGTAACAATTCCCTGTGCTTCACATTACCCAAATTGCCACATCTCATGATGCTTGCGATGCTGTTCACATGAGTACTTGGATTATCTCTCAGTGGTTAAAAAAAAAAAAAAAAAGCCTTCTCCACATACCCTTTGGCTCTCATAAAAGAGAATGAAAATCATATCTTTCTCATAGGACTACTGCAGATATGGAGTTAATATCTCTTGAATACTTGGAACATTTGGAACACAGGAAGCTCTATGGTATGGCTTGTATCTAGATGGCCCCCCAGAACCTCATGCGGCCATAGGGGTGCTTTCATGTGGGGTGGCTGGATCTAGAGTGTGTGGGCTGGGATCAAAGGTGTGTGACTACTAGATCAGTCTACTGATGGGTTTGGCATAGTTCTGGCTCAGATTAAGGGTTTAAGTGGTATACTTGCCCTTGGGCAGGGAGCAGGGGACAGGAAGAAGGCTAGTGTGCTCTCACCTGCCTGCTTGCTCTGGACTGCTTCTCTTCTGCGATGACCCTCTGCCAAGCTACACTGGTTTGGAATGAGCCAGCTGTGGATTGAAGCCTCTACAAACTGCGAGCCAAATAAACCTTTCCTCCTTTGAGTGTTGGATATTTTGGCTCAACAATGAAAAAAGTAACTAAGACACTCTATGTGTTTATTGTTCTGTTAATGCTTACTTTTTCCTAGCACTTAAGGTAATGAACTTAATACTTGAAGGCCAAGATGCTTTATTGTTTACACTAGTAAAAATTTTTGTTATTTTGTAATATAACTTGTATTTTCAATAAGGAAGAAAAAGTGGTATTTCAAAATATGACATAGATATTCATGTTGATATGTTTCTGTTTCCCTTCAGATTGTCAGTAAAAATATAATTGGAACAAACTTAATGAGGGAATATGACATTATTCTACACAATTTGCCTTTTACATACTTTAGAGCAATTTTACTGCTGGTTATATATTTCAGAACCTCTGGTACCTATGGACAAGAGACATATGCAAAGCATTCATAATGATACCACATAAAAACATATTCCAAAAACCACCTAAACATATGTTGATAGTGTAGGAATAGAGACCCACAGGCAAGGAGACATGAGGGACGCACCCCTTGAAGGGGTTCAGATAGTTGGTAGAACAAGCTTAACCACCCGTGAAAAGCCCACAGTCTGCAATTACACCTTGTCTTCACATTGTACCCTGTAAAGCTTGGTTTGCTAAGATCAAAAGGAAAAAAGAACCACGAACCTAAGATGTAAAAAGCCCCCAAGAGACCCTTCCCTGTTGTCCCTAGTAAGGAACTAAATCAACCAATTAACCAATCAAGTAGTGCCACACTCAGCCCAGAGACAAGATAGGCCCCTCAACTACTATAACATCAGTATACTGAGCCCCCCTTCAATGGTGGCTTCATTTGGGGCACTCCTGTCTGTCTCTCTGAGAGAAAGCAGCTGCACTTTTGCATCCTTGCTGAATAAAAATACAACTTGGCTTCTACACTTTTGGTCTCTGATTCTTCCCCAGTCTCTGCATCCTCAGGAGTCAGGCCTGGGTCTTCTGGGACTCTCCGCCCCTCTCTGCCCGTATCAACAGGAACATGGATAAATAAATTGTGTTGTATATGGAATAAAATAGAAGAGAACATAGAATGTAGCAGTAACAGTTCAAAAGATAGTTTATCCTTCCTTTAATCTGTATCCAAAGTGAAAACATTTGCATTTGAATAGGGACATGTTCATGTGATTTGGCCAGAGGGATGATAGTAAATGTAATGCAAGAAGAAACTTAAAAAGTGATTTGTTGATCATGGAAACTTTGAAATTGCCATTGAGAATAAACCCAGGTCAACCTGCTTGCAAACACATTCCTTTCAGCAGTATTATCTTGAGCTGACAACCATCACATACTAATGGACAATGTCTATCTCTAGACATATGATGAAATATTGTTTTTAAATAACCTGCTTCACATAAATCTATAAGCTGACTATAGCTGCATGCATATGCATAGTGGAACCAGCATAAATGCTGTCTATTGGTGTTCAACTTAAATGTGTGAGTCACAGAACTGTGACCTATTACTCTTTTAGACCACTATGTGTTAGGGTGGTTTGTTATGCCCCCTCCCCGCAAAAATCCAAATGAAATTAACCAAAATTTCAAAATTTCAAAGTGTGAATATAACAATATAACTACCTTGTTTTGTTTTGTTTTTGCTTTTTGAGAGAGGGTCTTGCTTTGTAAGCTAGGCTAGGGTAAGTGGACTTGAACTTAACGTGTAGCCCAGGCTGAACTCCAACTCTTGATAATCCTCCTGAGTGCTGGGATTATAGAATACACCACATCACCCACCCTCGAACATTTTCGTATTCTCAACTAGTTTTATTTTATACATTCAAATGTGTGTAACATAATTGAATAACAATTGCACATTGATAGATTTGGCCTTACTTATATTACATGTCATTAAAAATGTTCTTCAAAAATATACTTAAAGACTGGCAATAGCCGATGATATGAGCTAATGTATTTCATTGGTCTCTCATTCTTTATATTTAGATTATTTATAGTCTTTATTACTGAAAATTGCAAATCAGCAAGTTCCTATGTGGTTCTGTAAACTTTTGAGATACCTTATCTCTAGAATAACTTCTTAAAATTTGATTTAATAAAAATATTGTAAATATATTTGAAAGTTGTAAACATCCCTTTACTAATTATATTTCAAATGAGACCAGAGCTTACATAATACCAAAAATCTATGAGATTACTTTCTTCATTGAACATGTACACACATTTAGTATTAGTCTATTCATGATTTTTGACAAGTTGATAGGTAAAAATGACATATCACTATTATTTTAATTATGTTTCCATCTGAACATGCACCTTTGTTCATTAGTCATTTGTATTTTCATGTCTTTGAACTTTCCCATGTGTTTTCCTCTAAAGACATTCTTTCTTTTGACAGTTTATAATACAGTTGATTAGGTTCCAACTTTCTTAATTACAATCATATTCTAGTATTGACTGAAGAGATTATACTCTTATCACCTTGATTGTACTTCAATGTTTTATAGCTCACAATCTCACATTTTAAAATCTTTTACTGATAATTAACCTCTTCTGAGTGTCTGATAATTCAAGTATTTGTGTAGTGAATTTTAGTCCTTTAGGTATTTAAGAATAACTTGCGATGATTCATTTTGTGTTGGATCTTAATAATTATATAGTACATTTATACTTACCATTAAAGTTTACCTGACATTATTTCTCCCATATGCCATTTTTATGTCCTACTAAAGCATACAAATTTGATAAAGTATTTTATGGGAAAAAGTTTCAAAATAAAATTTATAAATGTTTTTTCTTACATAAAGTCCAACATTTCACCTAAGAATTTGTCAATTGTGAAATTCAGATTATCACACAAGGTATGACATTTGGAAATTTTAAATGGAAAAAATATAAGCAGAAGACTGGGGATTTAGCTCAGTGGTGCAACCACTTGCCTCTCAAGTGCAGTGTGGAGTTCAAAACCCGGTTCCTAAAAAAATGTATGAGTGGGTTGATCACAGAGTTGTATCTTGATAAACTACTATTGTCCAAACAGGTATACAATCTGTCATTCGCTTTGCAAGCTAAATAAACTATTAAAAGTGAAATGTTAAATAGTGTAAATCAGAACTCTTCTGTTGGGTCACTTGGCCTATTTTCTGTTTTCACAAGACCTTGTTAAATGTTGCAATTTTTTTTGAGAGAGTGGTTTTCTAATGCCTGGGTAGAAAGGAATAAAAAAAATACGTAAAAAATTATGAAAGATGGATAAAGGAGGAACTAATACAAATGGAAATAACATCAAAAGGTAAGAATTCAAGGAAATTATATTTTGAGGCTATTGAACTATAAGAAGATGGAATGCAATACAGGCAAAAATGTTTCCAGTTGGACAACAGTTCTCCATGAGTTTATTCTGAAATCTAAAGTCATCTTTGTTTTTTCTTCTAGGTGAAAAAAAATTTAGATACATTCATAATTTTGTCTGTTACCATTGCAAATGTACAAGAGCACAAGGAGGCGATACATGTAGAAATGTTTAGGTAAGGGGCCTAGAGCTCTTGACTATAGGTGGAGGATACCACAACAAACACACCTGAAGCAGCACTTTTCTCTTTGAAACTTAGTTTAAGCCTATAGGCAACCAAGAGTAGATGAAAAGCAAAATATTTTCTTTTTTTCAAAAAGGGCCTCAAATTAGTGCTAGGAACCTTCTATCCCCGTAGGGATACATGTTCCAAAACATTATCCATACAGATTTTATTTAGAACAATATTTTGATATTCTAGACTATTATGCCATTATTCCCAGAGTACTGATACGTAGAAATTGTATTAAAATGGATGTGGATAATCAAGAAATAGACTCTACATATTAGAATAGTTCTTAAAGATATTAACTTGACATGTGAAAAACTGTTATAAGAGCTCTGTGCAGAAGCATAATTAAATACAATTTAGATTTGTCCTGAATCTGTCTATCAAAACTATTTGTTTGAAAATCAGGTTCTTTATATCTCTCTGAATATGCAGCAAGTTCTTTTCAATCAGTAATACAATAGATGATTATTGTACTACTCAGAGAAACCTTGAGTATTCATTAGGATTTCATTATGGAGTTAAGGAGGAAATGGAGAAATGGAATTGCCTTCTGTCAAAAGAATTTACCATGTACTTTGCTTGAAGAGGCTGATTGCTACAGAGAAAGGGGAACTATAATGTGATTTGTTAATGATAACCAGACAATATTGTGGACAACCTCATCATCAGCGTCCTTCATTAGATTGTCATTATTCAACGCTTAGAATACTTAGCAGTGTCATTGTTACCCTCTGAGTTTGACATGTTTCATTACTGCAACCCTTCTGCCTTTCGCATGAAACAACCACTTGTTGGGAATAAGCAGCTGCAATTAAAATAAAAGGCAGCGAGTAAATATTTGTTTAAACACATGCATGCATAGGCAAGTTTTTCCTCTGAAAACCTGTACTGCTTGAGACAGCTGTGAGTGATTGTCAGTTTGATCTGGAAGGTGAATGTAGAAATCAGTGTGTCATCGTTTTCCATTTTGAGAAGTTTATAATTTGAATGCTTTCATTTTTGTAGGCAAAAGCATACTCATAAAGCTATGGATATAATTTGACAGCAAATTGAGTTAGCTCAAAAGAAATGCTTTGTAAAAATATAATCTGATCTTTTGAGTTTGTTGGAATTCAAGCCTAGAACAGTAGACTTCGAAGCAATTTTATCTTAAGAATTTTCTAGAGATTCTTTAAAAATACAAATGTTAGATTGAGATAGACTATATAACTTCCATCTACCCTACCCCAATACAATTCCATCAGAATTGTAGTACCTTTTTGGCTCTTACCTTGTAATTTTCATCACTACCAGGAGAGAACCATTTATACCCTTCCCATCATAGGTAGGTTTGACTGGTCGTTAGGAATTGTTCAACACATGTGAGCAAAATGAAGTGATGATAAACTACAATGTGCCTTTGCTAACCTTTCTCGCTCTTTTCCTTTACCATGAGATTGGTGTGGTCTAAATCGAGCTGCTCTTTTGGCCTTGGTCACATACATCATGGAGCAGAGTAAAGGTATCTGCATAGTGCCTTCCTGAATTTCATATGGTTCCCTTCTTACCCCACCAAACTTTGGAGTGTTTGTTGTGCAGCATTTGATAACAGAGTATTAACTCACTGAAATATAGTACAGAACATCTACTTTCAATTTTAAACTTGTTTTGTTTCTTCTGAAAGATATATTTGAAAATAGTCAAGTAGCTGTGAATTCAGAAAATAATGTACAAATATATTTCCTTACACAGTCATCCAAGACTACAATAAAAGGTAAAAGATACTTATTTTCCCCAATACTTTTATTGCAGTGAAGTACATAAGACAAAGAATTTAATAATCTTTAAATGTCCAGTTAAGTAGCACTGGATGATCCATTCTGTTGTGCAATCATCACCACCATCAAACTCCACAATTCTTTTCAACTTTTAAGCCTGATGTTCTGTACCATTGAAATATTTCCCCATTGACCCTCTTTACCCACCCTTGGAACCACAACGGTTTCCTGTCTCTACAATTTGAACTACTGTAAGTACCTCATAAATGAATCATACATTATTTGTTTTTTGGGATTAGATTATTTCACTTATCATGATCTCAGGGTTCATCGATGCTAATAGCATGTGTCAGAATTTTCCTCCTTTCCAAGACTGAATAATATTCCTTTGTATAGAATATATGTATGGGATTGAAGGTAACTACCACACTTTACATATCCATTTATCTGTCAATAGCTATTACTTTAAGCTATTATTTTAGCTATGCTTAATTCTGCTACTGTGAGTATGGATATTTAAAATATCTCTTTAAGAACTTGTCAGTTTTTCAAGTATAACCAGAAGTGGAATTTCTGGGCAATATGATAACTATAAATTACTTTGTAGAGGAACTGCATAATGTTTTCAGTAGCAGTTTACGATTATCCATTACCACCAACAGTGCCATGAAGATTTCAATTTGTCTCCATCTTTGTCAACACTTCAATAAGTTCTAACTTCATTCATTTTTCCAGTCTCTGTATTCTGATCAGAGCATTTAAATCATTTACATTGAGAATAATTACTGATAAGAAGAGAGTTATAATAATTTTGCTGCTTGTTTTTAATGGCTTTATAGGTTTTTATCCCTCACTTACTGTATATTATTTGTCTTTATTTTTATACTAAAACATTTACATTTCTTTTTCATTTTCTATACAATCTCTAGCAATATTCTTTATGGTTTTTTTGATATTACATTAAAAAATCCTAAAGTTATATAATGCACTAAATTTAATTTATACCAGATTAACGTCAATGACATAAAATTGCTCTTTTAACATTTCTATGCCTACCTAATTGTTGATGTCACAAATTAGATTGTTTTACAGTGTATGCCTTAAAGAATGAAAATTAAAAAATTAAATATGTTTGTCTCTTTATCTGTATAGAATACAACCAGGAAATTACAAACCAAAGTTATAATCATACAACCTTTTAGACTAGTAATTTTTAAAAAATGAGTATTTTCATGTTATGTGGGAAACAAAAAAAAAAGGGAATGGAGCTATAAAGGTTGTTATAATTACACTAGCTGCTTGTGTGTTTACCTTTGTAGAGAAGATACATCCATAGTAAACAGTGGAGTTGGTAACTATGGAGAGCACTAACCAACTTCTAGAGAACCAGAGACTGTAGCAATATATGAGACATGTTATGTCTCTTTTCTTCTTACTACTCAGACTTGCCCAGGAACTCCAAACTTCACATGTGTGTGGAAACTAATTTGGGAGCATAGCCAATATTCTTTACCTTGAAGTGGAGACTGAACTTCTGAGTCCTAAGTAGTCTACGTTATTGACTTTCTACATCCTTAGTGGAGTAGATGTAATGTCAGGGATCAAATAAAGACACTGGATTCCAGACATAATCTTCTTTTCGTTTCTCTCTTTAGTAGCAGCCTAACTTTTCCTTGGTAATAGAATTCTACACAGCATTAATTATCCTAGTCTTCCCTTCCTCTTCTTATCTCCCCTCCCTTTCCCTCTCCTCCCCTCCCATTCCCTTCCTTTCTCTTCTCTTCTTTTTGCTTTTTCTTTTACTTTCTAGATTACTGTTCAAAGGGAAGGGAAGTCTAAAATGCCAGGTCAATTTCAATTCCATGGATTTCTGGTGAAAATTTTGTTTCTTTAAGAATTAAGATCTATGAAGAACAGATTTACACAAAAACTTAGATGAAAATCTAGAAACTTTGTATTAACAGATCTAGTAGTGAGAGGAGCCACTCCATCTTTTAATCCTTTGTACCAAATCTATTTATTCTGCCTATGGGAGAAACGACACTATCTATTTAAGGATTAATCAAAACATGTATTGCATGCAATAGGGCAGAACTCCAATTTTGGAGAATGTATTCTCCTAGGTGGGACTGTAATTGAGTTTTCAGAAATTTATTCCATTATTTTATCAGGTCAACTATCTCTGGGTAATGAAGTATTTGAGAAGATCAATAAATTGCATAGATGTAAATCATTTTGCTTCATTATTGTGCAGACAAAATATTTGTGTAGTATACTGTGATGGTAAGTGAGGAATTCATAAATCCATGAGTAGTGGTAATACACATAAGAAGTTAGCAAAGGCAAATCCATACTAAGAATGAGTGTCTTTCCCAGAAGAACTTGTCACTGCTCCCCACCATGATACAGATTTTTGAAGTCAGCAAGCTGCCATAAGGAAATCGGCTAGCTCTCCAAGGAGACAGCGCTTTTAGATTGTGGGGGTATTGAGCTCTGCTTTCAGCAGGCTGCACATTCAACAGCAGTGAAATATAAATTAACGTTGCTAGAAGTACAAGCCATTGAGTTCTTCATAGTACCTTTTGTGATGCATTGCTATTTTGTATATGGCCCATTGAGAAACCATCAGGGTGATTGGCTAATGAGGTTGACTGACATTTATAAGATGTCTACTTATTAAGTGCCCACTCAGCAGTGGATATTGTGAGCAAAAATTTATGAGTAGGATATCCATATTTATTATTTAAAAATCTGCCTGTCAAGGAGGTTCCCTTCACAATTATCTTTCTAAATCATCCCTGAATTGGGATATAAGTCAGCAGCATACCACTTTAAGTTAATGTCATTTTATATTACAAGGGCATTTGTAAACAGTCGTTTTTCCCTCTCACTGGTTACAGGGAACTCATAAGGTCATCTGTACGTGTTGAAGGGTTACAGCAATGCAATAGGCATACCCATGACAGAAGTCTAGGGCACCTGCTCATGACACTCACTTGTACCTATCAGACTGGCACAACTCCAATCCCACATATAGCATGCCTATTTTGTTGGACTGCTGTTATAAAAAATCAGACTTACGGATAAAAGAATCAATTCCCAGTTCAATATGGGCTGCAAAGGGTTTGTGACTCTTTGTGTTCTATAAACAAGCACTCAGTATCTGTTAGAATCTCATTTCAATACAGAACTATGTTTAAAAGGAAAAGTTAGCAGTAAATGTAACTTCTTTTGAAACAGTTGTGGTCTATTGAGTTGGAAGATGCTGGATTTGTGACAAAGTTCTCTCTTGCTCTGGTCCCTGACTTCAATAAGTGAGTTGGGGGCTGGGGATTTGGCTTAAGGTTCCACCACCAGCCTCAGTTCCTCCACCTGCCTCGCAAGCCCAAGGGCCTGAGTTTGACCCCAGGTACCAAAAATGAAAAACAAAAACAAAAAAAAAAACAAACAAAAAGTGGGTTGATACAACAGATGTGACTGTTGTAAATGTTGCCTCCAAAATTGAAAGACTGACAATCATTGTGGTTTGTTTTAGTATTAGGTATCACCAG
Source organism: Fukomys damarensis (assembly GCF_012274545.1). Classification (NCBI taxonomy): domain Eukaryota; kingdom Metazoa; phylum Chordata; class Mammalia; order Rodentia; family Bathyergidae; genus Fukomys; species Fukomys damarensis. Next base: position 37,362,680 of record NW_022900927.1, read on the forward strand.
GTGTCACTTGTAAACCTTCAGACCACTGGATTTTTAGAAACTTTCCAATGTGACACGCTTCTCAATTAGATTTGGGATTAATTTTCTATGATTTGGCTTACATATATTTCACTAAAGTAGCTAGCACGTTTGCTATTTTCTCTCACTGTTTCTGATCAATAAAGTGGATATCACTGATATTCTATAGAGAAGCTGGATATGTATTCCCTGAAGACTCTATTAAGTCAGAAAAGACAAAAGTTGACATATAACCTGAAGTTAGATCAAGAAAAGCTTTAGCTGTACCTGACTGGTGAAAGTAAACTTCTTTGAGTTTTTTCCTAATGAGTATGGTTTAAAACTATCAATACCTATATATAATGGTAGTCCCCACTTTATCTACAATAGGTATATTCCAAGACCCAGTGGATATATAAACTACAGGTGCCTGTATCCTACATATATTGTCTGTTCCTACTATTTTTTCACATACTTGTGAAAATGTTTATCAAAAGGACATAGTAAAATTTTAAGAAAAATACACAGTAAAGTAAGAGAATCATAAAATGTGCTACAAGGCAAGTTTATTAAAACATAGCAATTATTTAATTTTAGAATTTTCTATTTAATATTTATGGATGACAGTTGACTGCAAATGACTTAAACTGCAGGAATTGAAACAGTGGGGAAAGAGGGCCACTGTACCAGGTTTTAAAGATTTTGTTGATTTATTAATCAGGGAAAATTTGCTACGTAACAGTTTTCCACCTTCAAAAGTGGTTCATAACAGTGATTATTCATTAACTCACATTTCTAAAAGTAAGTAACTTGGAGTAGACTTCACCATGAAGTTCTGCTGATAGATGTTAATTGGTCTTCTGTCTTTTCTGTTTGACCACTCCATGGTTAGTCCCAAGACCCAGTGTAAGAAGTCTAGCTTCCCTGAGGTCTCTATGGTGTAGGAAACTAAGATTATCTGGGGAGGTACCACATGAAGGCTCTCATACAAAGCACACATTACTGTCCTGATAATTTCCAGATAAACAAATGAAAGGGTACTGGTGATTCCAACCCCTGGCCACCACTGCCAGCTATTTGTGCATTACAATAAGGTAGCAAGTATTGAAGAAGAAGGTTTTTCTTTTATTGGTACATGTTTGTGGTACATAATGAATACAGTCATTGTGGGTAGTTGGTACATGTGTATGATACATCATGATTCTTTTTATATCCTCTTCCCTTGCCCCTTCCCATTTGCAAACATCTCTTGGACCCCTTCCCTTTTGGAAAAGATCTATCTCCCTGTTTCCTATTGTCTCTTTTATTTTGCTGTTTATTTATACTTGGGTTTCTCATATAAAGAAACTACATGATATTGAAGCCTGTATGTCTGATTTATTCCACTTTACACTGTGGATTCAAAGTGCATCCATTTTTCTACAAGTGATTCCAGAAAAGACCCATAATAGCAAAGGCAATCCTGGGTAACACGAGCCAATCAGGAAGTAGCATAGCACAATCAAGAATTTCAAGTTATATTACAAAAGTACAGCAATTAAAAACACTGTAGCACTGGCACAACAGACATGTTGACCAGTGGAACAGAATGGAGGACACAGAAACAACTCCAGACATAGTCAACCATCTCATCTTTAAGAAAGGTGTTAAAAAAATTTAGAAAAAAGATCATCTCTTTAACAAATGATGCTGGGACAACCTTCTATCCATGCATGAACCTATATCTCTCACCATATATTAACTGAAATTAAAATGGCTCAAAGATCTAAATATTAAAACAGAAATATTAAGCCTGCTTGAAGATAAAGTAGGTAAAACTCTTGAAGCCACAGGCGTAGACAAAAACTTTCTGAACAGAACCACAATTGTACAAGATCCAACAAAAACGGGGAGTTTTATGTCTCCAAATGTAAAGATAGTTTGTTACATAACAGTAGTAGATGTAATAATAGTTTTATTTTAAAGTCATAAATCCACTTGGTAACTTCATTTTGTGTGAGGTGATCATTATTTTTATGTCATATAATTATGCTACTAAAATATTTTTAATAATAAATTTTAGTTTTTAAATTTCTTCTGGACTATTACATTATATAAAATCTATTTCCATATTTTATATTGTTCCATCAATCGTTATTTGTCTGAATGTGTCTCTATGCAAGTATCATACCATGAAATAATTCATTTTTAATGTTTTAAGATTAAAAGATTTTATCCCTATTTTTAGTTATTTTCTTTGATATTTATACTTGTTCATTATTCCTAGAGAGTATCATACCTTGCTTTTAACAAGTTTTTGTCTTGTTTGATACTGATGTTTAAAATAATTGTTGAATAAATAATGTATCTAAGAATAATATGAAATATACTATTAGCTTAGAAACCACAGTGCTTTTCCTAGGATTTTGTGATTGTATGGAATTGGAAAATTACCACAGATTTATAAAGTTGTTTCCAACTATAAAAGCCTTAACAGATATATTATGAATTTCCCTGTGACCAATAGCAAGTTCATATTGATATTTTAAACTGGGAATTAGGTCCCTTTACATTTACAAATAGGTGGAAGATCCTCAATGCTGGATTTTCTTTGAGTATTGTTTACTCTCATATTTAATTCCATGCTTATAATATTCAAAATTTTGTGAACACAAAGTTAAAGAAGACAATAGCCAGTTAATTCAGATAGTAAAGGATCCCTTTCAATGAAATTTATTTCTTTTAGCTTTAATTTCTGTAAAGACCTGAAAACTGAACATTTTTTTCCTATTAACTAGCTCATGACCTGATAATCATATCTAATGACTTTGTTTTATATTTGTTTTTATTGTGCACCAAGGCTACTTCCAACTTTTCAATAAAAAGCACACATTCTAATGGGTTGCAAGAAAGAACTATAACGACCCACAAACTCTTCACTGCTATGTGTGCATTTAATTAATTTATTTCATTCATGGAAATCATGGATTTTTCAGTTCACTGTTCATTTCTACTCAGGGTAGAAGCATAAAGGTCAGCAAGGAATGGTTAATGACCAGAAAAGCTGCAAACTCAGGGAGTTTAGAAAATGTGAAATTGTATATTTTTCTCTCTTGATCCTGCCTTGAAAAATTTATATCCTATTAGGTCTGATATTTAAAAACATATAAAAGTTTAGCAAAATGCTCAAATTTCCTGATACATGAAGTGTGACATGTTCTAAATTCGACTTTTGCCTGGCCCCCTTTTAGATATAAAGAACATATAATTCATAGGAATTGGTTGAGACACTACAGTGTTGGATGATAGAGAGCTTTTGAATATATAAAGTTCAGTATTTCCCCAATTGGGTGTAAAGCAACTTCCCTCAGGAACAGTTTCTGCTATAGAGTATTTATTACCTTGAATAATGTGACAGAAAGAAGGGGAACAAAGGAAATGATTTTTACTAAATAAAAGCAGCCATCAAGTCTCAAAAGATAAACTATCCACGTTTTAGGACGAATACACTTCAGTAGAAAATCCTGGTGTTTTAATGACAATTTGGAGACACAGGTTTTTTTGCAGTGCAAAGCAAGCACATATATTCAGTTTTACAGCTCGTGTCCACAGCTAGACATCTGAAAATTGTCAAAATCTACAAAATGGTCTTCCTTTTGTTAGTCTTGCCCAAACAAGCAGGGAGGCCAAGCTCTCCAAGTGCAGGTTCTCAGTACAGGAAGGAATAGCAAATAAAAGAGTGGTTCTTAGAGAAACCAAGGCAGGGATGAAAGCTCAGGCAGACTCAGGGGACCAGTGGAAGGTGTCAGAATTCACGGGGTTCTTAGATAACCGAAAAGCTAAATCACAGCATTGATCTGCCAGGAAAATCAGCTGCTGGCTTTTTTCTTGGGAGGGGACATTGGTTTCACCCCAGCCTCCAAATGTGTAAGTGTCGAAAGATTACTATTCTAGGAAGAAACGCACATAACAAAGAAGAGATATTTTATCAGAAGCAAAAGTAGAAAATTTTAAGACCTGCTGAAAATTGTTTTCCTTTCTGTGACCTAATTCTTTTCCTCCTAATGGAAATTAAAGGTCTCTTTTTTGACCTAAAATAAGTTTATTACATTTATTTCACAAGGAAAATATGAATGTTTATAAGTTGAGTTGAAGAACAAATATAGATAGAGGTAAAATGAAATTAACTTAACCCCTACTGACAGAGTTAAGTGCTCTTTGTCTAAACTTTCAAATACCCCTTTTATGCCCTACAGTTATATTTCAGATATTAAAGTCTTTTCCACTGGAAGATAACTTTTCTTATTGTTAAATTATATCTTCACTTGGCAAAATCTTGTGGTTCACTTTCATTGTTAAGTCGCTCAAATTCACTAGGATTAGAACTGTGACTGGCTGATTTTAAAGTCATAAAATCTTGATTGTAAAATCTCTCTCTGAACAGGCTCTCTCGTTTGTGAGCTGTTACTCCTGTTATGGCTTCTGAGATATTATATTGCTTGCAGAAATGGTAAGTTCCATAGGAACAAGAGATAATATATGAGCAGTCAGGTAAGTCAACATTTATGTATTAGTTTCCAATGTGATTTCAGAGTACTGATATGAACTTTTGTTCACTGTCTCATAATCGGTCCCTACCTAAGTCAAACCTTTAAAATACATAATTAAAAAATTCTAAATATTACTGTGCACTTAAACAAATAATGAGTAAAATTCCAGATTTTAGAGAAATCAATGGTAATCATCACTTATACTGACATCTCCCTCATGGAGATGTTCACTACTACTCCGTTCATTGAATAAACTTTTTCATGTATTTAGTTAGCTTCATTACCATGAGCTATCATAAGAGCACTTATCTTAAATGAGAAAAATACAAAATTTTAAATTAGTCATATTTAATATATGAAACTCCCGCACAAATTCTTCTGACATTGAATATAATTCAAATGTTATATTTTTCTACATCGTATAGCTTTCATCTGTCTCAAATACTTGAAAATGGATTTTTTTTGTCCCTGCTGTTTAAATTTAAACTTTCTGCTTTCCAAGTTTCTTAATAAAACATGATTTCATTTATTGGTCAAGAGGCTCATAGTGATGTTTCATCCCCCCCCCAAAAAAAACTTATTTTACTGAAAAAGAATAAGTCACATAATTTCTGTTGTTTTTTTTTTTCACAAAATAAGGGATATTTTAAACTATGTCTACTCATCTCAAAAGTATGATTTTATTTCCACAGTGTGTGATTCCACTTGACTGAGTAGGTTAAATAGTGATTAGGAATCTGGATATGTGTTGTCTTATAAGAGCTCCGGAACTACTGTGACCTTCCTCATGCTTGCCATCCCTCCCTTCCAGTTTACTTTTGAATTCAACTCACATCGTCCACTTTGCCAGTCAGTAGAAGACTGCTTTAATGCCAGGTACTGGTGATCACTAAAGAAACTAATGTTGGAAACCTATTAGGGAAACTCTTTATCTTTCTGGGGCTATAGCAGAACCCTGAGCAATTTTTTTTTTCTTAACTCATTCAATCTATGTCTATCTCATTATCTTTGGGTATTCACGTAGTTAAAATGACTGGATTCTAAGGCGATAAAAAAAATGAGAAGAACATTTGGATCATAAAGAGTAAAAATAATCCCCATATATTATCTTTTTGCATATATGAAAATTGTAATGGCAGGTGCCTATACCTACACACACTCAGGAGATAAATGATGCAATAACATATTCTGTTATTTCTGTAGATATTTTTAATAATTTCATATTTTATGAAAACGATGTACTAAGAAAGATTAATTTTTTTGTATCTGCTCTGCTGAAAAAGCTCTACATTGTTCAATCTTTACATTTATTAACCTACTGCAATGTTATTGTTACTAAAAATTTCAATATTGAATGTGAATAGACAAGAAAATAACTTTCTTATTTGTTAGAGTATATCAGTCACAAAAAATTAGCACTGTAAAAAATCGTGTGTAAAGGCCAAATCATCAATAAATGTCAAAATTTAGAAATAGTAAGTGGTATGATTCAATTATATAGTGAATGGTTATATTTCAAAAATTACAGTAAAAGATACTTTGCCATTATTCTACCCAAAACACTCCTCTTACTTCAAGCACATTTATCCCAGCACTCTTGTACTTTTTGAAGAAGTTCTGGAAGTTCTCTTTAGTCTCTTATTTACATATGATAAAAAATATGGCGAACTCTGCTGCCATGTGCCATCCAATGGAAAGCCAGGCATGTAAAAACAACACTGTGTGTCCCCCGCCACTTTAACTGGATCTGGCAGTGTGCACTTTTTGGCTCTTCCTGAACATCAAAGTGGCCAGTAAAGGCAAACATTTTAAGTCAATTCAGTATATCCAGGTAGCCTTGACAGCACAGCTAAACACACTCCTGGCGGAAGACTTCCAGAACTGCTCCAGAAAGTTGTACGAATGATGGTATATGTGTTCAAACGAGGCAGGGTACTTTGAGGGAGGTTAATGGCAATGTCACTTTTACCATAATAATTTTTCTAAAATTTCAAATTCACAGTATTTTATGAGTACACCTTGTAAGAATGTTCATGAGTGATGATGAAATCTTTGCTTTTGTTATTGACATGAACTATTTGTGTTCATTAAAATCCTCAACATTCAAAGTGAAAATGTGTCTGATCCATGTGAGAGTTTAAAAATTTCTCAAAGTTTTGTTTGGTCTCTACTTTCATGCTTGGATCTCTGTGAAGAACATATGCATTACCCCCACGCACAAAGACTGACCTTTAAACAAAGACAGGTAAATTGAACCCTGACTAGTAAGCTCACTTCTTATTTTGCCTTAGTGAAGCTACTGGTCAGAATTAAATATTTAGAAGCTTCATTTTTCTAAGACTCTTGATGTTTTTGTAGAGACGTCAGTGATGGACAAAGGGTGCTATCGGTAAGAAAGAACTCAGAGCGTCACTTGGGTTTCTTTTAAATGATAATGGAAGCTGTGCGTGGTGGTGCATGTCTGCAATCCCAGCACTCAGGAGGCTGAGGCAGGAAGATTTCTGTGAGTTCGAGACTACCCTGGGCTACATATTGAGTTCCAGGTCATTCTCAACTACATAGTGAGACCCTGTCTCAAAAAAACAAAACAGAGGAGGGTTCCTTTCTCCCCACAACCCCGCCAACATTTGTTATTGTGTGATTTCTTGATAGCAGCCATTCTTTGTGGGGTGAGGTGGAATCTCAGTGTTGTTTTCATCTGCATCTCTCGAATGACCCCTGATGTGGAACATTTTTTCATATATTTTCTTGCTGCTTTTACTTCTTTGTATGAGAAATGTCTGTTCATTTCGGATGCCCATTTTTGGATCGGGTCTTTATATTTGGGGGGACTGATTGTTTTGAGTTCTTTATATATCCTTGATAATAGTCCTTTGTCTGAGGTACAGCTGGTAAAAATTTTTTCCCACATTGTAGATTGTCTCTTAGTTCTGCT
>NW_022900927.1:37371007-37411828 GCF_012274545.1 Fukomys damarensis
AAAAAAACAAAACAGAACAAAACAAAAAATGATAACGGAATGTGGAGGTGGTCAGGGAAAAACATCAGCTCTTTCATAGGGTGGAAGATGGGAAGGAAAGTGTTAGGCCTTTTAGGGAAAATATTGCAGCAAGTTCAAAAGCAGGTAATGTATTGGGATATATTATATAAACATGCTTATATATATTTTTTCTGAAACAAGTGGCTTTTGTACAATAAAATATAAAAATATTCACTAGTCTGTAAATGTCAATCATGATCAAATAAAACTGCACTATGGATTAAACTGTGTGTTGTTTAGCTATAGCAAGATTATGGAGCATTGCAGTGATATTCTTTTATATGAAGTACATTTCTGGAAAAATTCATGTAAAATGATAACAACAATGAATACAAAGTATATTATACTTAACAATGCTTTTAAAGAACTTGAGAAAAAACAGGATTAAAGTGGATATCATAGTGTGGAGTCACTCAAGATATCTGATGTCTGATACATATGAGCTCTTTTCTAATAGAGATTTGCAAAGGTCTTTACCTGTTTTGATCTGAGAAAAAATGTTTTAATTTTTCTTGTTATTCAAGAACAGGAGAAAAATATTTCATTTTTCTTCCAAATTACAAAATTGGGAATATATCATTTCTATTCTCTGAGAAGTGAGAATATTTTCATGTGGTACATTGCTTCTGTTAGGTAAAAGAGCCAAAAAAATCAGAACCAGACCAGGACTATAGCAAGCTGTTATTATGTGGAGGATCTGTCTGTTGTCTCTTAACAAAGGAAACACAGCATGAACAGGGAGCTTTTTTTATGAGTGGGGGTGGTTAACCTGAGCTGGGGTGGAGTTTAGTGAGGTAGCATTAAGAGATTGGAGGAGCCTGTGACGTAACTAGGAGGGGCTGGTGAAATCACTGATTACTCATAGGTAGCAGGTATCAGGTTACTCTTTTGGCATGAAGAGAGGCACGATGGGAAGAGGCTGTCCCTTGGTAGGAGAAGCCATATTTAACATGGAGACTGTTATTCCATATGGCAGCCATTTTAGGGCACAGAGCATTATGGCCAATATTTTATGCAGCAGCCATTTTGAGGCAAGGGAAATCTAACAGCTTCCCTTAGAGATTTGTAGGGGAAGTGGGAAGGGTAGGGGAAAGGAAATAAGGGAAAAGATATGAGAAAATAAATAATGGAAATAAAGAATTTGTAAATAGGGAAGGGAGGAGGGGGTGAAGGGAGGGCAGAGGTAATGGGAAAAAATGAGAACCAAGACCTGTCAGGTATAGATACAAGATGCCAACGATGAATGTAACTGTACTGTATACCTAAAATGTAGCAATAAATTCAATGAGAAAAAAATCCTATTTTCTTTCTACATGAAAAAACAGTGAGTTCTTTCCCCTTCCCTATTTACAGAGACTTTATTTCCATTTTTTAAAAATAGGTTATTTACTTTCAACCTGTGAATTTCCAAAGAATCAGAAGTGACAAAAAAAAAATGTCTCTCAAGAAGTCATATCCTGAGCTAGCCAGGAAGAAAGAGAGAGAGAGAGAGAGGAAGGAAGCTGCCTGACTACCTGCCTGTCTGCGATCACCGGCGGCCTGCGCGTGAGCTCCCGGCCTGCGCATGGACCTCCTCTTTGACACATAATTTATAGGTCTGGATGTGGTTGCTTTGCTAAAACACTGGGAACACAATAAGCACAAATGAAGGCTGTCCCACTGTCCAAGTTTCATACCAGCTGAGCTTGTCTATATGTTCACAAATCAGTGATTTTTCTCATTGGAAAATGTACATTTTAGTAATTCTAGAAAAGTAAGGAGGTAGGAAGGTCACTATGGTGGGTAAAAGAAAGCTATAGCAGTTGTCAGAACAGTGATTATTGCTAGACAAACTTGGGCTTATGGGAGTAGCAGTCATGTTGGGTTTGAATTCCTTTTGTATTTGATAATACTTATAGTGATTAGGAAAAGTATTGGAGGAAATCAAGGAATGGGAGAGAGTTTTCTGAACCATCTCAGTCAAAAATCATCAGGCAGTTTGTCAGCAGGGATCCCAATAAGCTATGTCTAACATTATGCTATGCCCAATATTAATTGTTCTTGAATATTGAATGTGATCATGTGCACAATCACAAGTCAATTTGAGAAATAATCATTTAATACAAAAATTAGGTATATTAGGGACCATTAAAAACTTTTTCAAAAAACTCATGAAATACAGTCAATATATTCCTCATTGGTAGTTTAAGAAAAAAATCGCACATCAAAACTTCAATTAATTGTAAGTATCAGAACAGCTGTAGCCCTTCCTTCAGAGGAGCTCAGAGGATATTTTAGTTCTCCTTTTAAAATATTAAATCACCAAGACCTGTCATGTAAAGGTAAAAGATCTCAATAATGAATGTAACTGTATTGTATACCTAAAATGTACCAATAAACTCAAAAAAAGAAAAAAATAAAATATTAAATCATATTTCTTAAATAAAATTGTTCCACTTTCTGTTTTAGCCCCCCTCTGTCAGTGCTTTAACCTATTTTCAACCACATAGTTTGACTCTTTGAGTTTTCTAGTACGAGGCACTCTCAATCCAGTCCTTTCTCTCCAGTGTAGAAGCCCAATATACTCTCTTACATCAAGTGTATTAGCCCATAATATTCCAAACTTTGCTATTCCAATGTACTTCCAACAACCATCACAGCATGCCTCCAATCTGGGTGAGTCCAGTCATCTCTCCACCATATTCAGAAGTCTGAAAACTTGCTGACAGAAAACTTTGCAGTCCTATGGATAATTGTCATTATAGTAATTTTATATTCTTCAATTTTAAACAGTTCCTCAATTGGATACAAAAATTTGATATCTTTTAATTAGTAATTTTTCTTCAAGTTTCATTTAATGCTCCATGTTTATATTTCTATTCCTCAAACTTTCCAAGAGTCTTGTCAGATCTTCTCACCTCTTGCATGTTAGAGGAAGGGATATCTTCAACCTTCTATGGCATTTTAGGACAAACGACAATTAATTCCAATATTTATTTTCTCATAGAAGAGGTGCTTCAACTCCTTGTAACTGATAAGCGACAGCATCCTTGGGGCTGTTCTTCACTGAAAGAACTTCAAATAAATGAATAACCTTTCGTTAGCTACTATGAATACATTTTTAAAAATTCTCACTAACCTAATGTAGCCCAATAGCTATTGAATTTTTCCTCTCTCCTTCACAGAAAAACCTTTGACAATGATTGGCAAATTTTTTCTTCCCAATTTTTTCACCTTAAAATCACACCCTTACTTGCCATAAAATGGCTTCCTCTGCCAATATTTCACTGAAATTTCTCTTCTCAAGATCACAAATGGATTACTAATTGCTAAATCTAAGTAACTATTTTGAAATTTTGTTCTCTATCTCTTTGCACCACTTGATGCCATGAAACACTTTCTACTTTGTATTATGCATTCTTCCATGAGTCTCAGGTTTGCCACACTCTACTAAGCTATTTCTCTGGTCTCTTCTCAATTTACCCTCTCTCTCTCTCCCACCTCCTCTCTCACTTTCCTTCTTTTTGTGTTTCTCTCTCTTCTTTACCCTCCACTTCCTGCTTTTCTGTCTCTCTCTCTCTCTCTCTCTTTCTTTATTTTCTTTCTTTCTGTAATGCCATTGATCAAATCCATGACATTAGCTATAAATGAACACTTACTTGGCCTAAGTAAAAGAGGATATATTATTATTTTTAATACAAAGTCAATGAATAAGGTAAGGCAGGATTATGCTGCACTTTCTTGACAATTCCCATTATATCCTTTTTTTCTCAGTTCATATAATTTATTGCAGTTAGCACACAGTTTAAAAATTCACCAACACACTAATAGTACAAAACTAAACAGCATTATAAGTTATTCCCCCCTCAGGAAAATAAAACATACTATGATTGCCAAAGCTAGATGTCAGTCTAAGTTTTAGAACAAAGGAAAAATGGGATACTAAAAAAAGAAAGATGAAATCACTCACAATGACCACAAAAAGAAAATCCAAAAGAGAGTCTATTTTTCTCACAGACATTGCTTGTCTTCTCTAAATTAATAAAAATAATTTTAACATAAACTGTATTTTAAAAAACTAGAAGCTCTTCGAGTAACTAAAATTAATGCTCCAGGGCCATTTTCATAGCTTTGTTGGCTTTAAATGCCACTACAGCCAAATTAACATATATTTGACCAAATATTTCTAAAACAGTCCAGCCACACACAATGGAGTTTTCCATTCAGTATCTTAAGCACAAAAATAGGCTTTTACAGTAGTTAAGGGGATCAAATTTTAAACAAAAGCAATTTACAAAAAGGGAAAAACAGCATATGTTTTCCATGCTACTTCCATAGACCTTATTTGTAAGTGCAAGACAGGAAAACAAACTCCGTGCAAAATGCTTTAGCCCTGTGTGCTGGTCATTAAAACCACACATTGGGCTGCACACTCTGCTGCTGATACACATATTCTACTAACCTCCTTTCCCATGTCAATCAAGGCAGTCCTTTCAGCCTGGGGCTTTTTTCAGTCCACAAAATCTTTTCATGAGTTTGGGGGGGGGTTGCAAAAAAAAAAAGAGAGAGAGAGAGAATAACTTATTGTCAATTTGTGCAGTAGTTATTCCAAAAACTCAACTGCATAAATGTACACCTAGACTTTGAGCTGGCATGGGTTTTGTGCAATTAGAAGTTTGTTATAAATGCACACTGAACATGAAAATCTTTAAACTTTGTAAACATGTATATGTTCCTTGTTATGTAGCGAAGCTATCAATTTGCAGCTTAAGTTTTTATTCAGCTTAACAGTTTCAACTTAAAGACAGTGGGAAAGTCAATTTAAATTATATAAAATAAAATTAAAAACAGTGCATGTAGTTCTTCCTAACACCAGTTTTTTCCAAATGGTGCTATTTTTCTCAGGAAATCAAATAATTTTAAACTCACTTGTTAAAAGTTATACAATGCAAACAAAGACAGAAAGACATCGAACTCATGAATTTCTGTAGCATTAATATTTACTTTTCAAGACTCAAATAAGAGCATCAACACAACCTGTCAAGTTCTTTGACACCTCCCAGCCCATGAAATCAATTACGAGTTCTTTCTTTGTGCCACACATTTTTTGTTTTGTTTTTTAAAGTAGTTTTATTAGCCTCTATGTCTCAAGTTGCATGAAACTTTTCTGGCTGTTGGAAACCTGAATGCTTTCAGACTTAAATGGAAAATTTCTGAAATGCTGGATTATCTATTTTTAAACAAGCACTTGACTTAAAACTTTCTGTGGCAATTCCTGGTTTTCTGATGGTTCCCAGTGATAGAAATTCTGAAAGTACACTGGGATCACTGGGACACTGTCTTTGTGAAGGTTTTCTTGGGATGAAAAAGGATACTGCAGCTTCAGCTGTGTTGAACTGTGAATTACTGTTCTTGTATATTGTAATTGATCCCATTACATCTTTATGCTTCACCAACACCAGCATCTAGTCTTGTTTTTCAAGCATTTCAGGCTAAAACCCCATGCATAATAAAGCAGTAAGGGAAAGAGAATGAAAATTCAAGTTTTGCGTATAACTTACTAGACATAACTATAGCAAAAACACGCATTCATACTTGTAGTAGAGAGTGAGAAATCCCATTTTAGTCTGAACAGCTTCTATAGGATATGTAGATTATGGATAAATACTTTTCATTATATTTGGTTCAATGATTCTACAATGGCTGGTCTTCTCCCAGAAGTACAACCTCTAGGCCACACACACACACACACACACACACACACACACGCACACACACACACACACACACACACACACACTTGCAATCTCATGAAATTTATTTCCTAGATAACTTTTTTTCCTCATTGAGTTTATCGATACATTTTAGATGTAGAGTACAGTTACATTCATTATTGGGATCTTGTTCCTTTACATGACAGGTCTTGATTCTCATTTTTTCCCCTTGTCCCTGCCCTCCCTTCACCCCCTCCACACCTTCTCCTTTACAAACACTTCATTTCAATTTTTGGGAAGATAAGTTATCAGAACTCTTGAGGACATTGGCATTGGAAAAGACTTTATGAATAAATTCTCAGTGGCACGGGAACTAGCAGAAAGAAGCAGCAACTGGGATCTCATCTTATTAAAAAGTTTCTGCACTGCAAAAGCAACCATCAACAGAACTGAGAGACAACCTACAGTGCAGGAAAAAGATTTTACCAGCTGCTCCTCATTCAAAGGACTATTATCTAGAATATATAAAGAACTCAAAACAGTCAGTCCCCACATATAACGATCCAATTCAAAAATGGGCATCTGTCTTAATTTGACTGTCTCTTATGTACCTTTCATGCAATACATCCCATAGGAACTGATTTCCATCTTTCAATTCTAACATCTCTTTGATTATTTTCTCAATAAATTAGTATCCTATCCACAACTCAGATTTGGTACTGTAGTTGATAGTTTCTGTCCTCTAAATTCTATTTTGTGTCCTGTCAATCCTAACTCTACCAATTCTGTCTACCATAGTCCATGTCCATTGTTAATTTGAGTCTGGAATATTTTCTGTTACGAGAGCTCTCTCTGTTCCAAGTCATTTTTCTTTTAAAGTCTTGTGAACATCCAAATCATAGTGACCTGTATAATGGTAAAAATATTATTTTGGATTAATGTGTGTGTATCTGTCTCTGTTCATCATACAAGCAACAGAAACTATTCTCATGAAGCTGGTAGAGTAACTCTATTTATTTAGATTATAATCTGTGTTCAAAGTCTCTACACTTGTAGTAGGCAGGGTCAGTGGCCAGAAGTGAAAAATAACAAGGACTGTAATTGCTTGCTTGCTTGTTTCAGGCCACAGTTTGCTTCCCTGTGGATCTTCTGCTTTTGGAGTCAATGTGTATCGTCACACTGCATGATCTAATCTTAATCAGTAGTCATATTTTGGTGTTCTGCTAGCTACTTTTTTTCCTCAGTTGACTAAAACATAGAGAAATGAGTGATCCTTTCCAAACTTCCAAAAATTTCCACTTGGAAATCAGTTCCTAGCTATGGTGGTGGCCACGGTACCAACTTCTTCCAATATTTCTCAAAACATATATTTTCTCCTGTACATATTCTGTCCCTTATGGTTGCCAAGATTAATAATTTGTTTCAGAAGCAGCCTCTATGTCCATCAATAGATGCATGAATAAAGAAAACATGGTATGTATCCACAATGGAGTACTGCTTTGTCATGAAGAAGGAGAAAATTGAGGCTTTTGTAGGAAAATGGATGCACTTTGAGACCACAGTGTTAAATGAAATAAATCAGACATACGTGTTTAAAGATTGAATGATTTCGTTTATATGAAAACCCCAAAATATAAAGTAAATATAATAGATATAATATAAATAAATATAATAGCAAAAATGGAGAGAAGTATTCTGCAGAGGGAAGGGAACAATGAGAGGCAGGGAGAGAGAGGGAAGGAATGGAATAAAAATAGAACTAAAATATAGTATGTATATGTAGCAACTTCTTATGAGGAATGTAATCATTATGTACTACAAAAGTGTAGTAATAAAAATAAAAACTGAAAAATAAATAAGTATATAAATATCTGGTAACTCAGGCGGCATTAATTTGCCCAATAGTTGCTCAGATTCCTAAGTTACAAATCTGGCATGGATGATGCACTGTGTTAGTTCTTTGCTTTCCATCTTTTATTTCACTGATTCTTTTTCTTCAGAGTGTCAAAATCTCTTTCAAATGGCTCCAACTCTTGCTTTCTCAGCTCAACACCTTTAATCAGACTATGCGACTCTCTCATCTGGACTATTGCATATTTCCTTGTCTGCAGCCCACTCACTGCATTTCACTATAGTGCAGCCACCATCCTCTTTCCAAAATTATAAAAACATAGTATTACAGTTTCATTCACTTTTCTCGACGAAATCCAAACACTGTCGCACAAATATTACTCTCTGTCATGGTCCTGTCCAATTTTCTGGAAGTGTCTATCAGCTCTCCAGAGAAGAAAAGAAGTTGGAATGAGTCTGTAGCAGAGGAGGATGGTGCAATAATATTTTAGATCAAAGCAGTAACACAGCTGTGAGAGAGTGTGGCACATGAAGGATATAAAGGGATGTAAACATGAATGGAAAAGCAAGAGCGTGGATGGGAAAAATACAAACCTTGCTATTTCCTCGGGGAAACTTGCCATTACTACAGATGAATAGGTTGGATATCCTTCTTTTACTTTCCAAAGGAGCCTTGTAATGTTCTACTGCAGCTCAAACACAATTCCATCATAGCTTCCAGTTAGCTGTTCTGTTTATGAAGCCATGGAGGTAAGGTCATGTCTCTTACTCATTTATCCTCACCACCTGGAACATGGCCTTAATCCTCTAGGATTCTCAAAATATTTGTTAAATAGATGAATGAATGCATTTTCCCACCAGGAAAATCATTCATTTATGTCATTTTTCTGCACCAAATTTGTTACAACACAGGCCTTTGGAAAGAAAAGCCTGAGGCAAGAAATCATCTACTAAATCATATTAAGGAATGCAGGTGTAGAGAAGATCAGAGGAGGGCAAAAACAAAGTGAAATGAAGTGAAGAGAAGTGAAAACGGAGAGGCGGTGTGAGGGTGAAAGCTGGCAACCACTCGGCTCGGAGAGCAGCTTCTCATCAGCGTGGTGGATGACAGCGGTTTCATGAGATAGAGGCACTCTTGAGGGGGTTATCCTTCCACCCTTTTTATATCAATCAAAGTTTCCCTCAATAATACTTTTAGAGGAAAGCACAGAGGCCATTCCACAGTTAATCGGATTCCATACCAATTTCTTCCTTCCCAGGCTGTACCTTCACACACACACACACACACACACACACACACACACACACACACACACACACACAAACTCTGAGGCGTGCACAGAATCCGGATGAATAACCCACCCTGGAAGCTTGTCCTCTCAGAATAATGCCGACCTTCTTCCAGCCACTTTGTGGACATGGTGAACCCTGGAGGCTCAGAGATTTCTCCAGATTCTTGCACGTAACTGTAGTCTTCTCTTCCATGCCAGATCACAAGATTGCTGTTTTTACCTTAACAGTTGAGAATTATCCAAGAATCAGCTGTTAGTGGGATAGGTGAACCAAGGTAGAATGTATGATTTGGGTGTTTATGAAAGTACATAGGGGTGACCCATGGTAGAGAGAATGAGAGGCTCATTAGTCACAGGCAAAGTCTCCTGCACTCTTAGGCTGTAGTAGTTCAAATATTCAGAAATCCACGAATTCTTTGACACTTTAACTTCTAAAAGGTACAGCTACTTCTCCTTTGTTTCGGGGCACTTCATCGCTTGTTCATAGTAAAGCCAACTGTCATAGGATGCACAAATAGCTCTAATAGGACAACTTTATGGCAAGGAACTCAGTCCTCTGGCCAAGAATCAGCAAGGAAGTGATATGTTCTGTGACCAGTCATAGAGTGAGCCAACTTGGAAGAGGTTCGCCAGACCCAGTGAAGTTTTCAGATGACCATACCTCTGACATAAACCTTAACTGTGACCTCATGAGAGAACTGAAACCACAGACACCCCAGCTTGTTTAACACAAATGCTCATTTTGAAAACTGTGACATCTTATGAGTACTTTGTTAGAAGGTAATAGATAACCGATACATACATGAAACTACAATGTGTCTGAAATTTTTAATTTCCAATTAGTCTTTTAGTTTGTGATCAAAGTAGGATGATGAAATACTTCATTTAAGAACTGAGAATGAGTTTGAATTTTTAATATTTACCATATTTATATGCATGGAATGACACATCTGTTGGTATTCTGGTCCTTTAGAGACGGCTCTAAATGTACCCACGCTCTTGGGCTGCTTGGGGAAAGGCATCCAGAGGGTCCTGTAAAATATTCATTGCAATAGAAAAACCCAGGTGTCTGAAGCTAGAAGCATTCACAAAGGGCTGCAAACAGGGTGTGTAAAACTGTTCTGAGCCCAGTCAGATTTTATCTCTACAGCAGAAGTTAAGCTGTAAAAAGTGGTCTGAATTTCAGTCCAATGAATTAGCGGTGGTGCATGAGCGATATCTCATACAAAACCTGTTAGTGCTACTGTTATCCTCCCCATAAAGGCCTGGTCCTTTACCATCTAATAACCCTTTCATGTCTATCCTTATCTAATGGCCCATCTATGCTGTGATATATGCTTCAAAAAGACTGAGCTAGTTTTTTTTTAAGTCCTCAAATAGACACACGTATGTTTTTCCCCCTCTGTGCCTTTGACTACGTACTTGCATTTCACAGTAATGTTTTTTACCCCTATTACTTAGCTGCTCTCAATGAAGCCTTCCAGAAGCCTCACAATAGATTCATACCTCTTTCTAGTGCTCTCATCTATTACTCCAAAATACATTGCACTTATGTGTTACTATTGCATTGGAAGCTAACCACATGGTAACTTGTCTGCCTATACTCACCATCCGAGAGACTAGAATCCCTTTGAGGGCAGAGTACACATCTTATTCATTCCTGATCCCCCAGGGGCATTCGTCTCACTAGACATATACCAGGTTCAAACCATACTTACATTGTAATATTTTAGCAAGTCTTTGACATAATTCAGTGGAAGGATTTGGATTATTAGAATTTACAGGGAAAATACTTGCATTTTGTGAAAAAAAGGGCATTGTGTAAAAAATAAAACACAACGAAAACAGTAATGGTCCGGTGTACAAAGTACAATGTACAAAGTACAGTGGTGTTTTAGAAAGAACATCTTTCAGAGGTACTAGAAATACTATAAATTGTGATGCAGCAATTACTACCTTAACTATAATATATGGTGTAAACCAAGGGTGACATTAAATTTTTTCTAAATGACCAGAACGTGACTGAAAGCTCCCTTAGTAGCACATATTTCTTTCTAGATGATTTTACTCCCTTAAGGTTTGTGGTTTATGAACAGAGTCTTTTAATGACAAGAAAATCAAATATCATTTTATTTTTGTATTTAAAAATAATCTCCCTAGGAAAGCATATAGTCTAGAAGTAAATACCTTGTGGCTTACACATATATTTGCAATGGAAAGCAAAAATCCCTTGGAGTGATAATCCAGCAGAGCAGAATTAATTTTTTTGTCCGCAGTATAAATATGTTTAAGTATCTTAAAATAATAAAACAGTGAATACTAATCTTGGTTTTGTGATTCTGAGATGTTTCAATGACACTGTAAATATTCAAACCAAATATGTTTAATTCCCTGGGTATTTTAATAGACTTTTAAAATGGATGATTTAATAAACAAGCAATGATAGGGTTCAATCTCAAACATTTAGGAAACATCATTAAAAGAGAATTGCTCTTATTCCAGCCCCAATACGTGGAGTTAAGTATTAAAATCCAAAATAAAAATGCTATTCAATTGTTCCTCTCTTCCTCTAATCAAATAATTCTACACTTTGCCTTTATGAAGAAACTGCACACTTGAAGTTCTTTAATTTTACATTTATTGGTACTGTGAATTCTGTCATCCAGTGAACAAATCACTTAGTGGGTTCATTCTACAAGAGGAAAGGAGGCAGCAAACTTGCTTATTTCAACTGAGTTCCTTTTATAATAAGCACCGTCCTATATAGTGGAAACTAACCTCCTTAGTTCTAAAATCATTGAACACAAGGTTTAAATATATGTTTCTGAATTATCATCAACACCACAGATCTAATCTCCCTTTTCAGTCAACTTTTATTCAACTGCTTTTCAATGAATTCAGACAAGTGGGCTTTGTTTAGGTCCCTTTGTGTCTTGGTCCCTTATGTCTTCTGTGGGTACTCTCATTTAAATGGCATTAAGTTTTCCTGTTTCATACGTTTCCTGTTTCAAATGTTTCATATAAGATTTTTTATTTTATTTTATATCTATTCTTTTATTTATTGTTACAATATACATGGAGTTACTAAGGTGCTTAAATATATTTTTTACTTATTCATTTTTACAGTACTAGGGTTTGAAACCAGGGCCTTCACATAGTACTACATTTTCAACCCATTTAATTTTGTTTTATTTTAGTATTTTGATATGAAATGTTGCTAAATTGCTCAGGCTAAATTTGAACTTGGAATACTACCTCAGCCTCGGACAATATTGGGATTATAGGTATTCTCCATCATGCCCAGCTAAATGTATTTCATTGCTATTACTCAGGTTTTTCCATTTTGTTCCATTAATTTTAAATTACTAGTAACCCGTTTCAAAGAAAATTCAATGGAAAATAGCTTCAACTTACTTGAATAACAAAGCAATGAAAAATTCCAGATATAAAAACATTTATACATATTCAATTGTGGGAAAATATTAAAATAATGTATAAGAAAAAAGTTACAGCAAAATATTTCATTATTAGTAAATCGCAGAAGTGGATAAAGCAGTGGAATCCAGTGAAGGGACTAATTTAGTTGCCATGACTGCCATATGCTCATGTATTATGTGAGTGTTTTAAATCCATTTTGATTATCTGATGTGAGGAATCATTAAATGATGCTTGCTTTAATGATTCTTGCATCCTAGGAAGGGAAGGGAGGGAAATTTTCAAATGCCAGCACCAACAGGCATGAAGGATGTTGTTTTTGTATGAGAGTGAATCATATTCTTTTATTCACTCAGCGTTCTCCCAGTAAATAATCAATGTAAGTCATTCTCTCCCTGGGATATAGCTAAAAGCCTGCTACCAAAAGACAATGTTGCTCTGTGTACAAACACAGAAATATACATTCTCTAAGGAATAAGTGATCTCCTTTCCCTGCAAGGGTCCTAATATGATTTTAAGTGCACAGTATGCTAAAGAGTTTCCTATGTTGACTTGAAACAGGTGCAATTAATTTGTGATCATTTAAATTACTTTACACCAGATGTATGTATTTAACTAAAGTATCAGTGTAGATCAGGGCAGGTTCGCACTTTCTTAAAATCTCTGATGTATTCAAGGGCTGATGTGAGTTCGTTAGGAAAATTAAGAAAGCCAGACAGACAATTTTCCAGAACATATTTTGCCTCTTTTGAGGTGAGTTGCCTGACCTCCTTTTCCCTGTCACTTCAATGCACCATCAAGAGTGATTTTTGTATTATGTGGCACAGTTTCCTTTTAAGATGACAGGCTGGAAAATCGCTAGAGGACTTGGACTGCCAAAACCCACAAGACCTCTTCAACATGTTCAATAAAAATACAGATCAGTGATCCAAGGGATAATAGACAGAAGTCTCCAGCACAGATCATCCCAATTTCATGGTGGTATCTTAAGCAAACAGTAATATTGTATCTAGTTAAAAAAATGTGCCTGCTTGTGTACATCAGAATACATGTAATTAAAAGGAAACATAGTTTTTTTTTTCTTTTAATAGGTGTCTAGAATATCTATCCAGGCTTTGGTTGAATTACACTTTGTTTTGAAACTATTTTATTAATGATTTTTTTCCCCTCAAAGAAATAACTCCAAGGTTTAAAAACAAAAGCAAAATAGTAGTAGTTGTCAATGCATTTGGGATTCCTTTACTGGGGGAATGTTTAGGGGCAGCTCGTCTCCTATTTCTTCTACCTCCTTAGCTTACTGCACATCAGTTATATGTAAGAGAGATTTGCTGTTCATATGTAACACATATTTGTTAATTCATGGAGTAGCTGGATTTCTTCCTCATTTCACTCTTGCCTCAGGATTCCAGGATCCTTGAAAGGACATTCTAGTCTACTTAGTCCAAATTCTTTGGGAAACTAAGACCCAAAGAGAAAGGATGTTTCAAGATCACATATCTAATAGAGGAAAATAGAGGACTAGTGCCCAAGTTTCCAGTGACAGAAGGAGCACAGGAGAAGGAGTCTCGAAAAGTTGAGTTGAGGACCCAGATTTATATTTTTATCTTTTCGTCTTTCTATATCTCAGTTCCGTATTTATATAGTGAAAGTGGGAGCAGCTGTTTTGTCTACTTATACAAAAAGTCTGTAGAAAATGAAGAGCGATTACGTACATGATGGTGCTAAGTAAGGGTGAACGGTGGCTGGATTGGTTTGCAAGGTTCAAATAGAAAAGGAAATGAGGTGCTGTTGCCAGGCGTCTCTCTGGGTTCTCGCGTTCCTTGCTAGCTGGCTCACAGAGTGGAATCACTCTCGGGAACATTCTCTAGCTGAGTCTGGTGATCTGAATTAGTAACTTGATTTTGTAAGTAAAATGAATGAAAGTAGAACCAGTTCTCAAGGGGAAATTCACATTACTGAGGCTCATAATAGCAAAGTTAAAAATGTTGTCCACGAAGGAAGGAGATTCTCAGTTATCTAATAGTGGAAGTCCCACATTAGTAACAGTGCCAAATTCTCCCTGTGGGCAGAACTATAAAAGAAGAAGGAAAAAAAAATTAAGGAAATTATAACCCAAAGGTTTCTTCACAGTCGTGGAGTCGAATAAAAGGATTCAGGTAAATTATTCAAATATTTGGCTGTTTGGCATCATGTCTATGAAATTCTAAGCAACAATGTAACCTTTACAAAGCACTTACTATGTGCTTAACGTGGGCTCGTTCTGGGCAATGATTGTCTTGTGGCATATTCAGAAATACCCTAGAGAGAGCATCCTTCTTGTACCTACTTAAAGTGAAGGAATCACAGTTTAGAAGAGCGGTTTCCTGTCTCCTCTTCAGTCAGATCTGCCCTTTTTGTGGATGTTCACTCACCTTCAGCCATTCTGCATCTCTACCAAGTCTTCCAGCAGCTCAGTACACTCCCACTCCCACACCTTGGCATTTGCCATTTTCTCTGCCAGGGATGCCTTATCTTAGACACCCTCCTGGCTGTATTCAGCTCTTCTTTCCCATCTTAACAACAAAACTGCCCTCTTATTGAGGATTCCTTGACTTACACTTAAAATTTCCAATTGAGTCCTACCCAACACTTTAATGCCCAGACCCATTTAAACTTTTTCTTGAAGCATGTCTCTGTAAGAAGCAAGGTATTTAACTAACTTATACATTATATGTGTGTCTCGTACTAAATCTGATGAAGATTTTTCTGTTTGGCACAATATTCTCTCTGTAATAGATCCTTTTCAGGCACCGTAAAAAAGTGATAAATATCTACTCTGTGATGGTATTAGACTACTGTTAAAAGAATGGCCAGAGTAGGGAGACCATCCAGGTCATTAAATATTATCTACCCTCTCCAAGTGATGAAAAAGACCAGTATTGACTTTGCTACTGTGACCCCCCTCAGGCAATGGACCTTCCATTACTGATTAATTTGCCACCTAATTAACACATTTTTCTTTAACACTTTGAGTCTTCTCTTATAATGTGGGAATCAACCCTTAAGGTCATTGTTTCACAGGAAATTCTTTCATGAGAAGATAATTTAATGAAGGCAAACAACACTTAAAGTGAAATCGTCTAAAAGAGGAATATTTTTTAAATAAAAAATTGTGGAAAATATCAGATTCTTCCACCTTAAAATTAAGCTTATTGAATTTTATATTTAAGAAAATATCTCAATTGCCACTGTTTTATCTTTATAAAGAATGGATAAAGAATCAAATGATATTGTCTAAAAATATGTGATAAAATAGGATACAATGAAATAGTTTACTTAATTTAGGCTTTCTTAGGATGGACATAAATAGATTTAATTATATAAAGTTATTTTTGTGTTTAACTGATTTTCCCAAGGTCTTGTCTTAATCTTTCAATGTCTTAATACTCTCTTTTGGAATACTTTGTGTTATTATCCCCATTTATTTTTTTTTCCTGTTTTACTTTTAACTCATCTAACTGCTGGGTATTTATTTCTGATACTATCTTTAAATGCTACATGAAATCTTATTTTGTTTGCATTGACTTATTATACATTAACAAATGCCAGTCAGATTGGCCAGAGAGTGGGTGACAGACAAAATAATAGCAGAGTTAGGAGATATAAGATATTTTAACTGTATTAGTAAAAAAATAAAATTAAGTTAAGGTAAGATTTTAACTTTTTATGCAACTTAAAATCCAGTAATGAATGTTCTAAAAATACTGCTCTTACTGTGATTCCTTGGGAAGCTTTTAAGAGGTAATTCCTTTTTGCCCTCTTAGCCTAACAATGATCATCGTACTGAGGTGAGGTTGCTCAGCAGGTGCAGTGCTAGGAGATGGGGATGCTTTTTACTCCCTGCAATTGCTCAGAATGGCAAAGCTGGACTCAGTAATCCACTACTCAATGATAGACATTCTCACAGCTCCTCACAAGTTCTCAGCTCTTCCAACACAAGCTTAAACTTTTACTAAATTAAGCTATTACTGATAAGATTTAAATTTTGTTTTGTTTTGTTTTTTTTGAGACAGGGTCTCACTATGTAGTTGAGACTGACACGTAACTCATTATGTAGCCCAGCATGGTCTTGAACTCACAGCGATCCACTTGCCTCAGCCTCCTGAGTGCTGGAATGACAGGCGTGCACCACCACACCCGGCTAGGATTTAAAAAATTTTTACTAGTGCATGCTTTAAATACAGAATGGTGATCTTCATTTTGGAGAATTGGTGTCTGCATTTAATGTACCATGATTATTTTCATCTCTTTTGTCTCCTTGCCCTTTCATCCCCCTCCAGAATACTTTTAAGGAACTCTCCATAGCTGCTTCACCAAATCATTTTGTTCCATTAGCTCTCCACAAATTCTCTTAGTAGGGTTTCATTTTTCTGAATTTATCACTTTGCGATTTCAGCTGGCATAGTTCTGTACAGAACACCAACTATTTACAATTGGATATAAAGAGAAGACGAAAAGTTTGGCCCTGGAACACCTGCCTTTAATCCCAGTGATTTAATCTCTTAGTCTGTTTCCTTCTCCATCATGGAGGATGACGATTTTAGTGTGAGACTTTAAATGAAGGTCAGAGAGATCCTGTGAGTAAAGCGGAAGTTGCAAGCACAGATAAATCCCTATGTGATAACTTCAGAACAAGTATCTTAACCTGCAAATGAGAACCGACTTGGAACCAATGTCCCCTAACACATCACATGGGAATGATTGTTCATTGTTTGGCAATTTGAAGAAGATGGTGAGAACGTAAACAGCAACTTGAATTATTTGGGAAGTTCTCCTTCAAACAAATGCAAAGTGTCTTTAAAGACAGGGCCAATTTTTATCTTACATAAAAAACAAAAGAGGACATAGAGAATGCTTGAATTCTGCTTTTGCTTCATGCTGATTTGGGCTTTGACCACCTCTGTCTCAAGCTTCATCCTTTGCCATGGGAACAGAGATGCCACAGCAGTTTAGGAATTACTTTGCCGCAAATACCAGGCTGGTGTGTTCCCATCTCAGGACCTTTGCACTTATTGTTTCTTCTGCCAGGCATAACCTTCATAATTTTTTTTTTCCCAATACTGAGGATTGAACTCGGACTTTGTGCTTTCAAGGCAGGACCGGCATCACTGAGCTAAATCCTCCATTCCTTCCTCTGTGATTAATCTTCCTCCTGTCCATGTCACTGCTCAAAATCCACACCAGTGAAAAAATATAAATTTTATCATGCTGTCACGAGTACTTACGGCACACCAAAGAGTATTCAGAGATTTATTTTGGTTTTACACGTTCAATTGATTAAAGTTACTGCTTCCTAAAAATGACATTGTTAATAGATTTGATATATGCATTACTACTCTCTTTATAACTAGTAATTTTAATTATCATTTTAAGGGGATTTTGACTAATATGCATTCCATTTAGTGATGTTAGTTAAATTCTATTAAGTGTTTAAACTTTATTCACAATTTTGATATTTTTAATTTGCTTCCTAACACTATTTTTCTTAAGTAACAAACATTCCCAAAATAATAATCATTTTTATTGAGGTTTACATATTAAATGAGTCAGAATGTGATTTCTAACTTTAATAGACCAAATTCTCTTCACAATTTCTTTATGCAACCAAATATTTACACTACCAAGTATGCATAAATTTTTTAATGTAAAATATTAATAGGATGGGTTTTAAGTTATTATCCCATTTATTGCTAAAGTTATTTAAAGATCTACTGACTTTTTAATGATAACTATATAATAAGGCACAATTACATTCTATCAAGCAAGTTTCGGAAATATCTTTCCAAGTAAGTTTTGAGGTTCTCTTAGCCTGACATTAGAAGTGACTGAAATTTAATAAAAACTTTTTATAGTCTACAGTTCATGAGATACAAGAAATTGTGGTCATCTAGATGCATCCACTATTTGTGAGAAAATCAGCATTAATTTTTTTCAGTGAAATTAGTCTAACCCCATCCAAATAGTTACAGCACACGAATGAGCTTTCCTTTTCTTTGTTACTTGAGGTTTGTAAATTCTTTGCCATCTTAATGTAAAGATCAGTGGATATGACAAAATCCTTTATTAATTTTGTATATTCTTGTCTCTTAGAAATCCACAAAGATTATAATTTTTAAAACAGATTCTGACTACACTATAGTTTTTACTCCTCTTCACTTTTTAGTTTCAAATTAATGTCATTTGATGTGGAGGCCTTTGATGATCATATTTATTGTGTGCAGTATCCCTCTCACATTTCTATCACTTCTTGGCTTTATTTTTCTTGAGAGTACTCTTTTCACTTACTGAAATACAATTATAAAATTATTGATTTATTTGTTCATTTTCTTTATTTTCTCTAAAATATAAGTTCTATAATGTTGAATGGACCAGTAAAAAATGAAGGGGGTCAGATGTGTATCCCATGCTTATTTGTACAATCACACACTGGTAGAGCTGTTCAGATTGTTAGGGTTGTCTTAAACAAACATTACCCTAGAACGGGAGCTGATTTCATTTCCTTGCCACAGATGCTAGGATGAATGGCAAAATAAAATCACCATTATCTAGGCAAACTACTGAGAAAGGCTGACTTAAATTACTCTAATAAGCACATTTCGGAGAAAGAAAACCTATACAGAGATTGCTTTAGAGTGATACAACAAAGAAAAATATTTGGGTTAGAGAGAAAGAATTTCAGCACCCCTCATAATGATTTTGGCACACTCTAGACAGCCTCACAAAAAAGATCACGTGATTATTTGATTTCACCATGCCCTCCATAGCAGAGAATGTTTTTGAAAGCCTCTTAATCCAAACTTGTAGATCACATCAGAGATAAAAAAGATTAAAACCTTAATTATTTTTTATTTGAGATGTGGAAGAAAACTATTCTTGTTTCATATACTGGGTCTTTCATTAGATTTTTTTCTTAGATAAACAATAATAAAGAATATAATTTTCTATTGACAATTCTTTTTGAATGGACTCTTTAATAGCCTAAAAACAATAATGTAAAAGGCATTCAATCTCAATTGCAAATATATTCATAATTCTATATTGAATAAAACGTAGGTAAGTAATGTTATTGATACAGCTGGCTGAAAGAGCACATTAATTGCCTCAAAATTCCCCGGTAAAATTAGAATCTATGAAAGGCCCTGGCCTTTCAAGCAGTGGTTGGAAATTAGATCTTCAAAACAGAGTAGAATCTGGCTCAGGCAGTTTTACCTGATTCTCACTTATTTTGGCAGCACCCAATGCTCAAAGCTCCTCAGTTGTGAATCAGTCATCTACTTCGTATGACAAAGCCACTAATTCTTAGTATTTATTACTTTGACGTAATTAGTATTACACAATTATTCAGTGAGTAAGATGCCATACATTTCAGATAGGAGAGAAGCAGAAAAAGGGTATTGAAGTAAGGGATTTGAATAGCTGAAAGACTTTTTGCTAATAATACATGGTGTAAAAGGAAAAAAATATATATATATATTACCTTACAAACTATTTCTAAAAAACAGGTATAAATTAAAATAGGCTTCAGTGGTAAAAATATTTTAAATTTTAGAAAGAAGCCTAAACTGGGTGCAGTGGTGTACACCTGTAATTCCAGCACTCTGAGAGACAGGTGGATAGCCAGTTCCAGTTTAGCTTGGTCAACTTAACGACTTAGAGAGACTCCGTCTCAAAAGAAAAAATAAAATTGTCTTGGGATGCAGCTTATTAAAGAGTATTGAGTTCAGTCCCCAATACCTACCAACAACAACAACAACAACAACAACAACAACAACAACAACAACAACAGCAAAGCCTAGAGAAATATGTAATTGCTTTCATTCACAGATAAGTAATTCAGGAAGCTGAATGTCAGATAACCTGAAGGACTTGTAGTTAAATACATACACAGAGGCCTGAACTGTAAAGGTCCTAACTCCTGACCTAGTGTTCTTCACTCCCTGATATAGTTTGTGAAGATAAAGTGAAATCTTACAGAAAAATCGGTATACTGCGTAGGTAATTTTCTTCCCCTGAGGAGAGCCTTTGTTCACTTTGATGAAGGCTAAGTGTAAACTATATTAACGCATTACATTCAAATAATTATTTTATTTATTTATTTATTATTTATTTATTTTTGGTACTGGGGATTGAACTCAGGACCTTGTGCTTGCAAAGCAGGCAGCAGCACCACTGCGCTAAATCCCTGGCCCAATAAATATTGAATAAATATTGAATGACTACAACATGTCCTAGGTACTGGGAACAAAATAGAGAACGAAAGAGACAATCTCTCTCTCTCTCTCTCTCTCTCTCTCTCTCTCTCTCTCCTCCCCATATCATTCTTATTTTCTTGTTTCCTCTTGTTTTCCCTTCCCCCATATAGATAGGTACACAGATATATAGAAATTATTTTTCTTTGAAAGAACACAAGGCATGCCATTAAAAAAGTGAAATTCACTTTAGTGTGATAACTAACCAATTCCTAGCAAGGATTTACTAGCAAATAATAGGTATCAATGCAACTATTACCAAGTATCAATTAGACATTTGCTATTTACATTGCCACAGAACAAACTGCAAAAGGATTTTATTCCTTGCTAGGAAACGATGAACTTCGTGGTTTAGGCAGTCATTTTGAATACATAAATAAAGATAATTTTTTAAAAAGATTAATTTTATGACCTTTGCAGAGTGAAAAGACTGCAGTGACTAAGAGTTCTCATTTATTCAGCTTCACTGAGAAGTAGCGGTGTCTATAGATGTGAACTTATTAGATAAACAGATTCATTCATTCAGTCATTTGACAAACATTGGTGGAGCTTTTTTCTGCTTGCCAAGTCTTATACTAAGGATAGAGATAAAAGAGAATATAAGACAGTCTTGCCCTGTGTTATCTTGCAATTAGCAGATAAATAAATACATAGATGAGACTACGACCAACACCAGGAAAATAATGAGGATGTGAGTTTAGGGGGAGTCTGGGGGAGGTGTTATTTTAGTTTTGTCACATGGTAATTCTCAGAATCAAGATAAATTTTTATGAATATTTTGAAAATATATTACAGGCCCTGAAAATATTTTTGTAAGAATTTTCCCATGTAAATGCCTTCAAAACTGAGGTGATATTAGTGTCTATCAATTTAAAGAAAAACAATTTAATTTTTTTTCCTCATTGAGTTTATTGGTACATTTTAGGTATACGGTACAGCTACATTCATCACTGGGATATTGTACCTTTACATGACAGGTCTTGGTTCTCATTTTTTCCCCTTCTCCATGCCCTCCCTTTACCCCCTTCTCCCCTCCCCATTTACAAACAATTTATTTTCATTTTTTCATTTTCTCCTATTTTTTTTCTTTCCCTTATTACTTTTCCCCTACCCTTCCCACTTTCCCTACACCTTTAGCCCTTTTCTTCCTATTTCACATTGTCAATTATCTCATTAGGATCTTATGTACTATTATAGTTTTTCACACCAGAGAAACTATTCATTATTTACAAATGTATGATTTATTTATTTCACTTAGGAGTATATCCTCAGTACATATCCATTTTCCTTGAATGAATCTAATTTCTTTCTTTATGTCTGAGTAGTATTCCATTTTATACTTTTCTTCCTATTTCACATTGTCAATTATCTCATTAGGATCTTATGTACTATTATAGTTTTTCACACCAGAGAAACTATTCATTATTTACAAATGTATGATTTATTTATTTCACTTAGGAGTATATCCTCAGTACATATCCATTTTCCTTGAATGAATCTAATTTCTTTCTTTATGTCTGAGTAGTATTCCATTTTATAGTAAAACCACTTCTTCTTTTTCCCCTTTTAAAAAATGAAGTATCTAGGAATCAACCTAACAAAAGAAGCAAAAGACCTCTACTCTGAAAACTATAGCACTCTGTAAAAAAGATTGAAGAGGATATAAGAAAATGGAAAGATATCCCCTGTTTCTTGGTAGGAAGAATCAACATAATGAAAATGGCCATACTACCAAGATAAACAATTTAATATTCACCATGTAAATCAATATATGAGTCAAATAAAGTATATATTTTGTGAATAATACATTACATCATAGATAAATATTCCTATCTTCTTCTTATGTCAACCATACTTCTAAAACCTTAACAGTGGTATCTGTTGCTTCCAAATCTTAACATGGCCTGACGTGTTTCTCCTGGTCTAGTCCATGACTTTCTTTCAAGTCTCATTTCACATCCTTTTCTCCTCTGTGCTTTCTATGCCTACTAAGTATTTGGAATAGGTGTTACCTGTTACTAAATATTAGAGGAGCAAAACATAAAGTGTACATTTCCATGAAAATGATAGAAGGAAAACATGCCATCAGATTTATAACAAGATTTGTAGGGACAATTGTGATGGTGATACTACGGAGGTAAGTTAGCAGGTTGGGGAGTAATGAGCAAGTGCTCAGAGAGACTGCCAGCCCAGAAAGGAAGGGAAGGAATGTAGAGATATCTTTGGGGAGTCCAATTGCAGGATGGGAAGGAATTTGTTGCAAAGACTCAGAGAGAAGTGTGTTCAAGCACAGATACACAATACAAAGTCCCTGAGTCAGAAGAGTTGATTTATGTAGAACTGAGGCCTATGTTGGTAAATCTCGGTAAGCTCCATAGTTGATGTCATTAGGGGATTCGTCAGATGCATGTAGGACCCAGCTCATAAAGCTCCTGGAAGGCAATGATAATGACCTGGGAATGTAGTCACAATAGGCAGCCATGGAAAGATCTTAAGCAGGTGAATGAGATGATCAGATTCACACTTCAACAAGCATCCTTTGGCTTTTACATAGAGTTGCTTTCATGAGATAAAGTATGTGGAAGAACCAGCTGGCAGGTGATTGTAAGAGTCAAACAGAGATAGTGTAGACTTGCCGCAACATACAGATGCAAACAGACCGAATGTATATCAGCATAAAAGCTTGTGAGTGACCTGTTCATGGAGTGCCTTTCATCTGAGCCGTAAACAGATATTGATTGAAAAATGGAACTACAAAAGAAAAATCCTTCCTTTTCATCTGTGACAGTTGCAATGACATGAATTTTGTCTATTTACAACTGTGTTTTGTCAAAAATCTATGCTTTAAAAATCTCTAGTGAGAGATCAGTGATGCCAAACACTCTATTCCATTAATGAAAGACACACACAAACATTTATAAATATTCAAGATGTGTTTGTGTTCACATAGTCAATAATCTAAACGCGACGGACTATGTGCCATATGTTAGTGTGGCAGATACTAGAAAATAGCAGATGATGGGCTTTCATGATCATAAGTTGAATAACTTTAGATCCATAGGGAAGAAAAATATAGATGTTGTGTTGCCTCACACAGATCTCACTAAGACTAATGCAGCTGCTGGAAGCTTTGCTGCCAAAGACATAAATAACTGAGGTCCTTTCCAGGACTTGCCCAGGTCAAAGTGATATGTGTTGTCCAAGGTCTTGCCCCTTCCCTGATGGCACCATCTACGATGACTTGTCTGTGCAGCAGACTAGGCTGTGTTTTTCCTCAGATTTAGAACTCCGAAGGACATTTCCTGTCTTGGATTCTCCGTCAGTTTAGCAGCGTTCCTAATTCAAGGCAGCCTTACCACGATTTCCTTTCTGATCAGTTCTGTTTCTCCCACTTTCCTCTCACAGGCATAGTTAAGAACACCCTCCAGTGCCAAGTGAACATCCAGCTCAGAGTCTGTTTGTCAGGAAATAGACCTAAGACTAAAAATAAGCATAACCCTAGACGGGGGTCTAGCTCCGTGATTGACACCACACTAGCTTGTGCATCGTACCAGGTTCGATCACCAGGACAGCTGAAACTGAAGGAACAAAGAGGAAGCCTATGTGAAAGTAGTTATGAGGAAGAAAAATTTCTTGTAAGGCCTTAGAGATTTCTCAGGAAATTGCTTCATTTTTCAAATTTAAAACTCAATTTAACTTAGACATTGACATTACTAAGGCATTCTACATAAAATATGGAATCAGCATTACAGACACTTAAAGCCACCGAAGAATATAATATGGATAATTTATTTGTTTGCTTGTTTATGTATTTATTTGCCTATGGAAAGTTTTTTTACACTGGTCAAAATCACTCGATGAAAAATGATGTTTAGTAGTCCTTCAATTTAGTAAGGCACTTAAATTTTGAACCATACTGAAATTTTTTAATTGCACCTAGTATGAAATATAGCAATAGACTTGTAAAAAACTTAAAAGTGACAAATAGTTCTAGGAAGAAAAAGACTAAGAAATGTGCCGTGGTACTTGATGAGTTGATGGTCTATATTTGCAGCTCCTATAAACTTATTAATCTTGTACTCTGATTAGGTTGTTAGTATTTCCAAAGCACTTTAGTCCACTTCTTGAGGTTAGAAATAGCACCAAATGAGGAAAAGAGGATATCATTTGTTAGCTTTGTAAGAAGCTTCAACCTGTATCCACTAGCCGTTCTTCCATAACAGTGTTCTCTATAGAAATCCTTAGTTATCATTGATCATCTTGATCCAAAAAACACAATGAATCATATTCTTTTTCTCTTAAAAGATTCCACTTAGTGAAATAAAAATATAAAAATTGTATATACTATGTTTAGAAAATAAGTATCAGAGCAATTATATCAGCAGCATTATATTTAAGATACTTGAATATATTTTTGATTTTTAACTTAGGGCCCATGTGACTGAAAAGGGAACAGACTTTTATCATAGCAACAACTGTCACCAATCACAAGAATGTCCGTCTGCATTTCAATATAAGCTAGAATTTAGGACCACTAGCAAGTACTTGTGAAAAAGTAAAGTTTAAAAAAAAAAAGTGCCAGAAATGATTGAATTTCTGCCAATTCTGAATGAACAAAAGGAGAAACTTGGACTCATTCATAAACTTCAGTTTTGTTGCTTGGACCATCTAGCGTGTTTGATATAGGACATTGTTTCATTTTTTCCTGGAAGGAAGGGTTTACTTTGCATACTGATTTTGGATTGGATAATGTCTTTATGTTTTGAGTAAGATAACTGGCTTCTTGTGCACACATTACCAGTATTCAAAATTTTTGTACCAGTCAATATTTTCATTAAAATTTCCTGTAACACAGGCTCAGAACTGACAATGTATTTAACAGTATTTGTGGAGGTATTGTATTACAGGCATAACATTCCAGCCATCAAAGAACTCTTTGAAGGGAACATAGTGCAAATACACTCACCTTAATCTAAAGTGTGATTGATGACTGGACTTGGCATTTCATTGTTGTTTTGTATCACTAACATGAAAAATAAACATTCCCATTTCTTTCCAAAGGTCACAGAAAAGAACATATTTTCTGGTTAAGAAAGACTTTAATAAGGATTTCTTTAAGTTCACTTACACAAGAAAATTTATGGTTCAGAATTTTAGAGCAGTCACCAACAGAAAGTTTAATGACAATGCTTCATATTGAAGGTGCACTTTTTTTTTCTTGCCTTTTTACTTGACTTTGTAGCTCTAATCTCTAAGGTTTAGAGAGGAGAAATTGTAACTAGAGTCTTTGAGTGCCATCGTTGCAAATCATATATACATCTGTAGAAAATATACTCTGGGAAATAATATTACTGAGGGGAAAATAAAATTACAGGGAAATAATATTGCTGCAGAGGCCAAAGTAGTTTAATTTATCTACTTAAATTAAAATGTTAACACTTACTTATGAAAGAATGCATGTATTCCTCTATTTCTAATTCTGATTTTTAAGCTGGCTTTAGTCCTCTCCTCCCACCAAATCAATGGTCATTGTTAACAATGATTATAGTTTTAAAATTATTTGTTAAACAATTTAATAAAATCACTATTATTTTTATAATAATACAAAACAAGGATAAAGTCTTTTAGAAAATCATTAATGGAATCTAGCAGACCACATTGTGTTAGGTGGCAGCTCATGTTGCTTGAAATCTACCATTATAAACTTGCATGATATTTACTTATTTGGAATGAATAATAAGCATCATTTCTCAATTGAATGTGCATAAAATCTGCGTGCTGATTAAGAGATAATAAAAGAGTACAATCATCATAAAATTTTAAAAGTGTAAATGAAGAGGTAATATGAAAGATAGGATTTACAAATTAAAAAAGAGAGGAGAAGCTAATTATCATACAGGTTCTATGGTATTGCATTAAAAACACAAAAACACTAAAGTAACACAATGATATTGACTATATTCAGTCTGTTTTGTACTTTTGATCTCTAGAGGTGAAAATAAAAGAAATATCTAAATGCTTGTAGGAATATTAAGGACCCTATTTAATTATTTTGAATTTAAATGTAATTTTTGCTAATACTCTTAAGCTTTAGAAATAATTAGAATGATTTCAGCAAGGCTGAATAGTTGAATAATTAAAGGCACAAAATTAATTTTAGTATATGCATCATCATCTAAAATCAAATAATATAATCCATATGAAAGATAGGTTAAAGATGGACTATCTAAAACAATGTACAGTATCAGCAATTTATTCTTACTAATATACATTTTCTTGAATAAGTATATGTTCATTTATATTGAATAGATTTCAAAGTTCCCTGATAAATCAATATTTATTTCTTATTAAACGTGACAATTGAATGATCTCCTCTGTAGTTCTTTATATCAATTCAACATTTTCCCAAATTATTGACTTCTAAATTACTTTCAAATAGTATATGCAAATTATAAAAATGCATGAACAATGAAAATATTCCTCCTCACCTTTTTACTACATTACTTTGCCCAGAACGACAGTTTTCTGAAATATCTTGCATGTCTTTATACATTTTCTTTAAGTATCGGACACGTGGGAGCTTTCCAGGTACACTAACTGCTGTGTTTGTTATTTTTATCACTAAACGTTACATGTTACTGATCATCCTGTGTTACTGTATGAAACGTTTAGCACAGGATTCCATAGATTATTTGATGCCTTTCAAATTACAGTTCAGTTTCTCTTTTTCCTTTTAAACAATCATGAGACGAATATAATTTATATACAGCATTGAACACATTTATGAAACAAATTCGGTAAGTTCATAGATTAGAAACATAAGAAATGATTAAAAATTACCATTCAGAGAGGCCTTGCTAATTTATATTTGCACAAACAATATGTGAGAGCATCGCGTTTAAAAAATGTAAATCAAAACATAGCATTTTACAATTAATGATTTTAGCCAATGTGACCAATTGAATAAAAGTAGAATATAATTATAACAATTTTGCAAATATGTGTTTTATGTGATAGAAATTATTTTATGTTCTTTTGTGTTTAAGTGCTACTGTATTTTTCTGGAGGCTGAATGTTCATATTCTGTACTGAATTTAAAATTTGGAAATTTAAAGATACTTTCAATTTTTTCTTACAAAATTAATGAATTATTTGCAAGCATTTAATTTCCCAATAGATATATATTCCTATTGTTAGCATACCTTGTATAATTGGCTAAGTATCCTTTTGAAACAATATAATCAGTTTTTAGTTGAGAAAGGTGAATTATAAAATAGTCACGAGTGCAATCTTAAGTATCTAAGAGAAAGGCACTTCAACAGCAAAGAGTAATTGTTTACTACAATAGAAATAATAAAGATAAATAATAATAATAAAGACTTAGTAAAAAGCATCATACCACCTTGATACATGTGCACCATGTTTATAGTAGCTCAGTTTGTAACAGCTAAAGCTTGGAAACAGCCCAATTGCCCATCCACTAGAGGCTGGATAAAGAAAATGTGTTTGTTTTTTTTTATAAAATGGTGTACTACTCAGTCATAAACAATCAGAAATTAGAGACATTTATAGCTAAAGGGATGCCCATTGAGGTAATACTCTTAAGTGAAATAAATAGAAGACACATGCAAATACTGAATAATTGCTTTGGTATGAGAAACTGAAAGTGTAAATGAGGATCAAAAGGTATAATAGATAATGTGAAATAGGAAGAAAAGGGGCAAAGGGGAAGGGAAGGTGGAAGGGGTTGGGAAAAATGAAATAAGGGAATGGAATTAATATGAGAAAAGGAAAAATGGAAACAAAGTCTTTGTAAATAAGGAGGGGTAGGTAGAGGAGTTGAAGGGAGGGCAGGGGAATGCGGAAAAAATAAGAATCAAGATATATTACATAAAGGCACAAATATCCAAAGATGAATATCATTATATTGTATACCCAAAGTGTACCAATAAAATTAATTTTAAAAAATAGTTCTAAAACAGAGCACCATAAATGTGAGATTACATTTGAATTTTTTAATGCACTGGATGCTAAAGATACCTGAATTGTATCATCATCGTTGTATCGATTGTGTGTCGGTTAGAAATCATGGAGGCTATTAAATGTAATTACTTTCCCGGAGGCTTTCATAGTAAAGGTGCTTGCAAAGGTGGAGCATCTAAATTAGAACAGATTCTCATGAATAAGGATCCCACTTATTTATTATTATTTGGAAATAAAGAACCAGCAGGTCTGAAAGCTGCCTGCTTCAAGTTCTGGACAAGAATAATGGTATTGGAGGAAAAGCACAGATAATTTTGAATAATGTGCCTGAGGAAGTTTTCAGTAGGAATAGATCCTGCTGAACATTTCTTTGATATACTATGAATTATTTATTTATTTATTTTTGGACAATTTTTACAGAGAAAGATGTGTAGAGGGTTTAAATATAAACTCATTACTGCCTCTCTGTTTAGAATCTATTGGGTCTAACATTTTGAGGTTAGTTTTGCATATCATGAAACATTGAAAACAAGACAGCAATATTTTCTTTTTCAGATTATATTAGAATTTTGGTATCAATATGACATGCTTATTTCATCTCTATATTTTAAATTTATATATATTTATTTGTTATAAATGTTTTATGATTATTCAATCCAATGAACTGAAATATGTCCTAAAACATATTCCTTCTTTCTTTTGAAATATTTTTACAAAGTCACTTTGTAAAATATTCTAACTGCTGTACAGGTAGAAGAATTCCAGGTTAAACAATGTCTTGGTTCATTTGTGTGTTCTACATAGAAATCAACTACGACAACAACAAAAATATATATTTTATTTGCATGATCTGGTCATGTTAAG
Source organism: Fukomys damarensis (assembly GCF_012274545.1). Taxonomy (NCBI): domain Eukaryota; kingdom Metazoa; phylum Chordata; class Mammalia; order Rodentia; family Bathyergidae; genus Fukomys; species Fukomys damarensis. The sequence goes on from NW_022900927.1 coordinate 37,400,474, forward strand.
AGTATGAAGAAAGTTCTCTTTTTCAAGTATTTTACAAAAATGCCGGAAAAGATAGAGAAAATTGAAAGAGTGTGAATAAATAGTGTGCATGAGAGTAACTATTAAAGATATTTCCTCATAGGGAATTATGTAATAAAGCATTTTTAATTATTTTGGAATTCTCCCTAGGAAATCTTTAAAGATAATCCATAAGAAATTTATGCTACATTCTTTAATGCTCTGCTTGACTTTTAAGTATTGAATTCAGTGTAGGTATGTAAATGTTTTCTGCATAAACACAAAATTACATATAGATATTTTCTATATCACCAAACTCAACTAGATGCTCAGACAGATGTATAAATAAATGATCCCCACTGATAAGAACCTCACATCTACAGTATTAAATATCTATTATATTAAAATCTGAGTTAATTATAAGAATAGAGGGTGGAGGAATGAGGCATAATGAGTATTTAAGAAATGAAACTATGGCAAAAAGATACCATGTTCTATGGAGACCAATGGTCTTAAATTTCAATTCTGGCTGCCATTGAACAGCTATGCTCCCTAAAACAAGTTCTCCCTAAAACAAATTTGTTTGTCTGTATCTCTAAAATTGTGATATATATATATATATATATATATATAGCGTGTGAATGAGCAAGACACTGATCAAATATCTATGTTCTAGTTCAACACCTTGTAGCTGGGTGAGGCCATATAACAAGGGTCTGGGCAGGAATGAGCATCACTTCCATGCAGAAAATACAAAAGCCAGTGAGCAGGTGTTCCTCTTTCTCTCTAAAATTTAAAAGGGGGGAAGCATTTTCCAGAGATAAAGCTAACGATGGTGGAAAGTTAAGATCCTGTGTAACTGTGTGGAACAGAATCATCTGCCACTATCCCCTTAAAAAGGCTGTATTTAGTTTTATATCAAGCCCTGAGAATTGGAGGCTAATACAAATACATAGTTAGAATTAAATGGGGTACTAAGTGTGAAGGCATTATCTTGGCATATTGTGTATTTTAAAAGGCAAATTTTTACTCAGTGCTTGGCAAACTTTTTCTGAAATGGGCAGGCTTTGCATGTCTTGTGATTTTTGTTACAACTGCTCAACTCTAGTACTCCACTGCATGAAATGGTAATCCATCCATCAAGCATGCACAGAGTGCATGTAAAGAATGAGCATTGTTGTTCTCATAAAATTATTTATAAAAACACCAGTGGTGGATTGGGTTTAGTCCAAGGTCCTTAATTTGCCCTTGCCCCCAATATCATTTTTCTTATAATGATGATGAAGATGATGAAAGAACAGGTCTTAGTTGAATTCATATATTTTCAGAGAGCACACAAATATGCTTGGAACTCTTGTTATTTACTATGAGAAAGAAATGTATGTACATTGAATAGTCTCTATGTGTTAAGCAATTTACAGTTTAAGGTACTTTGTGTACATAAGTGCATTTACTTTTCATAGTTTGTCATTTGTGTAGGTAAGAATCTTAAGACACAAAGAGATTAAGTGAGGTACTCAAGTTGACACTATTAATAATTCTTTTTATAGGATCAGAATCCACAATACCTGACCCCACATAGTATAGCTTTTTTTATTTTCTTGCAACTGTTTCACTAAGCAAGAGGCAGGGTTGCAATCATAAATAAATTTTTCTCTTCATGATTATCTCTACAAAGCTAATCTGTGAGGCCATTATTTTCTTCTCATATAATAAAATTTGGACAGATAGCCCAGATAGCTTATGTGTCTACTTGAAGATGATAATATATATTTTAAAGTCCTATAGTCAGTTTAATCCCTGAATAGTCTCAGTTCAGTACTTAATATACCCTAGCTAGTCTAATAATAAAAACTTATAGCTTCAATAAAAGTGAAATCTGAAACTTGAAGTTCAGATCTGTGAAGGTAGGAAATATTCATTTATAAGGAGGAAGAAGTTACTTCTTCCCTTTTTTGTGATTCTCAATACTCCGTTTGATCTGAACACCTTATCTGTCCAGACTGAGATCTGAAGGCTAGATGAAAAGAGAAGTAGGGACCAGACCCATCTTACCCGGGTGGCATTGTTCTGGCTACGAAAGGAACTTAAAGACAACCTTCTCTTCAGATAGTATCAGCCACTCCTGGGAATATGGGGAGTACTCCTATTGGTAGTGATTTTTTCTTCCCTGATGTGTCTGTCCTGCTGATCCCTTCACTGTAATACTGTACAGAATCCTAAATCACTTCATGTATTTCTTTGTCCAACATGGTACTTACAGATCACTGGGCTTTCCCACCTTGATATTTCCTTAAAGCCCCTTTAATTTGCTTAAATGGGAGGTCAGTGTACCTCTCGTTCTCTATAACTCTTTCCAGTCTCCAACTCCAGGCTATTTTCTACTTTGCAAGATTTTCAAAAGCTATGTTAAACTACCTCATCAATTGTCCCTGCCCAGTTGGTCAAACACCTCCCTGTGGAGTGGGGGACAAATTAGTGTCTATTATCTTAGGCATCTATAGATTTTTTAACAGTTTTATGTAAACAGCTGGAAGGGCTGTATTTTGCCTTAAGACACTTGCTGCATAGTTGTGAATGAAAAACTAATACCCCAGAAATTTGTGCAGAATTCTTATGAATCAGAAGAGAGTTGAAGGTCAATAAGGTCATCTCTTAACTTGTCAGATGAATATCTACTCAGTGCCTACTATGTTTATAAGGCTGGGATCCTGAAACTGTAACAAAATATTGCCACTTTTAAAATCCCATTTTCACCAAATGGTTATATCTTAGTATTCTCCTGATATTTTAAACAATTTTTTCTGCCCTGGAGAGCAAGATCAATAAGACGCACCATAGAATGAAATTAAAGAAATGAAAAGTTAATGACACCCTTTTAACTCCTTGGACCTCTGGAAGGAACATGAGTCCCCAGCAGCTCTATTGGAGCCATATGAGGAAGTTAGGTCAGGGAACTCTTTCTTGCAGCATCTGCTCAAACGCACAGTGTCTGATATGAAGGCCATCAGTGTTTTCATCAGTATGTGAAGGATATAGGCTTTAACAAGTCAAACTTAGTGGTCTTCCTTGGATGGATTATGCATGACATCCATTCAATGAAAAAGACCATGCTAACTCTTTGAACATAAAAATAAATTCTAAAAGCTTTCAGAAAAATAGTTGATACCAAATCTTACATTTTCTTTGATCATTTGCTCCTTAGACTGTCTGTCCTTAGCTTCCCTACTAGTTCTTTTCAAAACATTTGTAGAAGACACATGTTGTTATTCCGACTATACATAAGAACAGATACTGAGTTTCTGTCTTAGAGAGCAATCTTACCACTGTGTGTGAAAACTACACATCTTGTGCTTCTGAGAGTTACACATAGCCAGGACCATTGCTAGCATCTTTGAACGGTATCTGTTTAGGTCCAGTTTCTTATTCTTGGCTTCTTTGACTTTCAGCAGTACAGAATTCCTCACTACCAAACACACCAAAAAGGTGATTTTCAGGGGATAAATACCTTTTAAATTGAATATCTGGAATTCACAGGAGGTTAGGAAAATTCACAGGATGTTGGAAAGTAGAGTATTCTAGTGGTGGTTATACATCAGGTGAATAAGAGTAGGGATGGGGGAATGTAAAAATAGCCTTTGATATAATTGTATAAAAAGTAGATTCACACAAATGTAGAAGTCTGTCATCGGCAAGTATAGCTGGGAATTGAAGGGTAAAGTGCCCTCTATTTCTAGTGGGAGTATAAACTGGTAAAATCTCTTTAGAGAACAATTTGGCGGTGTTTATAGTGAAGACAAAAAATGGCTGAGTCAGCAGTGATGCAATTTCTGTCTTATGTACTCCATTGGACATACTCCAATGTGTGTACACAGGGATCCATAAAATAATACCAACATTGGTCATGACTGAAAACACAAGCAGCAAAAACAAACTTGAGACCAGCCTAACATTCATAACAGAACACATTATAAAATGTTATTTATTTATTCACTAGAGTTCTATACAGCAATGTAAACAAAAAAACAGATTTAATAATACAAGCATGAATTAATATTTTAAATAAAATTTTGAATGAAACTGAAAATTGTAGACTATATGAAGTTTAAAGTAAGCAGAAAGGCACTTTGTATTTTTAGATAGACATGCACATATGAAAATGTATGATATAATGAAATTGTGTGATATAATGAAACTCTGGAAACCACATGTAAAACTTGAAAAATAGTAAGGCACAGAGAGAGTGAATTGGAAGGCATTTGGCAAATGAAGAAGGGGTAGAGTTAGCTACAACTTTATGCTACTTGTATTTTTGAATGGTGAACTGTGTGACACTATTATATTAAAAAGAACATGGGCATGATTAGGATCTAAAATCAGAATAAGAGAGCGGAACAAGAATGTGATTGGTTAGAGAAAATATAAAGTAGGCCACAATAATATTTATAGCATTTTATTTATTACTATGAAAGGCAAATATGTTTTTATTATTCTATAGACTTTTGCACATCTGAAACATAATATTTTAAAGTGAACTCGTCTTTCAAAAATATTGTTTCTACCAAAGGTTTGACAACCCAAGTTTGAAAGTCAACTGCATAGTGACTTTTCATTCTTTGTAATTTTACTATAATGAACTCAATTTATGTCAGGAAAGTGTGGGTGATTCTAGTTGAGGAAAAAGTAAATTACGAGGAAGCATGGAAATGTGAAAAAGAAAAATAGATCATATTTTGAGATATCATTTTACTCTGTTTATATATTCTTATATGTCCTTAGCATTGCCGACTGTGACAAATTTTTAAATAACTCATTCTTTGTAATTTTACTATAATGAACTCAATTTATGTCAGGAAAGTGTGGGTGATTCTAGCTGAGGAAAAAGTAAATTACCAGGAAGCATGGAAATGTGAAAAAGAAAAATAGATCATATTTTGAGATATCATTTTACTCTGTTTATATATTCTTATATGTCCTTAGCATTGCCGACTGTGACAAATTTTTAAATATGTTTTCAAATACTAAACATCTTGCAATGAGAGTACTTTGAATTTCTGCATTAATCTGTTTATCATAGCAATGACAGAATATTCCATTTATGTAAATATAACCTCCATTTTATAATAATCTGAGCAAAAATAATATATTTCACCTTAAAACAGTAAACCTAAAGTAATAAAAATCAGGATTTGTTTTTATTTCACCTCTAGAGTTTGATTTATGTAGGGCAATTTTCTTTCTCAAATGTTGAGTTCCTTATCTTCAGAAAAGATAGAGGCCAATGCATAAAGAGTATTGTGGGAAGTCTTTCAAATTAAAATAATAAGATTAAATTAAACAGGGCAATGCACATACACACAACTTACTATTAGTATATGGAATAAAATAAATTTTCAGAAATCAACCATTCCATCTTATCATTAAAAATAAAATTGTATATCCCTACAATTATGCTCATTTTGGAAGTTTCTACAAATTCAATAGATTATCATCAGCATTCTTCTGTACATAGTTATGATTTAATGAATGACAGATTAGAAGATATTTACATAAGTATGTATGTATGTATATATATATATATCCAAGCTATATTTAAATATTTTAGCAATAAAATATCTAATATGATTAAAATCTTAACATTTTTTGTCAATGTCTTACAAAACCAATTTTTTTTTAAAAAGAAAATTTACAAAACAAAGTAAAAGCTGACTTAACTGAAAGTTTCACAAACTTGTACTACAGTATGTTCATCTTTCAGATATCTGTAATTGCTATGCATTTTATAAGACACAAAAGCTAATTTTCACATATATGAAGGCTCATCCTCAGCCTTGTTCTGAAGATTAGATGTGAGGTGGTGACATGGCCGAACATCCTGTGGTAAGTGGAAACTCCTTGTGAGTTTGGCCTGCCCTCAAGAATGGTCCCTATCTTACCTATCCAGAAGACACAGATGTCTGTTCCCCTAAGCATTTGGCCGGTTCTCGGGGAGACACAGACTCCTCTCCTTGGGTCCCCACACAGCTGGGACACTGCCACTTTTGTCTACACTCCTATTTAAGGAGCTTCTCTGGTGGGAGATTTTGTAGTTTCATCTGAAACTTTACCCCAGCCCTTCCCAGTTGGAACTCTGAAAGCTACACGACAGGACTTCCGGGCACTGGAATTGGAATTTCTGATCTGGCGATGCAATTTTCTTCCTCTACTTTCTCTTTCTTCTGTGTAATCATGTATGTGACAATTAAGATTTTATTAAACTTTGCTTTATTGCTTTTACCTCTGTATTGTGTACTAACAACCTTCGGTATTAGGGTGTGCTTTTATGGCTTACAAATCTGAACCTCTAAATTAAGCAGCCAAGACAAGACTGTAACCTTTCAAGGCCATAATATATAAGCACACATGTGTATATAAATTAAATATGATATGTATAAAATAAGCATATTTATACAAGTATGTTTGAGTACATACAAATATATACATATATAAACGTCTAAATATTAAAACAAAAATATAAATTAGGGTCAGAGTCTTTGTTTTATGTGAAAGTTTGAAATGTTATTTCTTTAAATAATATTTATGTTTACAATTATTTTATATGCAACTTCTAAGGTCTTGTTACATAAATGTTACATAAAATGAGGTGCTGTAATTAATGAGATGAGTTTCATTTGTGGTAAGAATAAAAAAGAACAAGAAAAAAGGCCTATACAGTAAGCCTTCATTTAAAAACTATTTTAAAAAACTGTTTGACAGGAACTCTTTAAAAAATTAAAAATGCGAAGTTATTTTCTCTTATACTGTACTCTTATTAAGTAAGCAGGACTGATGTACTACATTCAGTGTTTGTATGTTATTATAAATCAAATCTAATACTTTGGAATAAAATGAGATCTTTAAGTGGTTTCCATTATAAGACTCTATAAGGAGAGAACCAAAAAAACGAAAAAACTTGTAACCTGCTGAGAGTACATTTTAACCCTGGTTCAGGATGCATTTCTCTTCTCTGGCAAGCAGGTGCATCACTATCTTTGTTCTCAGCATAGAATCAGCTTGTTTTGTTGAAATCCAGTCATATATTAGATGTTCTGACCCCCTGCCATAGTGAATTCCACAGGCAAGAGCTCCATGCTATGAAAAGTTGTATTCAACTAGAGGGGTTCGGGAAGAAAGTGAAAATTTCTCAAATTACTCTCCAAATGCCCTAAGGCGGAGCCATCCCCCCTCCAATATTCTTCTCCTCTGTTTTACACTTCTGGACTAGTTGAGCCTGAGTGAGTTGGCTGCCTCCCTCTATGGCAATATTTCTTTTTCAAAGGACAGTTGCTATGGTTGTAAAATTTTGTGCAAGGCGTGGGAGCCTTGACCAAGCTGTGCTGAAAGATAAACAAGCACAAGAACTAAAGCTTAAGTGGAGAGAGCCTTTGAAAAAACTCTAAGTGGAATTGGAAGAAAATGTTCTTTCCACATTGAAAATGTCTTGTATTTTCAATGGTCAAGTGCACTGTCTGGACATTTCATCATTTTACGACACTTGATTTGATCTCTCGGTCTCATGGTGAGTATGTGGAGAACTGCAGGACATATATAGACAGAATGGGTGCAAAGTCAAGAAATACAGGAATGAGCTGAGTGTGGTGGCGCACACCTGCAATCCTAGCCCTCGGGAGGCTGAGGCGGGAGGATTGCTGGAAGTGGAGACCAGCCTGGGCTGCATAGTGAGTTTCAGGTCAGTCTCAACTACATATCTCAAACAAACAAACAAACAAAAGAAATTCAGGAATGGACTGAATCCCCCAGTTCATTCGTTGTTACACAGCGGATGCTGTCAATAGTTGGTAGCACCTCCTTTTGCTCTGACACACTCTTCCATTTGGGGAATCTCCTCACTATTTGCTTTCCTTTGTGTTGGGCAAATTTCCTTTATGTAGTATTTCAAGAGAGGAAATTCTAGGTGTAGGCAAAGGTTTGGCCCTACATCACTGAAGTTATTTATGATAATAAAATAAGAAAATTCTGACTGGCTGAAGGTAGTATTGGATAAATTTAGAGATGTGGAATAAACATGTTCAAAGAATTATTCCTCAACAACAAAATCTGTCTATATATGAGTCACTCACTCCCTGTCAGGAATTTTGGTGGGTGCTTTTGCTTACATTATCTCAAAAAATTCCTCAACTATGTGAATCATTGAGTAACCAGCTTACCTAATTTTCCTACTGAAGTATTTCTAGTGTTGTTCAAACTCTCACTATTTCCACCAAAATTCCATGTTTTTTTGTCTCTACCTATGGTCACAGGATACAATTCTGGCCAATGACACCAAGGAGAGAGTCTAAGGGGAGAATGCATTTCAGATACTTACCTTCAGAACTAAAAATGTAAACTTCCTTGACCACTGAGGTTTTTGTTCCTTGTCCTTAGCTGTTTTCTAATCCCTTATTCTCACTTAATACAATAAATAGTATGGTACAGATACAAACAGTAGGACTATCTGGATTTTTTTTTAACCAAACCACACAATAGGGAGATTAGAATAAAGATATAAACTAAATTTGAACATTGAATGCATTTTGGGACAGTAAAAATAGCCCTGAACTCTCTACCTCCATTATATTTTTAAATAAAAAAATCTAATTTTATTTTTCAAGTAATTTTTTTCAAGCTTCTTCCGGTCTCACTTTAATGCAGTCATTCCTTATGCACACATCGTGACAGCTCTCTCAACTATGTGGTAATGTCCCGCAAATAAAATGTAAGAAGAGAAGTTAGGATTTTGAGTTCAGTTCGTAACTTCAACTTCATTCTATTTTTAGTCATTTGTCAATTGTTTTTTGCAGCTGACATTTTTTTTCTAATAGTGTAAGTGGAGGAAAATCAGACATTAAGGTTTTAGTTTCCCAAAGCTTAAATGATAGCTAATTTCCCACAATCTAAGGCTTCAACACTCCACATAGAAGAGTTCCTCTACCAAGCTTTTCTCCACTGGCAGAATTTAAATTAGTTAATTCATGATTTGATGATTCCACTGTGACTCCAATTGAGATATTGAGTAGTTAATTGGGCATATTAACTTGCAATTCAAGTGACATATCTGGGCTATGTGATTTAGCCATCAGTGGCACATATAGTATTTTAAATCAAAATACTGAACAATGGGGCCAGGGACTTAGCTCAGTGCTTCTGCCTCCTGCCTCACAAGCACAAGGACCTGAGTTCAATTCCTGATACCAAACAAACAAACAAACAAAAAAACCAAAACAAAACTGGAACAAAATACTGAACAATAATACTGCAAAGAAAAAAGAGAGTAGATTAAAAATGGAATAGAATTAATCACTAATGTGTGCTTTTCCATAATAATATTGATGAGAAAATAATACTGTTGAGAAAAGAAATAATGAGTATTGTAGTATCCAGCAAAATAATGTATGACCCTATATGATCCATGGAAACATATACTGTTAATTTGTCAAGTAAGCTAAAAAGTTGAATTGCCCATTGGTTTTAGACACATGAAGAATTCTGATAGGGTGACTGTCCATCCTAATGTACATATGGCACTCTGTTTGTACTTGTCTTGGTTTAACTAACAGTGATGCCTTCTTTCATGTCATAGTTTGGAAAATAAGTTATATTATCATCCTATTAATCAGTCATATTTACAAGGGAAGATTCAGAGGAATTAATAACCTGACTGCAGAGTATGTAAGAGCAAAGGAAAAAGGATCAGGAGATTGGAAAGGAGACAAAAAAAAAAAAAATCTTTGCTGCCAATGTAAACAGAGAACCAGGATGAAAACTGGAATGAAAATAAAACAATGCAATTGTATAGCAAAGGAGTTGTGTATAGCGAAAAATGATTGCTGTGAAGGACAGGTAAAAGTTCTGAAGTAACAGAAAGGAATGGGTCTTGTGCTTGGTGGAGGGATTGGTTTCAAATAAATAAAACCTAGAATACCATTCTCCAAGGGTTTCTTCCTTTTATAGATGTTTTGTGAGTGAGGCACTGGTTTGCTCCATGATCTGGGCTGTAATTCAAGAATACTTGCATGCTCAATGGTCCTTGAGAAGGGAAAAATTTTCTTCATAGCAAAGTACATGTTGGTTGATAGCTCTGCAAAAAAGGAAGTAATGTCTTCCTCTAAAGCAAAGGTCTGGCATGTTTACTGCCCTTTATAAAAATTGGAATTCCCTGAGCTCAGAATTCCCCTCCTGTACAATAGCCCACTATAGGTCCAGCTGTAATACCCTTGCTTCATATTGCCTTGGGAATTGGACCTTGGAGAATGAAAGCAGATCTTCAGATGTTCTGGCTCTTCCTATGGCTGTAAGTAATAAATTGTTTTACATTTCTTCTTGTATCTTTTACCATACCCAAGAATCTTGTAGAACAACTGGTTTGCTGGGAAGCAGGGTAAAAACTCCAATCTTTTATGGTTTTTGATAATATAAAATTTAGATAATCTGATCATAATACAAATGTAATCTCACATATTTATTATGTTCAATGTATATAGTATTTCAGTTTTTAATCTAATATCAGTTTCAAATCTATCACTATAGTATTTGGTACCTTTTGAATTTCTTGACTTGCTTAGAAAATTTTTATTCAATTTCTCATAGTTAAAGACTATCCTCTAATTTTTTCCAGTATTTATGTTTGTAGTTAATTTTAAAGGTTAAATATTTAATGGACATGAAATCTGTTATTTTTTGTGTAAGGTTTTATTATTCCATGTATATAGCTTTTATCTCAAAACTATTTAATGCCAACCATACTTGATTATTAAAAATGTTTTTTGTGTGCTTCACTAAAACCTTAATATACAAATTTTATTTTATGAGTCCTTTATATTCATGCATATATTCATGTATATGCATATTTGTTTATGTTTGATATTTTATTTCAGTATATTTAGTTAGAAATTGTTATGTACTCTACTGTATATGCACTATTAAATAGTGATTTAAAAACCGATATTATTTTTGTTCTCATGTAAATTACAGCTTAAATGAGACAATAAACACAGAAAAGGCCCTCAAATAAATATATCATTTGAAAGAATGGTAAATTCAGTGAAGGGAATAAAAAGATACTTTGACAGAAAATGAAGGAAGGATAGAGATATCGCCTCTGCTGTAGATACCATTTCAGAAACACTAGGCTGTACCAACTGATCATTTTCAAAAGTGAGGGGAAGAATCTTCTGAATTTATGGAACAGCAGCACCCTCACACATATTGTTTAGGAGAGTCTTGAAATAATTGCAGTAATTTTTGTTTACCAGTTAACAAAATCTGCCATATAGAGCTTGATCATCGGATTCACTGCGATCAAGAAATTTAATTATACCA
>NW_022900927.1:37412227-37418348 GCF_012274545.1 Fukomys damarensis
TATATGGTATTGATATTTATTTCAAGTTACAGGTAAGGTTAAATACTTTGATTTATGGCCCTGATTATTGTGATAAAAATCCTGAACATCTACTCTGTTTGAAACAATCAACTTCATACATTCTTCTTGCTAAGTATTAAAGCATCGACTTAAATATTGATAACAAGATGTAAAATGAAATATCCTAAAATTTCTATTTAAAAAAAGAAAGAAAGAAAGAGCCCTCACTCTAAAGAAGTGATAAAACCAGTAAGAATTTCTGTTTTAAGACTGCAAATACTACTTTTGAACTCTTGCAAATGCTTGCTGTCAGCTTGCAGGTAAGTTAATATGTGTGAAAGCAGAGGAAAGAGAATTGTACCTTGATATATTTTACCTAGAAACAGCCTAACTTCTAGGATTATTATTTTTAAATTTTTTACTTTTTCAAACTTTATTTGTTTATTATTAACATATGTATCTGATTTATTTCAAGCACATATGTTGAAGTATCTTGTTATTTCTTATGTGTGAGAAACCAAAAGGGTAAATAAGGACCAAAGAATGATAGATAATGGTATAACTTTTAAATTCAGTGGTGTGTTTCCTTTTGGCTAAATCATTTTTAATTGAGATTTTTCTGCTTTTGCTGCTAAAAATATCAAATACCTATTGCATCGCTTTAAACCAAGTCTGAAGCCTGAAAAGTGGGGGTGGATTATCAGAGAAAAAGTGACTGATGGCCACTAAATTTGGATTCCTCTTCCCCTAAAACAAATCTCTCTACATGCAATTTCTTGAAAGTAGCTGCAAACCAATTAGGGACTTTCAATTCTCTTTCTTTGCCTTCTATTGTTAGCTCTTACTATTACATAATTGAATTTAATTCTTTATTTTTCTTTTTAAAAACTATTATGCTAAGGTAATATTGGGCATCACACTTGTAAAAGTCACATCTTTGCCCTCTCCCACAAGTAAGCCCTAGGAGTAAAATAGAACTGAATAAAAAAATTGGGACTTACAGTGGAGGGTAGGATCCAATTAAGCCACACAATATTTATTATTTTCCATGCTCCTGGTGGGCACCTAAGTTCTGTCTTTTTCTTGTGATTGCTGCTGGGTGGAAATCTTTAATCAGTCATTAACTGGTTGGCCACACATGCATTCTATAGTTACCTTTCATGTAATTTTTATTAGTCCTAATACTGAGCCTTTTCTTCTGGCATTAGTGTTTACTAGGAGAATGGATTTCTCTTTTTCATGTTTCCTCTCTTTTAAGGTTATTTTTCTGCCCTGTATCCTGACAGGGAATAACAGGACGACTTAGGATTAAAATGTATACTATACTCTATTTTTATATATTCCTACTCACGAAACCTACCGTTGACACAATTTCTATGCATTACTGGTCTTACAATAGTTTTCCACCACATTGAAGTTTTTAATATTAAAATCAGTATAACAATTGGCCTTGAGTTTCACCCAAATATATTAATTTAGTTCATAAATCAGTTTAATCTATTCCCATATTTTCCAGGAAGAGAAATTAAAATCATCCTCTAGCTATTTTCTAACTTTTCCATTACTGGATAAAAAAGCTGCTAGGTCAAATAGATTATTTTCTAGAAACAAGTTATTGATGATCATTTAAAAATCACTAGCACATATGGATTGTACTTTAACAACTTACTTCCAGAAATGTAGATACAAAATGAGGTGGTTATGAAATGGCCTAAAGTAAAAAGTCTTGTGTGCTATGTGAGGAAAATTCTTAGAGGCAAAGAGAGATGGAAGAACAGAAAACATAAATGTAATGTTTTAAGTATGTAGCACTTAATTCATTAATTTATGCATTTACTGCTGGCAGAAAAATGCTAAAAAGCAGCTCAAATATCATCTACAGAAATTAAGCAGAAAGTCTGATTTATGTTTTGCTTTTCTAGTGTATGTTTCTCATAAAGCCTCTGGTTAAGGTTCTCTCATAAAATCTATTGTATATAATTTAATTTTCTATGCTTTTCATTTTATATGTTTATATTTTAATGAAGTATTAAATCCTTCTCTGCATTAAAACATCATTAGTAATTATTTCATTTTTATATATCTATACAAATATTAAAATTCATTCTATGGTTAAGAAAAAAGATCTGGTCTTTCTAAGAAAATAGTAGACTAGATCACTGGGGAAATCACACTACTAAAATGACAAAAGATTTAGATATATTTTAAAAATAATTTTAAGCCAGAAGAGATTGAACAGGAGGTAAATAGATTTAAGGTTATTAGAAAACCAGAGCCATGAATGGAACCTTGAAGCCACTTTTGCCCTAATGGCATTTGCCAAGCCACAAACAAACTGGTGATACTTCTATTTTGATGACCTTTACTGATATGAGGAATAGAGGTTGAATACTTGAGGTTTTTTAAATAGAGGACTCCATTACAACACGTGCTATCTTAGTTTGGGACTTCAAAAAGGTACTCATTCAGATTACAGGGGGCAGAGTTACCACCAAGAGGAATTATCATGGAACATTTGCTCAGAATTTGACAGAGTAAAAGACCCCTTAAGCAAAGAAAGTGAAAACCTGTCTTGTGTAATTGCAATTCTAACCAAATTTGCAGATCAGTGGGAAAACAATGCAGAGTTTAAATTAGAGTGAACTGAAAAAGATAGTTTATATAAAATTTAAATGAAGGTACTAGAGAATTAATCACATGGCTTCATATTCAAGAGTTAGATACTATGTATTAATTATCACATACTTCATTCTTTATTAGTTATTTCATAGGCTCAGTGTCAGGCAGAAGTCAGGTATTATGGACTGAATCATATCTTTCAAAGGGATGTGTTGAAATCCCTGGACCCAGTAAATGTAAATGTGGTAAATTTAGAAACAAGATATTTTTGATGTAATCAAGTTTAAAATGAGATCATGATGAAGTGAGGTAGGTTTCAATTCCATGTTAACTGGAGTTTTCATGAGAAGGAATGAGGAACAGACATACAAGGGAGAAGCCCGTGTCAAAAGAGAGGTAGAAACTGAAGTGATACAATGACAATGTAAAGAACAACAGGGAAACTAGAAGAGGCAAAGAATAGTTTCTCCCCCGATGCCTCCACAGACAGCCTGCCCATGCCTTAATTTTTATGCTCCTCACTCCACAACACTGAGATAATACATTCCTGTTGCATCAAGATACCTATTTTGTGCCCCTTCATTACAGGAGCCCTTCAAAAGTCATATACCAAGTGAACCACTCCTGCCAGATTTTCTCTTTCAGCTTCTCTAATTCCCAACTGAGGGTTTTTTTCCCCTAAGTTTAGACATTTTATATTTACTAAATTGTATATTCTACACAATAATATTACAGAAGACAGTTTTCTTTAAATATTTTGCTTAAAGTTGACACTTCACAACTGCAGGTAACTTCTCCATTTGCCAGTTGTAAATTAAGAAAAAAGCTTCACTCAGTCACTCTGACTGTAAAGTCTGTGCATTTCTCAGGCCTGCTGTCTACCTGTTTACTGTTCTAATGATACAGAAGAGAGTGGGGCAAGCTATAAGAGTATGTCTCAATTTTTATTAAAATACCCACAAAGAACGTTATTCACCCTTAAATCATTTGAATTAAATTGAAATCAAGAAGCAGTCCAGAACATGTCTGCCATGAACAAAATTTCAATATAGTGTATTTACCATTTAATGGCTCAGACAGAGCGAGGATGCAAGACCCCTGATCTCAGTTAGCTGATGGCTGAACCCCATGATGCTGACTGACCTCATGCTGCAAGGCCCAGATTGAGCTCTCCAACCTTCTGAATGGTTGAACTCCACAACGTTCTATTACAGGTTTCCCATGCCCTTTCTTTAAAGATGTTCAAAGTTGGGAACTCAGAAAAATACCCTTGATGACCACCTCTGCCTCTGCAGAGTGGGTCCAAAGACTGGCACAGTCAGGAGGTCTGAGAGTGTGGGAGGGGGTATAGGGGTTCAGGGGTGCCCGCGCAGCTACCTTCCCGGAGCTTGAGTGATGGCGGCTGGGTCGGGAGCAGGCGTGGCTCTCCTTCCCAGGGTGGATGGGGGCCCAGGCTACTTCCCAGCACTTGAGCGACGGCGGCTGGGTCGGGAGCAGGTCAGTGTCAAAGTTGTGCTTGATCTTAATGTGTTGCTGATTATATCAGTTGGGATAAAGCATTGCGGTTGATTTGATGAGCTGTTTTTTCTGATGTTATGAAGATGAGAATGTCTGTGGGTCATTAGAGACACAGAAGCTAGGGCGCAACTATATCAGGAAGATTTGGGTGATAATCCAGAGATTAAACCAAGGACAGTCCGACAACAAAAATAAAAATGAGAAAACACTTAAGCAAGACACAAGGACAGACTTCCAGTTTACCAATGGCAAACAGTAGGGCAAACAAGGATGAAAAGGCCAATAGTGAACCACCAGGACACCCTGAACTCAAAGCACAGGAAGTAACAAAACAGATCAATCAGGCTCTAGAAAAATTCAAAACAGAAATAATTTCCCAGATAACCTAGAGATAGTGAGCAAAATGGGAGTCGTGATTCGAGACTCTAGAGCAGAAACTTACAAAAAAATAGATGAGCTCAGGACCATGATAGGAGCCATGAAGGCACAGCATAAGAAAGAAATGGAAAAATTAAACGCCCGTCATAGGAAAGAAATGGAATCCATAAAACAGATTCAAACAGATATCCAGGAGATTAAACACTCTATTGAAAGTGTATGCAACAGAATAAAAGAATGCGAAGACAGACTCTCAGATATAGAAGATAAGATTGCAGTCAGTGACCATGAAAAGAGAGGTCTCTTAAAAACAGTAAGAGATCATGATAAATTGATCCAACAACTCCTAGATGATGCAAAGAAGAATAACATAAGACTGATAGGAATACATGAAGTAGCAGGAGAAAATAAAAATGACTTTAAAAAACTGTTTGTAGAATTAATGACAGAAAACTTCCCAAACAGAGGGGAAGAATTTGACATTCAGATAACTGAGGCATATAGGACCCCAACTAGCTACAATAAAAAAAATCTACACCTAGACATATAATAATCAAGATCCCAGAAACCCAACAGAAGAACAAAATACTACAAGCAATAAGAGAAAAGAAACAAACCACATACAAAGGAAAACCCATCAGAATCACAGCAGACTTTTCAACACAAACCCTTGGGGCAAGGAGAGCCTGGAATGAGATATTTCAAGTACTAAAAGGGAACAATCTCCAACCTAGACTGATGTATCCAGCAAAACTCTCTTTCAAAATGGTTGGGGAAATAAGACACTTCCATGACAAAGAACACCTGAGAAACTACATGAATACCAAACCAGCACTACAAGGAATTCTAAACAAGATCCTAGAAAAAGACAATGAAGTCAACAACATCATGAGGCCCAACAGAGCAAATCAAATAGGCAAGGCAAGAAATTAAAAGGAGAAGGTGAAAAAGTAAAAAGAGTCAGCAAAAGGCCAATAACATATCAATAATACATCAGTACATATCAGTTATAACCAGCAATGTCAATGGCCTCAACTCACCAATCAAGAGAAAAAGACTGGCAGAATGGAATAAGATGCAAAATCCAAAAATATGTTGTATACAAGAAACACACATATTGCAAAAAGAAGCCCATAGACTGAAAGTGAAAGGATAGAAAACAATTCTCCATGTGACAGGAGCTCAGAAAAAAGCAGGGGTAGCAATGTTATTTGCAGACAAAGTAAATTTCAAATCAAAACTGAGTCTAGTATTATTGATGTAGGACGGTACTGTATCATACCTCTATGAATGTAAATTATCTTGTACCTACTTTATGATACATAGTAGGGACCGTGCTTTATCAGAGCTACATTTAATGATATTACTCTAGAATGTTCTCTTTCCAGATGATGATTAAGATGCTAATAAAAAAAATGGTCCCAGGTACCACAACAGCAACAGAACTTTGCTGTTTTCTGGATATTATTCTTTGTTTTTGTTTTGTTTTGTTTTTAATGGAATGTGCTGAATGCCTATAATTTTGTTCACATGACTGCAGAACCTGGAAAAGCTGTTGCTGCTATTGATGCCTAACATAATATTATTCATCTTTTTATATAAATAT
>NW_022900927.1:37418927-37538077 GCF_012274545.1 Fukomys damarensis
ATATGAGAAACTGAAAAAATGGAAATAAAGTGTTTGTAAATGGGGAGGGGAGGAGGGGGGTGAAGGGAGGGCAGGGACAAAGGGAAAAAATGAGAATCAAGACCTATTATGTAAAGGTACAGAATCCCAATGATGAATGTAACTGTGCTGTATACCTAGATTGTACCAATAAACTCAATTAAAAAAAGAACTTTGTTAAACAACATGTGAAACTAATAGCAATCAAAAGTGATGAAGTCAAGGGGGTTGTAGAGAAGAGTTGACAAATGGAACTAAAAATCCATGAAAAATTATGTTTTCTGAACTAGGCAAATAGGACAGTGCTGACTAACTCAATAGCTATCCAGGATTCTGAAATATAGGAACACCAGCATTATTGGACTAAATATATTATCCTATAATAATTCAGATCTCTATATTTGCTTGCTGGGAAATATCTAAATGACCATTGGTCATATTTTGTCAAATGAGTTGGAATATAATTATAAATAAATACAACAAAAAAGAAGAAAAGGAAACATTTGTTACCATATCAATTTAAATATTACATACAGAACATTATGTAAATATATATATGTAATCAGTACTATATGTACTTACGTAATCAGTACTTATGTAATCAGTACTATACTTAGTCTGATTTAAAGGCCGAGGGAACTTAAATAGTGTGCTAATTTCACATAGCTAATAGATAGCAGAGGTAGGATTTGAAGTCAAGTGGTTTCTGTCAGAGGCCCAAAATTTGAATCACTATGCTTCACGTCTTGGACCCTGTAAGGGAGATGCTACACATAAAACTGAAGCATAGATAAAAGAAACTCAGATATGCATTTAATAATAAAAAGCAATAAGAAGAGAAATAAATGAACTAGACCAGCAATTCAATAAAATAGTAATAGAATGATGAAATAAACCTCTTTACAGCAATAGGAATTAATATATTTATAACAAGAAATTAATGAAATAGGACACAAATTTTAAAAAAAGCAAAATTGACCAGCAAAAAAGAAAAACCAGTTCTGTGTAAAGATCAATAAGACAGACAAGCCTTTGGCAAATATGATCAAAAGCTAAATAAAGAGATAAGGCACAAAGGAAAGAGAAAGAGGAAAAAACACAGTCAAAATGAAAAAGGAGGTCATGACTGCAGGTCTAGAGGAGATTAAAATACCCTTCTCAAAGAACACAATCACAACCTTATACTGAAAAAATTTAAAGTTAGACAATTTTGAAGAGAACTATAAAATGCCAGGATTGACCCTGGAAAATAGCAAGAAACCTCACTAAAACCATAACCTAGAAAAACTTTTTAAAAAAGTGGTTGCTAAAGATTTGCTCTTAGGAAGGGCCTATGCTCCAGGGCATTTTACAGAAAAATTTTAGTAAATTTCAAGTGATGGCTAATTCAAATATTATAGAATTTTAGATGATGAAAAAAGTAGGAGGTTATACGTATTATAATGTTCATATATGTGTCATGACAAAACCTGATGAAAACATCAAAAGGGAAAAATTTAAAAATAGAACTACTTTCATATTCACATAAATTTTAGAGAACAGCATTCATAAACTGAAAGGTAAAGAGAATGAAACTATAAAAAAATAATGCATTCGGTGTCAAGTATAATAAACACTCAGGAAATACGCATCAATAGTCAGCAGTCTGCCGTGGAAGGTTTTTGAGCAGAGCTTTCCCTGGTGACTACAGTATCTCCACTGCAGACTCAGTAAGTGGAGGATTCCTAGATACAAACAAGGTCTGCTCCACGGCCCAGCCCATAAAGTCCTATTCACTATGTTTGGGATCAACTTTCTGTGTCACTGTTTTTAGCAGTCCTTTCTGTTTCGAACAGTGTCCTTTGATCTGATACGGTTTTCCAGAGAAGCCATGTTATTTTGAACATGCCCATCTTGAAATATGAGGCTTTGTTTTCATGACTTTTAGTGCTTAGTTAAAAAATCAAGTAAAAGTAGTTTTTGAATCCCAAAGCTCTCTTGTGAGCAAGATGCTTCTTTCTACTTAAGAGTAATTTACAGCACATTTTCTCTATAATTTTAAATTAGGAAGTGATAAGTTCTAGGTCATTTCTTAATTGGAATAGTGATGTGAGTGTTTCTCAGTTTTGCATGTGAAGCGCTCACGACAACTACTTATAGCAGTTCTTCTTATCTTCTGGGGATGCATTCCAAGACAATCAAGTGGATTCCTGAAGCTACTGAGCTTTATATATACTGTAGTTTTTCTTGTATACACATTGCAACAATAAAATTTAATTTATAAATGAAGCATTTTTATATCAACAATGAATAATAAAAGAAAATAATTATGACAATATACTATAATAATATCCTGTGAATGTGGCTGCTGTCTTGAAAGAGTAAAGCTAAATAGCATCTATGAGAGGTGCCTGACTGTGAGTAACAGAAGAATAAAAGCAGAAACCAGTGATAAAGAGGGCACTGTTGTATTTCAATCTCTAAGGAAAATGACTCATTCCATTTCTTTACTGTTTCTCTCTCTTTTTTTTAAACAAATAGCTGGAAATTCTTCATCTTTATTTTGCAAGTTGAATAGTGACATCACTCTTTTGAAACCCTAAAAATCTAGAAAACTTTCTATCTAATTCTTTCCATAATAATTCCCCTTGTTCGCTAAATGTATTTTTATAGGTTGTTTGAGAACTTATCGTATCTAGTCCAGTTCATCGGTTATCTGCAAGAATGCCTGTTTTCACAAAATTTCATAGTGGAGTAATGATTTGCATGAAGTTTGATTTCTTTCTTTTAAAAAAATCCTGTCTTTTCAAATTGAATTTCTAATATATTGGAGGACTTTGGCAAAAATTTTCCTTTGCATGTATTAGCATTTATCTCAAAGATATGACTAATCATGTTAGTCAATTTTTTGTTCATTTTCAGCAGTTCTTTTACTTTCTTCATCAATATTCTGAAAATCACTTATCTCACCCACTGAGAAACTGAACAGATATAATCAACAGCATGCAGTACTTTCCTCTACTCCTTGGTGATTCAGAAGTGGGGAGCCTAAAATGAACTACATGCAGTTGCATACAACAACGTTTGACTCCCTGGAGTGGTAAACATCCAACCTAAATAATTTTTCTCATGTTGTGTTCAGAAGTGTTGACTACCCATTTCACAGTATTTTTTGAGCTTCCTGAAGTTCTCTTCTTTTTTTCATTTTTAGCAGAAGATATTTAAATACACTTAGGCAAGTAGAAATTACAGTATTAACAAGAAAATATATCAGGCATTAATTTTAAAATCCAGATCTTATAGTAAAATCACTCCAAATCTTTCATAACTCTCTCATTTGATTGTGGTCGTTAGCCATGCCATCTTATGAATTTCTACACTTTCTCTTGTCTTCCTTTAGGAAGCACCTGGATATTATTACCACATTAAAAAAGTATATAGTCCTTGGAATAGGGTAAGCTTATAGATATTTCTGTAAATAAGTAAATAGTTTATGAATTTTAAAAGTGCAGACTTTTGCCCTCTCTTTCCCTGAGATAATCCTAACCTTAAAAGTTGCAGTCCCAACTTCAAAGTTGTTATCAAAAGATGCTCATTCTGCCTTCATACATCACCAAGATCAATGCCTTACATCACATGAGGTGGGAGTGAGCTCTCTCTCAACACCCTCGAGGTGATACCTCCTTGTTTTCTTGCTGTATGCTCTAGGGTAGAAGATCAGACCTGACACACCCATATCAGGTACTGCGCACTGAATTTTGAGACACTATGAATTCAGGAGCACCAGAAGTCACAATGTCACAAATAATGGGCCACTCTATCCCCTAAAACTACCCATCATTTTCTTCTCTTTTACCTGAGTATGAAACTTCTGGCCCCTTTGTTTTATTTCTTTCTCCTGCCTACCTGGAGATCACTATCAGGGCCATTCACCATTTTTTTTCCTAATGTTTTTAGAGCATTTTTTAAAAATTTTACATAGTATTTAAGTTTAATCCTTTTCCTTAAATCCTCTAAAAATTCTTGTCACTTATCTACTAGATATATTGGTGGCCAACAATGAGGATCAATGGAATCTCATTGACCCCTCTCATCAATTCTATAGATACTATCAGAATCTTCTCAGATTTTTATCAGAAGAGATTATTGATGTAGATAGACTATAAGGCAAGGTTCTTATGCCTGTACCACTTATTTGGATATCTCTTGTTGGGCAGAAAAGAAGACTTTAATTCTAAGAAGCTATTTGTCTAGCAGTGTGACAGAAAGTCCCCCTTATGTAATTGGAGTCGCTTGGAATGCTTGTCTCAATAGATAGGGCATAGACGACCATAACTTCTATTACTCCCTTGGCTTTCAGTATTTCTATCCTTTCTATTGCTGAACTCCCATCTCAGGTTATAATGACCATTGGTTGGTAATTTGTGCCTTTGGCCATATTGCTATATATTGGGAAGTGTACCCAAAGGAATGTAGAGGAAAAGTTAGTAAAAAACTAATGACTCTATGTAGCTGTCCTTAACACAGCTACATAGGTAGTGTTGTTACAGAGTTTGAAGAACTTTCTAATCAAAGTGCCTGGGTTTTAAAGGCAGCAAAATCAGTGAGGGCATCTGGACAATAACATCTCAAGTCTTACTGTACTGATGCTTCATCACAATCCATAATATATTTGCAACTCAAAATCTCTCCAGGGTTTTGGTGAATTTGAGGAATCCTGATTGTTTCAAATTATTTCACCACACTTAATATATTGTCTGAAATTTTCTCCCTTAAAGACTTACAAAATTTATTTCTCTCTGTGCTTTCATAATAGCCCTGAAAACAATCGTGCTGCATTTATCAAATGGTATTGTGTTCTTAAGCATTTTAAAGTAAGAAAATGATGTGGCAGTGGCTGCTTCTTTCAGAGGTGTACAGATTCACTGAACCTGATCATACATCTATAATAGCTGGGGATTTCCACCTTATGAGCTCCTCATCATATTTTCTTAACACTATTGATTGCTTTGACTTGGCACCAATTGACCTAGCATGTCATCGTAATCAACATCAGTGTCTTTTGCATTCATTAGATGATTGTAGATACAAGACTTGGTCATTATTGTGGAGGATTTTAATTACAATAAAATGTTCATGAACCAAGAGATTATAAGTAGTAATTGGAGGCATGTTTTTTTCATCGAATAGCTTGGAAACCCCTCAATGCTATAAATCTTTTACTTACTCAACTTTATTAATGTAGGCTATGCTATATAATGAGGCCCAGGGAAAATAATATTTAATCAAATGGAAATAAAATGTTAAGTATAACAAATAGAAGTCCCTTTCAGTTTCTCGCACTAGAGACACTATTTGGTATTTACACATAATTATAATAGATAATATGAAATAGGAAGAAAAGGTGCAACGGAGAAGGGGAAGTGGGAGGGGTAGAAAAAGGAAATAATGAAGATATAAATTTGAGAAGAGGAAAAACCAGAAACAAAGTTGGTGAAAAGGGAGGGGTGGAGGAGTGGAAGGGAGGGAAGGGGAATGGGGAAAAAATTAAAGCCAAGATGTATCATGTCAAGGTACAAATTCCCAAGGATGAATGTCATCATATTGTATACCTAAAATGTACTAATAAATTTAATGAAAAAATTGAGATCCGCACCAAGTAATGCATGTAAATTATTTTACATCTCTCTTTAATAATAAAAGTATTTTTAAAACTTTACTGTCTATTATGTATTACATGCAGTGATATTTTGAAAGAAACTTTCATATTTCAATGATCAAAAATGAACAGAAATTTGAATGCTACTAAGCAAAATGCCTTTCATATATGGGCATCATAAAAAGGTTTTAAGGCTGAAATAAATCATTTATCTAAGCATGAATAGCACTTTATACTTCTGCTCATCAAATAAAGTACAAGAAGTTTGCCCTTGTTAACTGGTTCTGACATTTGGCTGAACTCAGGCTACTTCATAATCCATTGCAACCCAAATGTTTTGAAAGAAGTTGCTAACATAATTAAATTTAAGTCCCTTTTCCTGAACTCTACTTCAGATGTTTCATTACTTTACCAATGCTTTTTCTTTTATCTTTTTGCCATTATTTTTGACCTCAGAGTCAAGTTGATCACACAACAGATTGTCTAGGCCTTGTGTGTTCAAGGTCAGTTTTAACCTGCTCACACTTCCCTGGCAATGCAGTGTAAGTGCTGTCTATGCATTCAGTGCAAAAGTTCAACTGCGGAGTGAGGGAAACTACAACCTCAACCTTCTTCTAATTATAATCAGCAGACTCAAAAAGAAAGCTGTCAAGGTGCAGAGTGAATTTTAATTGGAAATATGACTTTAAAATTAGATTAAACTATCTACCTCAAAAATGGGAAATAAAGAAGAAAACATTTTAATTTTAATAATAACATTGGTTGTAGACTGAAGGTAAAAATACAACTCTTTCTAAACTCTTCATCACATTAAAATAATGTGATGATTAATTCGTATGAGCAGTTTCCTCTTTGATCAAAACAGGTTTTCATGCAGAAATGAATCATATAAAATATGTATTGACAATTGCTTTTCAATTTTACTCTTTGGAGCCCTTATCTATTATGTCAGCTAGGAAGCATTTCAATAAATAATGTTCATAAGGCTGTCAAATATGTTCCCCAAACTGGGGAAATCCACATGCATTTTAATATAAAGTTAATACATTAAGAAATTCCAATTTGTTCTTTCCAGGAAGCTGGATAAAAGCAGGAAAGAATAAATTATTTTTAACACGTCAGGTAACTCAGAAATTAAGTCTTTGATGTTTCAGAAAAATGTTACAAAATTTTATGCCAGAAGAATATCAGAATATAAGAATATATATTTTAGAACATATTTCACCAAAGAATTTATTGTGTAGAATATCTGTCTATTGGTTTATGTATTATGTATAATGAATAATTTTTGATATTTTGAGCAGGTAATATTGAATGGAAAACTACAAAATTTGTCTGCAGTTAACTTGGACTTCTGCTGATATGTGGGAATGGAGTTCCAATTTTTTCTTTATATTTTAAAAATAAATGTAGTTTAAAATGCATATTGAGGATATACTCTTAAGTGAAATAAATGTCACACATGTGTAAATACCTAATAGTTTCTCTGGTGTGAAAAACTATAATAGTACACATTATAATAGTATGATTATAATAGTACACATTAGATAGCATAATTATCCCTAACGGGATAATTAATAGTGTGAAATAGGAAGAAAAGGGCTAAAGGTGTAGGGAAAGTGGGAAGGGTAGGGGAAAGGGAATAAGGGAAAAGAAAAAATATGAGAAAATGAAAAAAATGGAAATAAAGTGTTTGTAAATGGGGAGGGGAGGAAGGGTTGAAGGGAGGGCAGGGACAAGGGGAAAATATGAGAACCAAGACCTGTCACATGAAGGTACAGGATCCCAGTAATGAATGTAATTGTACTGTATACCTAAAATGTACCAATAAACTCAATAAAAAGGAAAAAAAATCCATCTAAAGATGTCTTTAGATGTGTTGAGTAGCCAACAGATGTGTTATTCAGAATTGTTTCAACTAATCAAAATCTAATGGAACATATTGAAAATACTTCTTGAAGCAGATTTTGAACAATATAAGGTTTATCTCCTGGTTTATTTACCTAAGTTGGTGGTAATTAATGTTTGACTATTTCAAAGAATCAATGCACTTTAAAAAGTAAAACTCATGATCTGATGATACTCAAAATAATGCACTACAAATTATTAAATAGTTGCATGAACATTTAGAGCAAAGACATTATTGTAAGAATTTTTTTTCTGACTTAACAATTCATAAGCCTAACTTCAGAGAGATTTCTTTGGTTTCTTAGTTAAAATACCATTCAAGTTACCTTGCTGTCATATCACCTGGGTGTGCCTTTTACTATTGTCAAGGAACTTTTATTGATGAACATGAGAATATCATTGTTTTGGACATGTTTCAGACACAAGTGACACATACAATATGATTTACCTAAGGCCTTTAAGCCTCAGGTGCTGTTTGCAGGCATCAGACTA
The DNA here is from genome assembly GCF_012274545.1 of Fukomys damarensis. NCBI lineage: Eukaryota > Metazoa > Chordata > Mammalia > Rodentia > Bathyergidae > Fukomys > Fukomys damarensis. Next base: position 37,426,984 of record NW_022900927.1, read on the forward strand.
CTCTCATCTCACGATCAGTCAGACATCTGTTCCTCTTTTTTCTATTGTGTCACATTTGATGGATGGTATCAGTACTATCAATAAATTCTAAAGAAAACTAGTGGGAAATCTATATTCCTTTCTACTTGAGAAACAAAATATCAATACAATATTCAGAAAAACAAAATACATGTAAAATACCTCATGTATATTGACCTCTGTAGGCTTGTGGTTGAGAACGACTTAATTAGGGACTAATGGCTCATGATATGAGTGCATATTTCAGATGAATTAAATGCCAGCTATTCTATACCCACATGTAGAAATGGAGAAGCTATGTACTCAAGGCCCTAGAACATTAGCAGGAGCATCTGCATACTCCAAGGTGTTGTTCATGGGAAGCTTGTCACTCTTTCATCTATGTCACAAACCTTTAAAAAAGTATTGCTTTAATAACTGGGAGATATACTTCTGGATATTATCTTCAGACCCCTTCAAATCCGTTATTCTTAGATACTCTCATTCCTGTTTAGTTTATTGGGATGGAGAGTGATTCTCAATCAAAACTTTGAGAGATCAAGATTTTTCATTAAATTTGAATTCCTAAGCTTGAGATTACTAACATGTGAATGATACTGATATAATCAGTAGGTGCTCCACCAAAAAAAAAAATTGTTCCTAAATAAATATTGTAACAGGCAATACTCCACATTTAGCTCAGTGGTTCTGCCTCCTGCCTCGCAAGCACAAAGACCTGAGTTCAATCCCGGGTACCAAAAAACAATAACAACAACAACAAAAGAAAATTTAGTTATGGATATCTGAGACTATAATTGAGGCATTAAGATAAAATTATTCCAAAAAACCTATTTGTAAGCCTCCATATTCGATATAAATGCATAGTCATGATTTATAGTTTTATACTACATTTAGTATCTACTGAAGTTTGGGGAGGATTTTATGCTTCAATATGACTGTCATAACTTTACTGAAGGCTCTATTATTTTTACTATTTCTATTAGGTCAAATGAAAGATTTGACTTACCTCAATGAACATTAAGTGAACATTAAAATCTGTTTAAAAACAGATTGAACAATCTAAAAACTCTTTACTTTCAAAAATTGTTTCTTTGGTTTCAAATTATAAATACTGATACACTCAAGGCTACAATACTCACTGATCCTTCATAGAGAACACTGAAAATCTAATTTTTAGTGTTCACTGATTTTCATGTTGTAAGTCTTTATACTACTGCCAATTTAAGCTTCCTGTGTGAGACCACTGAGGACAGTTTGGAAAGAGTGTAAGTGGATCTTTTGAGCATCCAAGTCACTGAATATCTTCATGCGTATACTATCAATCTGTTTTTTAATATCTTTGTTTTAGAAAAGATTTCAAGGGGCTTATATAATACCCAATAAAATGAGATAAAATAAAATCAAGCAGCAGTAAAATGGTACATAATATGTGAGTAAGGACATTCTGATAAAGCTGTAAGTGAGTTTAGTATGATGGTTATAGCTTAAAAGGCATGGAACCGGGCATAGTGGTGGACACCTCTAATTCCAGGACTTGGGAGATTGAGGCACAGAGGGTCGCTGTGAGTTCAAGCCCAGCCTGGGCTACATAGTGAGTTGCAGGTCAGTCTCAACTACATAGTGAAACCCTGTCTCAACAACCAAACAAACAAACAAAAAATGAAACTCTATTTTTATACTAGAATTTGTTCTAGATTTTCAAATAACAGTGTAGCCATATTTAGTTTTGGGGTTTCTTCCAATAAAAATGAACTTGTTGCTCATGATCCTCCACCAAAGAGAAACTTTTTCTCAGAGTCATAACAAGAGAACTTTGCACAGTGTCCCCAGCTACATTCCAGGCCATAATGCAGCATATACAACAGTATTCTTTGCTGCAGATGCCATTGACAATTAACATAACTGCAAATGTAGGAGGGAGGAGGCAATACTGTACATTTAGTTACATTTTATAGTAATCCAGTTTAATTTTCTATTCTTTTCTGTGATCGAAAGGACATTTTTCCAGAACCAAGAATTGTACTGTGTTGAAAAGTAGTCTCTCCAAGAAATGTTGGAAATAATGCAGCTAAAAATAGTGCTGTATGCTTTAATAATTAGCTGAGCTTGGAGATAAGATTGTCATATTCCCATGAAAATAGAGGCACCCAAGAAAGATACATTGTCTGAATTAATTGCCTTTATTTCTAATGAGAAGTACACTAAATGTATGCATAGGGCCAAGCATCAAATTTTCTACTAAGAAAAATAATTATACCTATTTTAAATCTAGGTATGCCTCACTCTTAACATTTTTAACATTCTCTTTGTGTTGTAGAATTCTTTGCCATATTTTGATGGAGTAAGCTTTTTCTCAAATATTCAGTAGTTTTAGACTGTGCTATCATCATTGTAGTTCAGACTCAGTGCATGTGCCTGTTTAGAGGTAGGTGCTAACCACATCAGTGGTTTAAATTCAACTTAGATTCAGTTGGATTACTGGATAAATGGTTCATATCACTGGAGTTTTGGAGTGCAGGATTTCTTATTATTATTTATGGGTATGAATGTTTATATCAGAGATTTCCTTTTCCTTAAAATTGACCTAGAATCCTACATTTATTGCCTCTGTTTCTAAAATATCCTTTGGGAATACCTGTTAGCATTTAACTAACTAACTCTATTAGCTCTGGAGAGTTATTTGGATACATGTAAAATGAAAAATTTTTGAAGTTTCTTTTAAAAAAGTTTTAAAAGTCTTTACTTCCTTTTTCTAGTATGTATGCTTTATTTTGTCTTCTTAAATATTTGAATTAGCTTATAACTATTGAATGTAGTAACACTATACAACAGTAGTAAATATTTAATAATGGATAAATAAGTAACTTGTGTCAATCTGATTTAACCAAATAGTTTTTAAATGCTTTCATATAAAAAGGCATAACATTTTTTAAATTCTTTTTTAAAATACACAATCCAGATAAATGTAGACCCACAACTAGGTAGAATTTTAACATGCTATATGAATTGTTAAATTCTACATAGTCCGGGACATAAATCTTAAGAATGTCAATAAATGAAAAAGGAAATCTAAGATAATTTATGATTTTGACTATTGGAATAGAGATATAGGTAATTATTCTCACCTCAAAATTTTTCTCAATCCACAGATGTCACATGGTCAATGAGAAAAATAAATAAAAAAATTAACAAGGGCTCAAAGATTTTTTCTTTTTTTTTTTTTTTGCCAGCGTAAAAAATATGGAAAGGTTCATGAACTTGGGTGTCATCCTTGTGCAGGGGCCATACTAATCTTCTCTGTATTGTTCCAAGTTCAGTATACGTGCTGCCGAGGTGAGCACAGGGCTCAAAGATCTTGATGAAAGGAAGAATTTGGCAGGACAGACACATTCTAAGGAATTGTTGCACAAAATTTTGGAGACTGACAGTTCAAAATCTATAGAGCTGGCCTGCAGCCTGGAGACCTAGGAAAGGGCCAGCCTCACAGTTTGAATCTCCAGAAAGCCTGAGTCCCTTGTCAGTGGTCCTCAGACTTTTTGTCTTCTGGCATTCAGCTGAAGTGATGGGGTCCACTCACATTATGGAGAAATAATTAACTTTCATTAAGACAACTAATTGAAATGTAAAACTTATCTGAACAGTATCTTCTTAAAGGTATCTAGTCCAGTATTGGGCAAAGTAATTAGGCTATGTGTTTTAAACAAATTAACACTTAAAATTAACCTTTCAAGACCACAGAGAGAATAAACCGGCAGTTATTTCAAAGAACATTGAGCTCTAAAAGCAACTGTAAACTTAATAGGGCGATGCAGACACTGATTTCATACAAATGTCCATCCTTTTCAGAGAGCTATATGTATCTGTGTAATATTTTCTGTGACCAAAAGACTCAGTACTGTCCCTCACAATCTAACCTATTTTGACATAACTTGAACTACTTTCTTAACACAAACCTCACCATCTTGTTAGTAGGCCCTGCCTTAGTGAGTTCATCTCTGTCTTTTCCCATCAGTTTCACTAATAAATAGCACACTTTAAATGTGGATAGTGATAAAATTATAATTTTCCCTAATAAAATTGTTTTATTAATAAAGAAGAGTAAATGATGACTAAAGGGTAAGGTAAAAATAAGATAAAATATTTCAATCTGAACTCAGAGCATTACTTTTCTAAGGTGAAGCCTTTTAAATTCATGGCAATTCTTAATATCCAGAAGCTAAGTTATAGGAATAGAAAATCTGAACCAATCACCAGAAAGACATATTTTTGAAAAATTAATTACTAAGGAATTGGTCTTTGACCCAACTTTATCAATGAAATCATGGTTGAGAAGTTCAGCTGAGAATGGTAGCAATTAAGAACTCTCTTCAATCTTTTGCTTTCCATAATTCCTTGCTCATTTTCTTGTAGGAAGTGGCTTACCTACAAGAGACAGATAAGAGTACTTAGAATCTTGGCTCTCTGAAGATTCTTGGATGACTGCCTGTTTTCCTCTGACAAAATCGAACGCAGAATGGGTTTTGTCCCAACCCGCTGACAAAGGCAGGCACAGATCCTTCAATTTCCCCTTCCCTGTTTTATGAATAATTAGCTGAGATTACAATTCTATGTCCTCTTGACACTAGCTAGATCCACATTGCCTGTTGAGTTCACTGACTGAGAATCTCCTGTTTTTAAAATAATATCAAATATCAGCCTTCCTTGTTATGAAAGTCCATGACCAAACCACATGCAAAGACACTCAGAGCTTCTCAATACCTGAGTAAAATAAGTTTTTCAATTGCTAGTTTGTTTTCTTTCACAATTGTTCCAAGATTTAATGAAACCATAGAAATAATAAGCACAATTAAAAACTGTTTTATCAATATAGAGATATTTAAGAATGTGCTAATGACTAAGGGAACTTTCAAAATATGTGTTTGCCCAGGACATTTTATATTGCAAGGAGTAAATGTTAAGATTTCTGTATTCAACTTAGTATATAGAAATTTTTTAAATTTTTTAATTGAGTTTATTGGTACATTTTAGGCATACAGTACAGTTACATTCATTATAGGCATCTTGTACCTTTACATGACAGGTCTCGGTTCTCATTTTTCCCCCTTGTCCCTGCCCTCCCTTCACCCCCACATCCCTTCCCCATTTACAAACACTTTATTTCCATCTTTTCAGTATATAGAAATTTTTTAAATTTTTTAATTGAGTTTATTGGTACATTTTAGGCATACAGTACAGTTACATTCATTATAGGCATCTTGTACCTTTACATGACAGGTCTCGGTTCTCATTTTTCCCCCTTGTCCCTGCCCTCCCTTCACCCCCACATCCCTTCCCCATTTACAAACACTTTATTTCCATCTTTTCAGTATATAGAAATTTACATCATTTCTATCCCTAAAACCAAAAAGCAGTTTGTGAAACTGCACATTTATAGCCTTTTTTGAAAGTATCATAGCTGAATTCTTAAAGCAACCAATATATATGAAATAAAGACAAAGCTTTCAAAGAGAGCACTTAAATCCTTGTAATGAAGTAACTAGAGTTCAATTAACATTCTTAAAAATTTTCCAAGGGCAAGTGTAGGAGAATGAAACAATATAGTCGTGGGGGGTGCAGACATAAGGGGAAATTATTCACTCTGGTATCTCTCCTTCCTAGATCTCAATGGATGGTCACAAAGAACTTTATCAAAAATTTTAACAAACACTCCTCATGGCACAAGCTGAGAAAGGACAGTGCATAGAGCTTCCACTTGAGAAATACCCCATGGAACTGAAGGCAAAGCAGAGACTCTCCTCTAGGACAAGAGGTGGGGCTGCCCAAGGTCACAGAAATGTAGAGCTACTCATGTGCAGCAGCAGCCTGGAAGAGCCATGGACATGGAGCACTAACTTGTAAAAGCTGCTGTATGGGGTAAACCTTGAAAATCTATGAGGCTGAAGCTAACAGACTGGGGACTAATGAAAACTCCAGTCTGTACAAGATTTGGGACATGGAGTCAAGGGAGATTACCCTGGAGCCCTAGACTTACTGTTTCTACCCTACTGAGTTTTGTACTTAGCTGAAATATTTACCCCTTTCTTCCTACATATTTTTTTTTCTTTTAGAATGGGAATATTTGTCTTATATCTGTTGCCTTATTATATTTTGAAAACATATCCCTATCACAGATGGAGAGAAATTTGCCTCAAGATACATCCAGCCTTGTGTTTCACTCATATCCAGTTTAGATGAGACTATGAGCTTTGAACTTTTGAGTTGGTAGTGGAAGGAGGAAAGACATTAATAGCCACTGAGATGGAATGAATGTATTTTATATGTAAGAAGGACATTACTTTTGGGGGATCAGAAGAAAAGCCATGGTTTGAATGCTTGTCCCTTTATAAACTCATGTTGAAATTTAATTACAGTTGTAACAATATTAAGTGGACCATTTACAGGTTGATCAGGCCATAAGGGCTCAGCCGCCATGACTGTATTAGCACAATTTCAATTTCAGAAAGTAGGTTTTTTACAGTAGCATAGTTTGTCCATCTCCTGTCCTGTGTTGCTCTCCCTTTTCTCCTCTGTCATGGGATGAGGCAGCAAAATAGCCCTTGCCAAATGCCATCCATTAATCTTAGATTGTCTAGTCTTTAGAGCCAGGAATCACTAAATTATTGTTTAGTATAAACTGAATTACTCATGGCATTGTATCCTATTATAGCAACACAGAACAAAGTAAGACAGTATAAAGATCAACATGCATTGTTGACAATTTTATTTCAAAATACTACCAGAACTTTGCTACTTTAAAAAGCTACCTTTTATCACAACACTAAACAATGAAATATTTAAATATAATTTTAACAAAATTTTTGCAGATCTGAATAATGAAAACTATGAAACATTGATGGAAGGAGGCAAAGAGTTCCTAAATAAAGAAATTTAGTGTTCTCATAGATTATAGACTCAATATTTTTATAATGTCAATGACATTCTAATCAACATCTCTGCATGTTGTTGTAAATATTGACAGAATGATTCTAAAATCTATATGGAAAAGCAAAGGAAATAGAATGGCAAAAACAATTTGACAAATAAGAATACAGCTGAGTGACTGACAATTTTTGATTTAAAGACAATCATGCCATAGTAATCAAGACTTTGTGCTATTAATGAAATGATGATTCAGATTAATGAAACAGACTAGAGCTATCAGAAATTAACTCAAATGGATATATTTAACCTTTTAAAAAGCGATGAAAAGGAAAACTGATGGAAGGAATATATGCAAATGGGATAAAAAGGTATATCCATACACAAAAATTTAAACTTACCCCCCAATTACTACCTTACACAAAATGAACAACGACTTATGCATTAAATGTGAAAGTACAAAATTTCTATAATGAAAGATAACATAAAGTGTTTGTTATATTGTGTTAGGCAAAAAGAGTTATGAGATAAGATAAAAATATATCTATAAATCATACTTATGTTGAGTATTTTTGTCAGAATATATAAAGAACTCTTATGAAAACAAGAAATCCATCGACTAGTAAAAGTGGACCATAAATTTGAGTAGCTCTTCATTAAAGTTGCATGAATGTTAATAAAGCGTATGAAAAGGAACACATTATTATTAGGAAAATTCAAATTAAGTCACAATGAGATGCTATTACCCAATAAAAAGTAACATGATTATTATGGCTTGTGTCTAGATGGCCCCCAAAGCCTCATACACTCACATGTGGTGTTTTGGGGATGTGGGTGAATCTAGGGTGTGTGGTAGTGGGATTAAGGGTGTGTGATATCTACATTAGTGTCTTCATTGAATTAGCATAGATCTGGGTATGTTAGAATGGATTTGCTGAAGAGAGAGGCCCATCCTGTTTATAGGTGACATAAGTCAATAGAGCTGCAGCCTAGATGGTATATAAAGGGACAAACATAAAGCAGGCTGACTGCTGTAGCTGCCTCTTGTCTGCCCTGCCAGGGTCTGTTCCTCTTCTGCCGTATCCCTCTACTGTGCTACCTTGCTTTGGCCAGCTGACTAAGGGCTCATACCTCTATAAACTGTGAACCCAAAAAACTTTTCCTCCTGTAACTTGTATGTGTGATATTTTGTCCCAGCAACAAGATAGTGACAAAGAAACTGATGAAAAATTGATAAGGATGTGCTGTATTAGAACCCTCATATTTTGTTAGTGAGAATGGAAGATTTTATGGCTAGTTTTTAAAACAATTTGGAAATATATATATATTACCTCTATAAACTGTGAACCCAAAAAACTTTTCCTCCTGTAACTTGTATGTGTGATATTTTGTCCCAGCAACAAGATAGTGACAAAGAAACTGATGAAAAATTGATAAGGATGTGCTGTATTAGAACCCTCATATTTTGTTAGTGAGAATGGAAGATTTTATGGCTAGTTTTTAAAACAATTTGGAGATATATATATATATAAGCATAATTAAATTAAACATAGTTGCTTTATACCTCAGCAGTCCTACTCCTAGCTATTTATCAAGGCGAATGAAAACTTATGTTCACTTCAAAATTCATAGAGGAATATTTGCAGCATATTTGTCCATAATCAAATTTTAATTGATTATTCCATAGACAAACAATATTTAGCATTGTAAAGGAATAAATTATTTACATACACAACATTATTAATGAAATTCAAATATATTTTTCTTAGTGAAAGAAGCTAAAATTAACAAAACACATATTGTTTGATTCTATTTGACCAAATAGAGTACAGAGAACAAACCAAATTAACAGAGAAAAGACAGTTGTGGGGTGTCAGTGGAAGATGGTTGGTGCAGAGGTAAAAAGCATGAAGAAATTTGGAGGGATTGTTATAGAGCTTTTCTTTACCTATACTATAGCAGTTGATGAACAATTCTATTCTTGTCAAAAGTTATAAACTGCATATCACAAAGAGTAAATTTTACTACAGAAAAACTTAAAATGAATCCTAAAAATGTTTCTAGAAAGAAGAAATATAGTCACCTTATTTTCACAAATTATACACCAATATTCTTCTCTAGTTACTATAATGTTTCTAGTTACTAAATGTACCATCTCATTATCAAAATATAGCAACAAGTAAAAAGTTTAGTATTATCAATGAGTGTAAAAAACAAAATGTTGCATTAAGACTCATGAGCAGATTACATATTCTTTATGCCTCAAAGAGTTTTAGAGACTTTTAAAAAAACATTAGTATTCAATATTTCTGTCAAGTGCATGCATTGTATAGCAGATTTCATAAATTGTTCCTAAAAAGTATAACTTTGCCAGCAATATAAGTTAACATAAATTAAACAGCCGGTTTTTCTTTTATCTTATTGATAATTCTGTGGATATAATCATTAAAATGTAGTAGTGATTAAATTATTTGAACTTACTCCCTGTATTACTCCAGTCAGATTTCTGAATTTTTTTGGACAGTGTTTCAGAGACTCAGCACATTTTTTGTAACTGTCCTAATTGTAATCGTAGGAACAATTTTTCCAATGTACTGTTAAAATTTTATTGTCTTTTTTTTGTTTTGTTTTGTTTTTTGAGACAGGGTCTCACTATGTAGTGAGACTGACCTGGAACTCATTATGCAGCCCAGGCTGGTCTCGAACTCACAGCGATCCTCTTGCCTCAGCCTCCAGAGTGCTGGGATTATAGGGGTGCACCACCACGCCCAGCTTTATTGTCTTTTAGATACAAGATTGATTTACGTTTCTTAATATTTTACTAATTTGATTATAAGCATAGTTTAAACACATACAATAATCTGATGACAATAATTCTATGGAATTGTAGGGAAAGTCTGTATAAATTAATAAGGATAATTATAATAACATATAATAATTAAGGAGTTAATAGACATAGAAGAATCCATATGTATGGGTTTAATCAGATTTTATTTGCCACTACCTGCTTGAAATTCTAAACGTGGAAAATCCTAAAAGTGAAAGTGCAGTTTAGATAAAGCTATTAAGAGGACATTAGAATCAGGTGATTAAAAACATTACCTTCAAACAGCAAACAGTAAAATATTAAAAGTGTATGAGCATGTTCTAGATAAAATTTGTCAGATGATTCAGTGGCAGAGCATAGGATCTTGAGTAGGCACTTGGGCAACTTAGATAAATGAATTCGTGTGCTTTGATAGGTGTTTATTTTGAAATTTATATTATGTTCTTGTAAACAAGCCACATTGAATTTTAAATTATCTTAATCTGACTGTACTCCCTTTTATGCCACCAAGTAATTATGTGAGAGCATTGACGTGGCTATTGGTGTTAGTCAGCTTCCTGTTATTATAACAAATATCTGAGATAATCAATTTAGAATGAACAAGGCTTATTTCAACACATGATTCTGGAGGTTTCCGTTTGTGATTGTCCCTGTCGCGTGTTTGGGGGCACATCATGATAGAAGTGTATATCGGAGTTACCACAGTTACCTACCTCATGGCTGCAAAGGAGAGGCAGATGAGGAGCTGATGTTGGGTTCCTCTGTTTCTTAAAGCGTTTGCCCCAGTGAACTTCCTAAAGATTCCACTATCCAGGAGCATCACGCCTGGGGCCCAAACCTTTCACACATATGCTTTCTGGGTCACATTTCTAAAAATAGTACCATTCTAAAAACAGAAAGAATCAGAACTACTTCTATTGCTGAAAGCTTTATCTATGATGAAAGTGTTCTCAGAGAGTCTGAGATGCCTCTTCTATTATGTCTTATGAAACAATTACTCTTTCAAGAAAGTTGAAGTATTTGAATTTTACCCAGCTCCCAAGCTAAAGGTCAGCACGCCACTCTTTCATGGTTTCTGGTAGAAGGAGGAAACTCCTAGGTCAGAAAGAAAACTCTTAGTGAGTCACAGCTCAGAAGGCAGCATGAACTACATGTTTACATCATTTTCTCAGGTCCTCAAAACACTCTGGGAGGAATTTGAAGTTGTGCATGCTTCAAGGAATCGTGAACTAAAGTAACCTTAATCTTTTAAAGGAGTTTAGGCAAATGTGTTCAGTATTTCATACATATAGAGACATTTTCTTTACTCTACTGAACAACAAACATATCTGTCCGAACCAGTAGACATGGTCTCTCTCTTCCCTTTTTTAGTCACGTGAATATCCTTACAAAAGCTGTTGGCGAATCTGCTGAAAAAGCATGAGAGACTGATAAAGAAATCTCACTGGGAAAAAGTATTTAAAATCTACATTCCCTAAGCATTAATCAAGTAGATGCATTTAAGAAAATGAGGGCTTTGTCATATCGCCCCCAATCACTGTTAAAATCCATAGTAATATAATGAACATCATAACAAATGGCCAAAGCATTCTGAGTATTTCTAAGAATTTTCTTTAAAAATGTGTCATCTCACTGAATTCTATCAAAGAGTTATTGTCATTCCTTTGATTTTTATTTATAGTCCTATCCTAGTCTGTTCAAAATGTCCAAGGAAGGAGTGATCCTGAAATTACATGTGTTTAACAGCTTGCATGTAGTGGACTGGTACAGGATTAGCGATCTGTAATAGCTATTTTCTGGATTTTCCTGATGTCCTATGTAAGTCATATCAAGTCTGTCAGACAAATGATAGGCAGGGGTTTTTCTTTAATTCTCAATTTCCTCAATTGATCACCAAGCATGCAAATATTTTACTAATATCTGTTTCTATATAATTCATCCTTGATGCCTGTATATTTATACTTCCAATACTATCATGAAGGCTACCTTCTAGTGAAAGTTTCAGATGTATGGAGTTTTTGTTATTGAAAATTACTTGTCTTGAAAATGTAACCCATAAATTAATGAACGGAAAATGCTAATGATCCTGAACACTTTTGAGGAAAGGATATATAACTTAACTTGTCCTCCAGTCCATGTTTGCCCCTTGATGTGGGAACTTTTAAATTGCAGAATTATGAGAAAATTCCACTCATTGTGAGTTGCACCAGGCTATGGCATTCTGTTATAGCAGTACAGAATGGACTAAGAGACACCCAGTATACTGCTAACTGGGAAATCTGTAATCAGGGTGAAGATGTTTGTGGAATACACCACTGATTATCCTGCTATAACCAGCATAATGTTTTCATTTCCATTCTTATATTTTTTATAACAATGATAATATATTATTTGTAAACTAACAGCAAACTAATACATTTTGATCTCTGCATTGTTTCCAAGTTTTGCAATCTAATTATTTTCTGATCACCAAGGAATTCTGCCTCCATATATTCCCTTATACCTCATTCCATAGATTTTAAACCTCAGCTACTATGACAATTTAGCAAATTACTTTTTCAACCATCCCCATCTCTAAACTGCCAAGTTCCCAGCAGCTCAGAGGACTTATAGCCAACTATATTTTGGAGTGATAGTGCTAGAGCGAGATTTGCTCGAGATAGCATTGTCTACTCATGAAGTTTCTCTAGGATTTTTGCAAAATTTCACTGTCTTTTGGCGCATCTGCTATCTCCACACATTTACACTCTTGGCACTTCCTAGAGGCCCTAGAGCCACCACTGACCATACTTCCCATTAAAAAAAAAAAAACTAAAGGAGGTCTGGGCATGTAGCTCAGCAGGACAGTGCCTGTATGGCAAATGCAAAGTCCTGCATTCGATCCCTGGTACTGAACAAACAAACACACAAAAACAACTAAGGCAATATGAAGGTGAGAGAAGCAATGTCTGGAAGTTCACACAATAGTATAAACTTTACCAATGAGTATTTGAAATTGTATCCACAGAAGGGACATTTATCAATTCCTCTGAACAGTAAAATTAGATGTTAAGATGAAAAATCATAAAAGTGGCCTATTTTACTCCCTATACTCCCACCCCCACCCCTTTTGATTAACAAGTTCATCAAAAAAATTTCGGTCACCCACATCAACAGATGTAGCTAAGAATAGGCAAACTCTTCATCATTTCTACTTAATAATATTTAGTATTTTCTAATTTCACATCTCTATTTTTACCATTGGACACATAGATTATTTATAAATTGGAATCTATAATTCAACTCGTGTCAATCCATGGCTTAAAACATTTTAATATATAGCTTCTTTTGCTATTACTTTCTCATATACCTCCCTTTCTTCCAGACTTCTTTGCAAATCCCAAATAGGACAGTTTCAGGTACCCACGTTTTGCACAAGTAAGTTCCTTAGTGTCAACTAAACCTTTCATGTGTGACTTAATCATTGTCTTTTCTTAGAACTTCTTCAAGCAGACTGTAAGACAGAATGTCACAAAAATCAAAGCCCTGAAAGAATGTGGAACATGTACTATTTGCTGTTAGTGTGCATTGTCTAGTAAATTAAAGGTAATCGTACATAACTAAATGAATTGTAAATATTTTTAATCAATTTTCATGTATTCATATAGAGAACTGTCATATTTCAAAAATATACTTCGAACCATCTATTAAAATTGATGCAGACATTTCATTGTGAGGTAAACTTCAATATGAAGTTTGACTAGAGAGCTGATTTTTAGGTTATAATTAACATTCCAGTGCATAGACCTAGAGGCTTATAATTCTCTATCCTTGTACAACCTGAAGAGTTCATTTAGATTCAAGACTAGAGATCTTTCTGTGGATAGATGCCATAAGAGTTTCAGAACACATCAACTGAACTTTATCAAACCGAGTGGCAGATTGGATTATCTAAATTGAGGGGGTTTTCTCCCTCTACCTTTTAATTGTGGCTCATTCTTAAGGTGTTTTATTATAATTGTTCACAGCTGGTGCTGCTTCATTGATCAAACTGCTGTGAAGATCTTTGTGGAAATACAGGGCAAACCATGTAATATAAGCCTTTTAAGGTTATTGTTATGCCTTACAGTCAGAGGGCTGAAGTTGTGATGGTTATGATTGAAAAACAAGTGAAATGTTTTTAGGAAGCTGTAATCACAGCCTTGATATTTCACTACTTCCTCTGGGTAACTAATAGATTCTTTCCATTTTAAAAGTAAAATTCTAATTAAATATTATTTCCTTTCTTATTTTTTTCCTTAGGGAAAATCTAATTATATAAAGACCTCAGACAGTCTGTAAAGTTTCACCTCTTTCTTCATATTTGCTTTCTGCTGTTCACGCTATTTGATGTATATGTATGTGTGTATTCTAGATTTATATATGTAATTATCAATAGTGATATGTCAACTTGGCTTGAGTGAACACCACTTAGCAGATTAGTAAGTAAACTACTGGGTGGATGTGTGGATGGTGACATAGGCCAGATAACAGGGGTGAAGACGTATGTGGCACCAATTAATATGCTTGTAACCTGGAAAACGTAAAAGAAAAATGAAGTGCTCCCTGTTTGGAAGAGCTCTGGTCTTCTCCATTGCTTATGGACCTTGGTCTTTACTTTCTTCATACTTCAAACCCAAACTCTTGGGCCTTGAGACACAGAATCACATTGGTGAGAAGAGTGAGCTTTCAGGCGTTCAACCTCCAACTCCTCTTGAATTCTGCAGCTCTTTCTGCACAGACAGCCATTTTTGGGGTCCTCCTTTTGATTTTGTTAGCCCACCTAAGAAATTCCTTTGCTAATTTTACTTATGTTTTACATTGACTCTACTCCTTCAGAGAACCCTAACACACTATGTTTATCCATTGAGAGGCACAAAGAATATGTGCTTATGGGTTAATTAGATTTTCTTAGAAAATACAGAGATAACTAAAAACGATGTGATTATTACAGGTGATATTCATGAAATTATGAACTTCACTGTGCATGCATAAGAAACTAACAAAAACAGTCTGTGAGTTTCCTAGTTTTCAAAACATAGTAATATTTTATATAGTACAGCAAAACCTTTAGCCATTTAAAAAGTCTGATTGACAGAGTTTAACTTTAAGATTTATCTCATACTACTTCTGCAATCTTAAGTCAATTATTTATTTTCTTAAATCTGTTTTTCATCTATAAAATAGGATTATAGGAGGGCCTAATGAATATGGTTCATCATTCCCTAGGTATTAGCTCAACTAATCCTGTATCACATTGATCAAACATCTAATGATATAAGCGATGGAAGTAAAGATAGGTAATTTCTGTCCATCTGGTTATTAGGTTACCATTGTATACATGACACTGTTCTGAATGCAAACTTATTAGAATAAAATATGGGTGTCATTTCCCCTGGGCAGGAAAAATATCACTGGATGCATTAATAAGTTAATAAATGTACACACAGTGCATTTGAATGGTGTCTGTGTTTAAGGAAAGCCTTCATACTGAGTCACTAATAACTGAAGGCTGTAGATTGTTAGTATTTTCTTGAGAATTGATATCATCAGTCATTTTGTATTCAGAGATTATGTAAGTGCCATTACACTATGTTTTGAAGCTCATTACATGTGCAAGTGCATACATTTAATCAACTAAAGAAGAAATACCTAATTTTCTCTGGTAGGCAAAGTCACTGGCGATACCCATTATAGATGAATCTGACTGGCATTAATTATTTGGGCTTTGTAACATCAATATTCAACTTGCCAATGTTAGGGCCCTTCTGAGGAGTGAAATAGCCATGATTTATCTCTCTAAATTAAAAAGGTTGAATGGTATTTATCTCATATACATAATTCATTTTAATTAAATGCATATTCTTGAATTGCTTTCTAATGGCTATCCAATGTCTCATTAATCTTAAATGTACAACTTGTGATCCTCTGAGAGGTCATGTGATTTGTCAAAAATTCACAAACATTATATATAAAGCCCAATGTACACTCTGTATTAAGCAATCTATGCATGCTGAGTATATGCCAGGTATGATATTTATTAGTGATACAATTAGCTCAAAAATTTATTAAAAAGACAAAAGGAATGTATTTGAAAGACTGAGTTTCCTACTACTGGTATTTTTAATGTCTTTTGCAAATAACACTGAAATACTCAGGATGTATTAATTGATCTTCACTGAACAGAGTTTATAGACATTGAGCTTCTTTTTGTATATGAACTTCCTGCACACATTAAACTAGGAATTTATACCAAAGGCAGAAATTATGTCTGTTTTGTTTTCTTTTGTCATCAAAATCTCAAAAATTCTCTCATATATAGGAATTTAGTAAAAATTCCATGCATGAATGAATGGTCTCTGAAAGCATCGGAGTGTTTTGTGAATGTCCAAGTCACAGTGAGTATCTCTGTATTCTTTTTTGCATTTGTTGAGACAGTCATGTTCCAAGGGAAAAAATTGTGCATAGCATTTTTCTAGTTTACAGTTATGTCTTCCATCACAGTCCCTAGTGGGAGCCTTGACAGTTGTGGGTCATCCAGATGAAAAAATAGGATGAATGGCTCCATACAAATCCACCACTTTTACCAGGGAAAATAAATGTGACCTGCTAAAACAAAACAAAACAAAACAAAATTCTTATCCCTATGAATTCTCAATAATAGATAAATTAAAAATTAGATATCCAAGAAATATATTTTGCATGTTTTCTTGACTTTTTTATATTTTTGGAATGTCATAAATCACACCAGACTTTCTGAATATTTTCGCAGTGTTTAATTTTAAAATCCAGAATTTTTACAAAGAAGTTAATTCTTAAAGAAGGAAAAGAGGTGTCTGAAGTTCAGTTTAGTTTTGTTTTGTTTTGTTTTTTGGGTACAGCAGTTAATTTGAAGGTGAGAATGAGAGTGAAATGGGAGTGAAATCTTTTTCTCTCTCTTTGTCTCTATCATCAAAAAAATGAATGCTTTACAGAAGCACTGAAGACAGCCAGGTACAAACATATTGCTTTTTTCTGACTTTTAAACAATCTTTTTGTTAAGTTTAAGAAATGCATGAGGCTTTCTGCTTTTGAAAGTACTTTTCCTTCATTATTTAAGCAATGCTCACAATTTGGTGAATTGAATTGGAAATACATTTCCCATTTTGCAGGACGTGTGACACAATGACATACAAACAATTTGTTCAAGGGCAATGTGAGTAAAAAACTGCAGAGGTAGGATGAAAATGTAGCTTCTATATATGTACACTGGTATGCCCATGAATTATATAGAGAAAGAAGACTGTTATGATACAGAATGAATATAAATGGACAAAAAGTATGGACTGACACAGAGATCTTATCATACATCACTGAGCCACTATAAGTCTTGAACAAGGCTTCAAAGAAGAGCTGGTGTCGAATCTTGTAGCTCATGATGCCTGAAGAATCCAACATAGGTGTTCAGAGGATGTTCTCTTTAAAGTTATTTAAATTACCTTTCTTTTAATCAAATTGTCTTTCAGTTTATTCAAATATAATAAAAATAACCAATATGCCAAGTGATTCTTTTTTCTTTGCATGTGTTCATTCATTTAACTATCTCATCAACAATACGTCATTTGTAGATCAGAAGATTGAGGCAAAGCAAATGATGTTCCTTAAGGTTTCTGAGACCATTAATCCTGTTATCTCAACTTCATTGGATTAAGAAATATCTAATGTATAGAGCATATTCCTGGATGTGTCTGAGTGGATCATGAAAACACATTCCTCTCTAGCCCGGTTACCCTGCTCTGCTTCTCAACAGCCATGAACTCTTTAAACTTTAAGCTAAATGAAACCTTTCATCATTTATATTGTGGGTGTTGAATATTTTGTCTCCCCCACAGAAATCCAATAAAATCACATAGCTGAAATTTGTGCCCAGGCATGGCGGCTCCAGAGACCATTCTTTTACTACTGCCCTACTGTGCCTCTAATGACTGACTTGCTCCTTCTTTATCCTCCTGGACTAAAAATTTAATTAAATTGGGACAGTATTATAGCAAAGGAATTATAATTAAGGGAGTTAAATGCTTGGGAACAAACCTTCCATTATGGCATTCAATGGAGAATGTCCCCCCAAAATTACCTATGTGCAGAGGTTTGAGCTCAGTGGATTAGTCCATTGATGAGTTGGTAGGTAAATGTGCCGTTACATGTGGCCTAGTTGGAAGGGTACATCAGTCAGTGGCAGTGTACCTCTGAAGGGATATCTCCTGCCCAGACCCTCTCCCCTCTCTTTGCTTCCTGGTTGATGAGAGGAGAGCAGCTTCCACTGTCATCTTCTTCTGCCTTAGAGACAGCCAGCAATGGACTGAATCCTCTGAAAAGCATGAATGACAATAAAGCTTGCTTCCTTTATTTTGCAGGTGCTGGGTATTTTGTCCCAGCAAGGGGAAAGTGAGCAATATATCTACTGAGTTCTAAGTGTAGCCCCATAACTTATTAGCTCTGTTTTTTTTTTTTAAAAAATACTTAATTTTTCTAAGAAAGTTTTATGTTGAATAGAAGTAAAAATTATATGTGTTGATGTGTTAGAAGAATTGAATAAAATGAAAAACAAAAGTGGCAAAGTTCTGACCTCTAATAAGGAACCCGTTTATATTAAAGTTGCTTTATTGATTTAATCAGTTGTATTAATATCACAAAATTTCAGCCATGTAGAAAAGGAAAGTCTCAGCAGAAAAAAAATCATAGAAGTATACTTTGTAGTCACTTGATGGATTATTGTTGGCTTGTTTTGTGCGTTACTCAGTGATTTTGAAAAGATAGTTTAAATTGTTTGTGTAGTTCATCTATAAATTGTCAGATAAATAAGAACCAAGGGCTGAGAAGATCCTAATGCAGATATAGAATGCAATGGAAACATTTTAAAAGCAATTTACTGGTGTTACAAATATCAAGTTTCATTTAGTAAACTGATGCGGCAATTTGACCCAGCCATCTCTCTGCTGGGTATCTTCCCAAAAGAATTAAAAGAATCATACCACAGTGATATATGCACACCCATGTTTATAGCAGCACAGTTTGTAATAGCTAAAATTTGGAAGCAGCCCATTTGCCCACCACTTGGAGACTGGGTAAAGAAGATGTGGTTTTTCTATAAAATGGAGTACTACTCAGCCATAAAGAATGAGAAACTACGGTCATTCATAGGAAAATGTATACATATTGAGGCCTTACTCTTAAGTGAAATAAATAAGACATGCATGTAAATACTGAATAGTTTCCGTGGTGTGAAAAACTAAAAGTGTAAATAAGATCAAAATGTATAATTGATATTGTGAAATAGGAAGAAAATGTCTAAACGAGTAGGGGAAGTGGGAAGGCTAGGGGAAAAGGTAAAAAGGGAAAAGAAAAATATGTGAAATGGAAAAATCATGGAAACAAAGTCTTTGTAAATAGGGAAGGGTGGAGGCAGTGAAGGGAGGGCAG
This sequence comes from Fukomys damarensis, assembly GCF_012274545.1. Taxonomy (NCBI): domain Eukaryota; kingdom Metazoa; phylum Chordata; class Mammalia; order Rodentia; family Bathyergidae; genus Fukomys; species Fukomys damarensis. Next base: position 37,446,224 of record NW_022900927.1, read on the forward strand.
AGGTATGGGGAAAAATAAGAACCAAGATACATCATGTAAAGTTACAAGATCCCAATGGTGAATGTTACTATACGGTATACCTAAAAAGTACCAATAAACTTAATGAAAAAAGCAACAAACAAAAATATTTTTTAAAAAGTATCACTTCCAATTATGTGGATTTGAGAATTAAGTTCTAACACATGAGCTTTTGAAGAATACATTCAAATAACTCCATTAGCTATACTTTCTTGTATCTTAGTGGTTCTTAAAGTCAATGTTGCTTATCTGTAACTCAACAATTTAACTTTAAATAATACTACCTGGTTTCATGACAAAATTATAAGTCTTATAATTGCATTTTTTTCTTTTATCCTTTCCATCACTTTTGTTCTTATGTATTCTACTGCTCCATATGAGAAAAAAACTAATAATTTATTATTATTATCATTGTTATTTTGTTTTGAATGGGCAATAACATTTTAAAGTATATATACTTATGTACATTTCATCTCAGCCTTCTTTGGATGTTGTCTTATCTCTGTTTCTCTCAGGAATTTGTTTTAGGTCTTTTGCTGGGACTCCATCCTTGAGGCAGGTGTTACTTTATCTAAGGCCCCACCTACCTCACAAAAGACCTCTCAGTTCCCAACTCAGTGTATTGCCCACTACTACCCTCATTGTTGTGGGGTTTTTCAAAGAGTTGGCAGGTAGGGGGATAAAACTTGATCTGTGATTGGTGGCTCTCTGGGATTCATTCTGTTAGCCTATATGTGACTATGAAAATTTCAATTTATCTGGGTCTTCATGGAAACTGATGTTATCCTCTCCATTGAAGATTTATGTATTGCTTAGATATTAGTTTACTTAGATTTATTTACATTCTTATCTTAATATATAAATATGTGTATGTAGATCTATATCATACCTTTGTGCAGTTTGGTTTATTTCTAGTTTTTTGTTGCTCTAACATTATTACTTTTGAAATTCTAGTTGAAAGTACAAGGTCCTCTTATTGTTAAGACATCTTTTGACTGTGAGGTGATATTAGCCATTTTGTAGATAGCCTATTGCATATGCAAATAAAAGCATTGCCACATCTTGTCTTCTCTTCATATACATTTATACAAAGCAGCATGTTTAAGGCGTGGATAAAGAATACAGAGCAATAGAAAAAATCTTACCAATCTAACTCAGAGCTACTGCTGTGATAGCATCCGGAGTTCATCGTGGGTCACGTGAGCTGTTCAGCTTGACTAGTCAAGGATACTGTTTTTCTTTTCAACCGGGTCAATCATAGGTCCAGAGGCTTCTGGTATCATCAGACTCAAGGAGAACTATATGAACACGGACTATGAGCAGCGAGGGAGAAGGGAAAACATTAGTCTCTGCAGGGAAGTGAACAAGAATAAAGGTCACAACAACATCTATTTAGCAATCTGCTTAAAATTTCTAAATGTCTTGCGCCTTCTTGTGATGTCTACCACCCAGGGAGAGGTAGTAGGAAATGACAGCCTCTAATAATAAGCAGTATCTAGTCTTTAAAATGCACAGTGTGACTGTGACCATTCAACTCCATCACAGAACTATTCATTGGATAATTATCTTTTGTATGGATGCTGGTTTTATAATATCTCCCTTCAAGTATCTCTATTTCTCAGTGCTTAGGAGCACTTCTGTACTCTCACTCCCTCGTGCACACAAAACAAGAGTGTGGAGTATATGTGGGGTTTGTTGCTGGGTTGCTTTTATTTATTAAAGTAATATTCATTTTAAAGATAGTTTTCAATTTCCTGAGAAATTTTGCTTATAATTTGGAATGTTTTATGGGTCCCAAACAAAGTGATTGTTATTTTGTTATTGTTAACTTAATTTATTATAATGTATTTATTGGAATCAGAAGAGTTTTATTACCTTTGTTCTTTATTGAGATTTTTCTTGATTTTTAATCCATTGTTTAAGCACTGCTTAAATATTTTTGTCCTGGATCTCACATACATTTAATTTGATCTATTTAAGGTTCACTTTGCTTGTGACAGTTTCTCAGATGCTTCCTTATTTTGGATTATGAATTTTGAGGAATATTGGTCAGATATGTTGCAGAATGTTCTCCTATTGTGACTTGTCTGAATTTTGTCCCTTGATTAGACTGAGAGTGTAAACACCTAGGAGGAACATCATAGATGACGAGTGGCCCTCTTATCTTATAACAAGAGTATATGTCAGTGCAACTCTGCACTATTGGTGGTGAGTTTGTTTGCCTAGTTGAGACGGAGTTTGTGAGGCGTCCCTACAATAAAGTTGCCTTGCTCTGTATGCTCTTGAAGCAAGTCACTACATGCAGCTCATATTTGAGGAGTCAGGTGTATTTTCTTACAAGAATTTTCTCTGTCCCCATTTGTTCATTCGATCACTTATTTCTGTCAGTATGATATCATGGATATTTCTTTTAATTCTGAGTTGAAATTCAGTACTCTTTCAAATATTTTGTCTCAATTGCCACAATTTTGTCCAAGTTTTTTCTCTTGGCTTCTGTGGTGTTGTGACTTACTCCAATCACTGTGAGACTTTGGGCTTTACAAGTTACGCCAGACTCATCTTCTGTATTTCTCACCCCTTCCCTCAAATCAGCTATTTTTTTTCTACGGAGCTTTAGCTCTTTTTAATGAGAATATTAGAAACCAACACCTGGGTGCTAGATGAATTGTTCATTTCAGCTGGGATTTGTCATTGCTTCAAGGCAATGAAAATGAAATATATGTTTACATACTAACTCATGTATTCACACACATAATTCTGTATTTCTTGATGTAATTATTTGTGTGCTTTTTTTTTTTTTTGGTACTGGGGATCAAACTCAGGACCTCACACTTGCCAGTCAAGCACTTTGCTGCTGAGCTAAATAAACCAAGCATAATTACATGTTGATGTGTCCAACTCTTAACCCAACAGTAAATGGATCATTCTGTCTAATAGTATCACCAGTATGTAAACTCACACTCCAATGATCAGAAACCTGAGTCCTACCACTCACACCTTTCAACTTAGTACGTATATGTGTGGATAGCAATATTAGAAATGCTAACTCATATCTATGCTTATATTGAGCCATACACCTCAGCACAATTCAAATAAATGGCTATAGCATAGGAAGTTCTACTTTTTGTCATCAATAGTAGTAAATTTGAAACCAATAAGAGAGTAAGTCAATACAAACACATTTGGTAAATTCTGAAATGACTTACATTTCAAAGAAGACATAATACACGAAATGACGAAATATTTCTCATTTAATATTAATGAAATACTACATAATCAAAAAGCAAACAAGCAGGGCCGGGAATTTAGTTCAGCGGTTCAGTGGCCTGCCTCACAAGTGCAAGGACCCGAGTTCAATCCCCGGTACCAAAAACAAAAACCAAGCAAAACAAAACAAAAAAATTTCTCTCCCATTCTTTGCAGCTTATGAGGCCCTTTAAGCAACACTATTTCAATGTCTAGTCAGGCAAGCCATTTGCATCTCAATCTTACCCTTCCATCTTGCTTACTTTCAGGCAATACAGCAGTCAGTAATGAAAACTTAGCCTGTTCTGAGTATGCATCTCATTTACAAATGCACAGGTACATAACTTTCCAAATAACTCTGCACTTAACGGATTTCCAGCAAAATTTCCACTAACTTCTCTTCTCTGGATTTGACATATTTTTCTTTGCCTCATCATTATCATTTTTTTTTTTGCCCCAGATGACAATAAATTGTTCAGTTTTCTTACATTGTTTTGGAGGAATGATACATGAATCTGTCTTGAGTAAATTCCAAGTTAGGAAAAAACAAGACAAGTGCCTTATGTCAAGCCTTCAGGAAGCTTCCAGGAAGTCAAAACAGAAAACACAGTTCCTTAAGCCTGATTTCTGCTCGTTTCTATAGATCCAGGGAGCAGTTCTAACACTTGTGTTGTGAGCAGCCATTTCAAGATCCCCACTAAACTGGAGAGAGATGTATATGAAGGCAAGTAAAACTGCTGCAGTGTTTTCTTACTGTTTATCTGGTTTTAGCATTCACCTGATTGCTATAAATGTTTGACTACTTTCTAGAGCCCCGACAATCCTAATTCTGATAGATTTTGATTGATTTTTGTTTTCTGTGTAGGGATTGGTCTGTTGAGTTATTGCAACTATTTTGGCTTTTTGCAGTACTAGAGTTTGAACCCAAGAATGAATTTTGATTCCTTAAGCTGTATCTTTCATATTTTTGAAATTTTATTAAAGGCCAAATTATCTTTTTTTCTTTATGAATGATACTTTTAGTGTTTTATCTAAAAATTCTTTGTCACACATAGCTTACTCATTGAGGTTTTCTGTTACATCGTCTTCTAGATGTCTTATACTCTCTCATTTAGGAGGAAGGTACAGTTTGAATTAAGTTTAGTAAAAAGGGTAGGTCTTGTCTAGGTTTCTTTTTTCTTGCATGTGGATGTCCATGTTGACAAGACTGATCTTGCTCCATTGACTTGATTTTTTTCTGCTAAGCCCAGTTGAGTATATTTATGAGTTTTCTTCTTGAGATCCCTATTTTTTTCTTTCATCAATACCATACTCCCTTGTATACAGTATATTTATGGTGAGTTATAACACCAGAAAATATTCTTCAATTTTGCTCTTATTATTGTGCCAGATCTTTTATATATTTTTCTTCTTCCATCATTTTTACAATGATTTTCTTTTTTTTTTCATTAAGTTTATTGGAACTTTTTTAGGTATACAGTACAGTTACATTCATCACTAGGATCTTGTACCTTTACATGGCTTCTATTGGTTCTTATTTTTCTGCATACTCCTGCCTTCCCTTCAGGCTCTCTACCCTTCTGTATTTACAAAGAATTGTTTCCATTTTTTCCTTTTCTCATATTTTTTCTTTTCCCTATTTTCCTTTCCCCTACCCTTCCCACTTCCCCTACTCCATTAGCATATTTCTTCCTATTTTACATTATCAGTTATACAATTTGAACCTTATATATACTTTTAGCTTTTCACACTAGAGAAACTATTCAGTGTTTAAACATGTGTGTCCTATTTATTTCTCTTAATAATATGGGGTCAATGTGCATTCATTTAGCTACAAATAACTATAGTTTCTCATTCTTTGTAGCTCCATTTAAAAAAAAAACCCACATCTTCTTTATCTTCTTTATCCAGACTCCAGTTGATGGACACTTGGCCTGTGTCAAAATTTTAGCTATTATAAACTGTGCCACGATAAACATGGGTGCTCAAATATCACTGTGGTGTGATTCTTTTAATTCTTTTGGAAAGAAACCCAACAGAGGGATAGCTGGGTCAAATAGGACCTCTAATCCTAGTTTTTGGAGGTGTCTCCATATTGATTTCCACAGTGGTTACTCCAGTCAGCATTCCCACCAACAAATTTTTTACTCCCCACAACCCTGCCAGCCTTGTTAATTGCTTTATTTCTTTATTGCAGCCATTCTTTCTAGGATGAGGTGGAATCTCAGCATTGTTTTATTCTGCATCTATTGAATGACCAGTGATGTTGGACACATTTTCATATATTTATTTTCTGCTTTACTTGTTTGGCTGAGAAATGTCTGTTTATTTCAGATGCTAATTTTTTGAATTGGATCTTTATATTTGGGGGGGCTTGATTTTTTTTAGTTCTTTATATATTCTAGATAGTAGACTTTTGTCTCAGGAACAGTTGGTAAAAATTTTTTCCCACATTGTAGGTTGTCTCCTAGTTCTGTTGGTGGTTTCTTTTGCACATGCAGAAGCTTTTTAATAAGATGACATCCCAGTTATTGATTCTTTATGCTAGTTCCCATGCAACTGAGGATTTGTTTATAAAGTATTTTGCTATGCTGATATATTCAAAATTTCTACCTAACTTGTCCTCCTGAAAGTTTAGTATTTCTATCTTAATATTTATATCTTTAATCCACTTGGGTTTTAGTATATTGTATGGGGAAAGATGGGTCTAGTTTTAATCTTTGGCAAGTTGACATCCAGTTTTTCCAACACAATTTATTGAAGAGGCTATCTTTCCTCTGTTGTGGATTGATTCTGTGATTTCTCTATCAGTGAGTCTGTTATTTCTGTACAGAAAGCTATTAATTGTTGACTGTTCTACAAGAAGGTTATTTATTTTTTAGTGTTGCTTTGTATCCCAAAACTCTACTAAATAAATCTGTCAATTAAGTCTAGAAGTCTTTTGGCAGAGTTTTTTGGGTCTTCTATGCAAAGTATCATATTGTCAGCAAATGATGACAGTTTAAATTCTTCCTTTCCTATCTCTATTCCTTTTATTTCTTTCTCCTGTACAACTGCTGTGGATAATGTTTCCAGAACTATATTGAACAGGAGTGGTAACAAGGGCCATCCTTGTCTTGTTCCTGATTTTAACATGAAGGTTTTCAGTTTTTTGATCATTTAGTATGATGTTGGCTGTTGGTTTTTCATAGATAGATAGGCTTTATCAAATTGAGATAAAGACCATCTATTCCAGTTTTCTGCAGAGTTTTACTCATGAATGGGTACTGAATTTTGTCAAATGCTTTTTCTGCATCTATTGAGATGATCATATGGTTTTTTGTCCTTGACTCTGTTAATATAGTGTATTACATTTGTTGATTTATGTATGTTGAACCATCCTTGCATCCCTGGAATAAATCTGACTTGGTCAGAATGTATGATCTTCTTGATGACCTTCTGTATTCTGTTTGCCAGTATCTTATTGAGGATTTTTGCATCTATCTTCATTGGGGAGATTGACCTCTAGCTCTCTTTTTTGGTTTGGTCTTTTCCTGGTTTTGAAATCAAAATAACACTTACTTCCAGGAATGAATTTAAAAGTATTGCTTCCCTTTTTATTTCATTGAAAAGTTTAAAGAGTTTAAATAGTTCTTATCTAAATGTTTTGTAGAATTCAGCAGTGAAGCAAGCCGTCAGGACCTGGGCTTTTCTTTGTTGGTAAAGTTTTAATTACACTTTCAGTTTCACTGATTGTAATTGGTGTGTTGAGAATTTTTTATCTGAGTGTTCAACTTTGGTAATTCATATGTATCGAGAAATCTGTCCATTTCCTCTGTGTTTTCCATTTTGTTAGAGTAAAGGTTCTTGAAGTAGGCATTGGTGATCCCTTGGATTTCTGCTGGATCTTTTATGACTTCACCTTTTTAATTCCTAATTGCATCAATTAGAGCCTTTTCTTCTCTTTCTTTTTTTTTGATAAGGTTGGCTAAGCATTTATCAATTTTATTTATTCTTCTAAAACACCAGCTCTTCAATTCATTGATTTTTTTATGTGTGTGTGTCATTCTCTTAGTCTTCATTGGATAGATTTCTGCTTTGATCTTTATAATTACCTCCCTTGTACAAGCTTTTGATTTCTCATGCTATTCTTTTCCTAGGAGCTGAAGATTCAGCATTAGGTTCGTTATTTGGGCTCACTCTGTTTTCCTAGTGTGGGCATTCACTGCTATGAATTTCTCTCATAGAACTGCTTTCATTGTGTCCCATAGATTCCTGTATGTTGTATTGGCATAATTATGTATTATAAAAACTGTCTAATTTCTTCTCTAATTTCCTCTGTGACCCATCGGTTGTTCAGGAAAATGTTGTTGAATTTCCATATGTTTGTGAAGTTCTTGTAGTTTATTATACTATTGATCTCCAATTTAATTGCACTATGGTCTGATAATGCACGTGTAATAACTTAAATTCTTTTGCATTTACTTAAACATGTTCTATTAGCTAGTATGTGGTCTATTTTTGAGAATGACTCTTGTGCAACTGAAAAGAATGTATATTCTGATTTTGTTGGGTGGGACAATCTGTAAATGTCTACTAAGTCCATTTGTTCAAAAAGCTTGGTTCGGTTCTAGTATTTCATTGTTGATTTTTTTGCCTAGATGATCTGTCTATTTGTGATAGTGGGATATTTAGGTTCCCCCACTACAAATGTATTACTGCTTATTTGGTTTTTCATGTCCCTTAATATTTGTTTTGTATAGTTGGGTGCATTAGTATTTAGTGCATATAAATTTATAACTTATCTCTTCCTCTTGGATTGCTTCCTTTACAAGGATATAGTGACCTGCTTTGTCTCTCTTAATTAGTCTTGGTTTGAAATTTACTTTGTCTGGGTGGCCTTCCTTGCAAGTACAAGGACCCAAGTTCAAAAAAAAAAAAAAGAAGAAATTAACTTTGTCTGCAAATAAAATGGCTACTCATGCTTTGTTCTGGGTTCCAGTCATGTGGAGAACTGTATTCTATCCTTTTACTTTCAGTCTATGAGTTTCTTTTTGAACAAGGTGTATTTCTTGTATACAGCATATTGTTGGATATTGTCTCTTAATCCATTCTGTCAGTTGATTTTTTTTGGGGTGGGGTTGGTGAATTGAGGCCATTAACGTTAATGGTTATAATTGATATATATTGACTTATCATTTTCATTTTATTGGCCTGTTGTTGGCTCTTTTTAATTTTCCCTCTCCCTGTAATTTCTTGTGTTGCTTACTGGATTTATTCTCTTGGGCCTCATGGAGTTCTTACCTTCATTGTCTTCTAGGATATTGGTTGGGTTGTTTGGAGTGCTGGTTTGATATTCATGAAGTTTCTCAAGTGTTCTTTGTCATGGAAGTATCTTATTTCCCTGTCAATTTTGAAAGATAATTTTGCCAAATACATCAATCTAGGTAGGAGGTTGTTTTCTTTTAGGGCATAAAGTGCCTCACTCCTAGCTCTCCTTAACTTCATGGCTTGTGTTCAAACATCTGCTGTGATTTTGTGATTTTGTGATTTTTCCTTTGCATGTGATTTGTTTGTGTTCTTTAACTGCTTGTGGTATTTTGTTCTTCTGTAGGGTTTCCAGGATCTTAATTATTATATGTCTAGGTGTAGATTTTTTTTATCATGACTAGTTGGAGTCCTATATGCCTCACTTATTTGTGTGTCCAATTTTTTTGCTCTGTTTGGGAACTTGTCTGTCATTTATTCTGTGAACAGTTTCTTTTTATGTCACTTGTACTTTTTCCTGCTTTTTCATGGACTCCTATCAATCTTATATTATTCTGTGCATCATATAGGAGCTGTTGGATTGATTTCTCATGAACCCTTACTATTTTTAAGAGCTCTCTCATTTCATTGTCACCAACTGCCATCCTGTCTTCTATATGTGATATTCTGTCTTCAGAATGAGTCAGTCTGTTGTGTATACTTTCATTATAGTTTTTTTTTCTTTTTTTTTTAAACTTTTGGATGTCTATTTGAATCTGTTTCTTTGATTCCATTTTTTTCTTATGTTGGGGCTTCATGGTCTGCACTTCTTTCCTATGCTGCCATTCATGGCTTCTACCATGGTCCTGATCTCATGTATTTTTTAAAATCTGTTTCTGTTCTAGAGAATCTAACATTGTCTTTCATTCTGCTCACTATCACTATAGTTATCTCTGAAATTATTTCTGTTTTAAATGTCTCTAGAGCCTCATTCATCTCATTATTATGTCCTGTGCTATCAGGTTAGCGTGTCCTGGTTGTTGATTGTCAGACTTTTCCACCTCATTTCCCAAAAAATTTGCCTTTGGTGAGCTGGAACTCTGTGTTTGTGCCTTGCTTAGGTGTTTTCTTATTTCTATTTTTGTTTTTGGTACTGTCCTTCATTAAATTTTTGGGTTAATACTTCACTTTGATCTCCAGAAATAACTGGCCTTTATGTTTTGATTCTCTAATGACTTGGAGACACTCTCATTTTCATAATACCAAAAAGGACAACTGCTTTGATAAATCACAACACTTTAGCCCAAGTAATACCATCAGCAATGTATTACCATTAAGTACAGCTTAGAAAACGACAATTTGTGGTAGTTGTTAATCTCTCATCTATAACCTTGTGAATTAAATAAAAATTGAGGACCAGCCCAAATCAATAAACTCTTCAATACAGCAACTTTATCTTTCAGTATGGGGATTTAGAAGAAGTTGGGGAGAGAGGGATAGACAGATACAATGATAAGGGAAGGTTAGAAGTAAGCCCAGAAGACACAAGAAGATCACACAAACTCCAGGAAACTATTGAATACAAGAGGGAAATACAAAATGAAAGAACAAGGATAAGAATAGAACAACCTAACAGCAATAGGGAAGCTAGAAAATGTACTCACTTTCCTTTGAAACTAGTGACAATTGAGAGGAAAAAAAGAGAAGAAAAGAAAAAGAAGCAGTCTGAATTAGGTCAGGAACAAAGAGGGAGATGAAGAACAATGTGGGAGAGGAAGACATTATGAGGGAAAGAGAAAGCAAAAGAAGAAGAAAATGGAAGAATTTAAAAAGGTTGGGAAAAATAAAAAAATAAAAATAAGAGGAAAAGAAAAAATAATTTTAAAAATAAAATTAAAATGAAGGGTCTCCTTCAGGGTATGTCTCTGCCATCACAATAGATAATATGGGCAGCAGTGTGCAGATCTAAGTCAGTTAGTCACAGCAAGCCAGCAGCAGACCCCTGAGATTCAGGCTGATTCCTGGCTGCAATGTTGAGCTCTCTGACCTCCTTCAGTGCTGAACTCTGCAAGTTTCTACTGCAGGTTCCAGCTGTCCTTCCCCTGAGGATATTCCAGGTTCTTATAGGAAGTCATGATCCCTTCAACTTCCCAACCATTGTGGTCTGGTGTGTCTTTATTGCAGAGATTCCCTTAAATTTTCCAGTGGGCTTCAGTTTTCATTAAGGAGCCTTCTTTCTGTTCTTCACTTGTACTCTATCTTCCACAGCTCAGTACAATGGCCTCTATGACCCCCTGTGCCTGTGAGATGTTGATGCATGTACCAGCCCAACAAGGAGGCCAGAGGTATGTGTGGGGATGCTGGGGTTGTGCTGTGGAGGTGCCTACATAGCTCCACTCCTTATTGGTCTATGCTGCTTCTGCAATGATTTTCTAAAATCTATAAATTATTAACTAAGAGTTTGATTAGGATTGTATTAAATCTATAGTTAGATATTTTGTAGGTGGAAATGGGCCCTAGAGTTGGAAGGAGTTGGGAAGGCAGGCACAGGTAGAGGATCAAACAAAAAAATTAAGATGTATTATTTTATTATGTACGTGTCAAGTCTCCACAATAAATGTAATCATTATATACTATAAGCATGTACTAATGTAAGACAATTAGAAGGTGATTTGAGAAACAAAACAAAGCAAATAAAACTATAGTTTAAGTTGTAAAAAATCAGCCAGGTGTGGTGGTTCAAGCCTGTAATTCCAGTACTCTGGGAGACAAAAGAGTTGCAAGTTTATGCTCATCCTGGACAAATTAGTGTTCACCTTGTCTCAAACTAAAAATATAAAAAGGGCTGGGGATGTAGTTCAGTGCAAAAGCCCTGGGTTCAATGTTTAGTACTGCAAAAAAAAAAAGAAGTAAAGAATTGATGTAACAATATTGAATCTTTCAATAAATAAATATGATATAATTCTGAATGTTATTAAATTTTTAATTTGTCAAATCATAATTTTGTAGTTATGCACGTGTTAGTGGGTCTACATGAATTTTGATTTTTGAAATACTATTTTATGTAGAATAGTGTTCTTTCAAATCTCAATTCTAAATGTTCATTTTTGTTATATAAGAAAAAATTGAGTTTTAATGCTGAACATTTATACTGTGACCACACTATCTGTGGACATATGTTATTTCCAAGATTCGTTTTGGGGGGGTGAACTAGGGAGTTAAATGAAGACATTCACTCTGAGCTAATCTCTATCCTTTTTTATTTTTTATTTTGTGACAGGGTTTTACTGGGTCATGAAGTTGCACAGGATGTGCTAGAACTTGTTATCCTTGTGCCTCAGCCTCCCAACATGCTGAGATTATATGAGTACAACAGGTCTGGCAAGGTATGTTTTTGAAGATATTTTTCATTTACAATCATTTTATCCCCTAACAAAAATGGTATAGTTCTTCCTCTTAATCTGTATAGCTTTTATTTACTTTACTATCTTATCATTCTACCTCCTAATAAAATGATAAACAAAAGTGGTAAAAGAGGATATAGTTACAATGGTTATAGTCCTAGGGAAAGGGACTAGATTTTTAACACTAAATATGTCATTTTTTGGAATATTTTTATAGATATTACTCATCAAGTTGATGATATTCCCTGTATTTACAATTTATTAAACATTCTTATAATGAAAGTATGTTAGATTTTGTCAAATGCTTTCCCAGGATCAGTTGATATTTTTCTTTCTTTGGCTTGCTGAATTTGATCTAATCATGTAAACCTGAAATAAACCTCACTAGATTACAGGGTACAATTATTTTTATGGATTGTTGGATAGATCTTGCTAACTGGTTGATAATATTTGTTTGAAATTTTTATATCCGTAAGTAGGATATACTGTTAGGTAATTTTTCTCTGTCAAATATATTCTTGTTAATACAGTGCTGCTGGCCTCAAAGAATTACTGAAGAAATGTTTTCTCTGATATTCTAGAAAGAATAGTGGTGAATTAATATCACACCTGACATTTAGAGCCATTTAGAATTCTCCTGACTCACTATTTGGAGCTTCTAATGAACTCTTTAATGTAGATCTCACAAAATTGTGGGTTCCCTATCCCAAGACTTTGTCTCTCATAATTCTCATTCACATGACAGTTCATGAGCAGCTTATAGCAATTTATCAAGATTGTTGGTTATGTGTTCCTACCAGCATGTGTTTTTAGCCATTTCTAATAAGATAAAAAGATTTTTATCTGTGACTCCCTGTGTTCAAGATTTTAGGATAGCAATTTCCTCTGTGAACTCACTTCTTTCATTGGTCTATGATAAGGCTTTGATTTAAAAATTTTTAGCTTTTTTATAAGGAGAAGAGTTATTTTTAGAATTTCTACATATTAGAACTGAAACTAGAAGTGTGTGTGTCTATGTGGGGTGTGTGTGTGTGTGTGTGTGTGTGTGTGTGTGTGGTGTTTTAGGTGGAAAAAGATTTAGCTTACTATTTTAATTTTCTGTGCTGTCAGCTATGGTTTTAAAAAGTACAAAATAGCCAGCATGAGATAGCCAGTTAAATAATAGTTTTCTTAAAAAATTATGTGATGTATGTTATATGTGTCACCACGTTTAGAGATGCTCAGTCACCAAATAGTCAAAACGGTGTCACAACTAAAATTAAAGGTTAGACATTATTAACTCCTAAGATACATTTATAGGACAATATATGTTCTCTTCAGATGGCATCCTAATAAAGGATAACAAATAAGAGTTTTGTTTATGTCATTTAACGTCGTGATCAGATGAAGGTGTTTAACTGAAAGCATCATGTTTGTCATACAAAAATACTATGTGTGGCTCTTGACCTTATGTTTTTCTATATAATGTGTAACTGTTGTTTGTTAACATTTTGCAGGGATTCAATTCAACTGCTAAAACAGCCACGTTTGATAAAAAATAGCAGACCCCTAACTGTGCTTTATATTTCAAAGTGCTTAATATCCAGTCAAAATTATAATTATTAAGCTCACTGTTCCTACTGTGCTACTAATGTCACTGATCTCTTCTGGGTGTTCAACAGCTAAAGTTTGGAGACCAAAACTGGAAAGGTAACTGGGCTAGGAGGATAGCCAGTATTTCAGCCCTAGCTCCTCAAGGTCGGTCAACAATGAATCCAGGACATGAGGGAACCTTTTCTACAGAATTCTACATCTTTTGTAAGTCACTCAACCTCCTGAGAAGGGAGATTGCTGGACTCCAGAAGACAAATGTACTGTTTGCCAAAGGAGGGTCACCAAGAGGGAAAAGTCTCCCACTCTTTCACTGAACAGAACATGATCAAGTAAGGCCATGACCCATGCTGATGGCTGACACTGACAGAAGAGCCTCTTTGATAGGCTCTGTACATGGTTTCAAAGCAATGCCTGAAGAGACTTAACTGACCTTGATAGGTAGCAAGAGTTTCATGTTGATTGACACAGGTCTCACTTTAACTTGGTCTTAAACACCCAGCAGAAAAGAATAACCAAAAGAGGCATAAAATAATGCCCTAATAATAAGACTAGATATAAAAAGGGGCTCCAGTCACTGACCCATTTTGTCCATTTCCAGCTCTACCAGTAGCTGACCACTGATATGAATCATTAGGAAAAAAACAATGGTAAAATCTATAAGAGCTAAGTTAGAGTTATGTATTTCTTAGTGAAATTTGTTCTTCAAATTGTCTCTTATCATACAGATAAAACTAGAGAGACTTATGACAAAGTGTCAGACTTATAGATGACTTCTATCAATGAAAGGATCTAAAAGCCAACAAGCTATAATTACTTACTATTTCAGTATGTAAGTGTGACTCTCTCCCCAACCTGCCCTTTCATTCTGATGTGCTCATGCTTTGATTATGCATACTCTAATTTCTTCAAAGCTTTGTTTATTCTTGCCTAAAGGCTGCCAAACTCTAAGCAGTCATACAAATGGAAGCAATGATAAAAGTGACTTCTTTTACTGGGATCCCTGGATCAACCTTGTAAACAGCTCATAACTACTAAACTATACAATATGACTTCTATGTTGGATTCTGAAGTTCCCTGGACCTTCTCCTTATCCTCTTTCTGGGCTATATTCATAGCAATCCTGCTGACCTTATAATTTGGCCCATGCATTCTTAACTGTTTCTTTGACCTTGTCTTCTCCAGACATAAAAGCTATGCAGCTATCAAGATGACAATGCCTGGTACCTATCAAAGGCCTTTAAGATAGACCCTGTGTAGAGTAACTCTGACTGCTGATCACAACTATGGCCCTCTTTAGCTGGACGTAGTCAGAGTTGTCTTCACCCTTTGCTCCCTCATAGCAGTTAGGAGTACTTCCTCAGAGGGGAGAATGTTGTAGATAGGTAAGCTAATTAGATATGTTGTAGGCAGTTAGAAAGGACCACCCCCAAGGAGACAACATGGAGGACAATCAAGACACATTCACTGAAGGCCAGAATTGTAAGAGGAGAGAAACTACTATACCTTTGTGCTTCCCCTGGGGGATAAATAACAGTGATTGATATTCTAAATAGGTTCTGGGAGAGGGGCCTAGGTCTTAACCCAGCCTTTTCAGGAAATAGCCCTGACCTACCCCTACTAAAAACCCTTGTAGGCTTGCTACATGACTTGCTCCCCCATTTGACCACCATTTAATCAATACTACCTAGGTTACTGTACTTGTAATCTTATTGGTTAGTCACGGTTTTGCCCCACAGCATGCCCACCTTGTAATTTTCTATTGGGTCTTATAATTTTGTCCCACTTTGTACCTGCCTCACCACGTGGCCTTGCTGTATAAAACCTTCGAAAGGTGGGGTAAGTGGGAAACCCACTTTCTGGTCCCCCTTCTTTCTCTCTTAGACAGAAACTTTCTT
This sequence comes from Fukomys damarensis, assembly GCF_012274545.1. Classification (NCBI taxonomy): domain Eukaryota; kingdom Metazoa; phylum Chordata; class Mammalia; order Rodentia; family Bathyergidae; genus Fukomys; species Fukomys damarensis. The sequence continues at coordinate 37,461,606 of NW_022900927.1, forward strand.
TCCCTTAATAAATCTTTCCTACTCTTAAAAAAAGTACAAAATAGTGAAAGATAGAAAGAATTGAAAAGAGTAGTGAACATGACAAAGAACTCCTAGCATTTGGAGGTAGGCATCTCAGATTTTTTTTTTTTAATAGAAGTTCCTATTAAACTGGATTGCTCTCAACAGTTCTATGTCTACATTGAATTTTTATATATTCTAAAGACATTACTGGAAATTTTCCCAAAAATATCAAACACAGAGTCAAGTCAATAGTAATCAAGAAGTATACAGTTTTTGGTATTTTTCTTGATTTAAATGTAACTTACATTTCTAGATTCTATATCTCAGAAAAATAAACAGCCTGTGTCATTGTAATATCATGGTTTTGAGTGTTTAAACACAGAATGAAACTTTGATTATTGAACATAGTATACTAGTGAACATAATGAGCAATTCATGAGTTTACTGGTTCTCAACATGGCCTACTTTTCTATTGCTCTAAGCAGTGTTTGCTCCAGTAACATCCAATACTCCAAAGGGACTCATAATATACCATAGTGTGCTGACAAAAACCTTTCTTTTCACAGATGAAACACAGTTTGGAGATTCCCATAGCAGTGTTTCACAGATGCAAAAGAAGTTTGGGGATTTCCATAGCAATCATAAAGATGTTAAAAATTTGAATATGCACCTAATTTGACATGTAGTTCTATAGTGACAACAGTAAAGTGATATTGTGTCTAAATTCCAAGCTTTTGTAGCATTGGCAATTTTATATGTGGGTTTGTATGTGGGGTCAAGTTCTTCAAGAAAAAGCTTATATGCTGCAATTGAATAAAGCAAGATGTGAACAAATTTGTAGCCAAAGATTTATGCACTTAATTTCACAATTTACCTTGAAAGTACAAATTTATTTATATTTTATTTATTTATACCTTTTTGTGTATACCAATCTGAAAGAAAAAAACTGTGTTTGCATAGATTTCCAGTTTATTATTTAGGAAATAAAACTTTAAACTATTGATAGGTATATTCTAAAGAGAAATTAAAATACACTAAACATTCAGATATATAGTTTGAGAATAAATGTATTCTGTGTACTTTTGTACAAACGTTTATTTAATGGTATTTGGGTAATTGAAATTTTCATTCTTACATTTATGGGTCCTATTATACAAACAGCCTTAATATGCTTAGTATAAAACACCTCTGATTAAGGAGTGAGAAAAAATATCAAACATTAATAAGGAGGTTTTAGTAGTTCAAATGGATGATGTTTTCAGCAACTGTGAAAATGTCTGAGCTACAGTACAGTTTTCAAGTTATCTATTGAAGTTAGTTGCATTTGTCCAGAAACATAAACCAAAATAAAAAGAAACATGAATTGAAAGGTTGAAATAAGAAATAAGTAAAAAGTTTTATGGGGTACATAAATAAAAGTTTAGTGAGTACTAAGAATAGTCAATTTAATCTCAGTGTCAAAAGTGAGGTGGCAGTTTTTAAAAAGTACTGATAGTTAAAGCATACATGGAATAAAAATAGGAAGTAAAGATAATTTAAAACATAATTATTTTGACATCCTAAATATGTGAAAGAATTCTAGAAGAGAGGAAGGGAGGAATTTTGATGATTCAATGTATGGTCTTAAAAATTTTAAATATGATAGCATAAGTTGCCAGAACTTTTCCTTTCTGTCTTGGATATTAGCCCTAAATCACCTTAAATATTTTTGTTGCAGAAATGTATTTTAAGCCAAGTTTTTCTCATATGCCATATTTTCTGTTCCACTTTCACAATAGTGTACCGTATTTAAGCAGAGCCACAACTGTTGTCTTCTCACTCCTATTTTTACACCTTTAGTTAAGCCTGTGTTTTGTGGGAAGGTAAAATAAAATATACTTCAGTGCCACTCAACAAACACATAGAGTCTAAAAGATAAAGTTGCTCAATGAAAATAACAACACCGTGATGAAATTTAACCAAAATGAGAAAGGAATCATCTCCTTTATAAGACTTAACGCTATTTCTTCATTATAGAAAGAATATATTTTCTGATTTTCCTTTGCTGATAGAGAAACATGAGCTTGTTATTCTATTCAGTGTTAGTTGCTGGTTGGAAAGATGAGTGGTATGGGGGAGTGTTGTTGCTGAGCGGAGATGAAACACTACAAAGAGAGTAAAGAGGATTTCTGTGAAAAATGGCTAAATGAAATCTGTGATTTCACACAGATAATCACTGTACATTTATACCTTTATTTTTCTGCCATTCATGCATGGAGTACTTTGATTAATTCCATACTATTTTACATGTTGTATCATTAAAGGGAGCATCACACAAAAATTGCCTGTTGAAAGCTCAAGAATAAAATTTGTGTCTTATTATTTTTCAGAACTTAAAATGTGGATAAAGACCGGGGTGATATGTATTGAAACCAATAGTAATGAATGGTTCTAAACTTCTCTCGACCTTCCCACAAGGTTCTTTGAGAAAAAAATGCTACAGAAGATTCTTTATAAAGTCTGAGAATGGGACTAGTATAAATGGTCCTTTTAAAGCTACAAAAGAGAAAAATTAGAAATTAATGATACCTAATTTTTCAAACCTTTAAATCTCAGGAGTTTATTTACTGTCAACAGAAAGGCTTATATATTTTGGCATCATATATTTTCATGGATTGTTATATTTTCATAAAACAAAAGACTTAATTTTTCTGGAGCTAAAATGATGAATTTGATTTTTTAAAAATATTTAAAATGTGATGTTTTGTTTAAAATATATTTTCTATGGTATTAATTTCTAAGTAGAGGTTTTGTTCAGTTGTTTGTTGAAAAATGTCCAAGGGCAGCTAGTGATAACTGGTATAAATTGCTCACTGATTGTTTTATTTCTAATGCAGTGATGATCATTTTCTCTCAGAGCCTTTACTGTTCTATGTGGTCAAAGACATAAATTTTGAAATTGAAAAAATTGTCTAGGCTATGACTGTTCCACCATAGAATTTAGAACTGTTTTTTAATGGCTCTATCAATTCTTTTAGAATCTTTTAGTTTTTGTATTAATGAACATTTATGCAATCTTAGATTTGTGCAGGCATTCCTTTCTAGAGCTTGGAATTTTGATAAAGAAGACTGTTTCTTGTTTCATGCACCCAAGGATATTGGAATCCACTGAACAAAACTTTCTATAGTATTATCAGACAATGATTACTGTAAGGATTGATGTTCAGATTATGGTTCTAAATATGGAGTAGTATAAGTGTAGTTTATGTATGTGTTCATTGTTCATATTTTATTTAGTCTTGATTAGAAAATCCCCTAAATCCTAAGGTTGCAAGAATTGTTCTATAAATATAAGCACACATTTGCCCAAATAACAACAAATATAAAAGTTTGTCCCTTTTGCTTCGTTCCTTCTTTGTCTGTCCACTGGTACTTTCTAAATCATTTATGAAAAAGTTACAAAAATACAAAATAATTTACATTTTTTTAGGATTTAGTGCCTAAAAACTTGAACACTTCATATGCTCAATATAATTACCCTGGAAATTTAGCATTGTATCATATTGTTTACTAATATACAGAACACATTCAAATATCTGAATGCTGAATGCTTCCTTTTGAACTACTTTTAAAAAGTTTTCCAGATACACTTAGTGACTGCACCTTGTATTTCATTGTCATCTCTTTCAGCACAGTCAGCCCAGAGTACATCATTCTTCTGCCTTGTTATATTATATCAATATGGTATTAACAATCTTTGTGGAGTACAAATGAGTTGTTTTACAAAATGTCAATTTGGACTTGGCTGACTGTTTCATCATGATTAAGCTCAGGTAAAACTTTTTGTAAAGAAATATTTCTCAGGTGATTTTGTTATGTCCTTAGTGTGTCACTGAAGGAATAGGATGCGGTACTGAAATGCCATGTCAAGTGTGCAGTGAAAATATATTTTGGAGCTGCAGGAGGCTGAAAAGCAGGTACATAGAAGGGTCATGTTGAATTGAAAACACAGTCTGATCCCCATTACTGAGTTATTCAGACATATAAGTCTTTGGACATACAAAGGATAGATCAATGAGAAGTCAACATCTAAGCCAATACTGAGATTACTAAATAGTTGAAATGGGCAGAGAAAAGTGTTGAATGTAATGTTTTGAGTCAGCCTTTCTCTAGATAAATAAATTCAGATGCTCTGGGCTCTAGCCACTGCTGGCATCTTTATTCCCATGTTTTAATAAGTACAGATACAGGAACAAGTCAAGACTGTGAACACAAATGTGTACTTCTTATTCGTGCCCCAACCTCTGGAAATCCTAGGAAATATTTACACATTTAAAAGGCTTAAAATCATAAAAACTTGGAAATAAAAGATTAGGAGTAGGTGAATAAGTGAAAAATTGTCAGAATGTGCATTTGCTAAGTAGAAATTACAAATAATGCTAGAGAAAAAACGCTGAAATCCTAGTATTTCCAGTATTAAAAATGGTAATAGTATGAACACAACTAAAAACAGAACCAAAGCTCTTTGAATCTGGGCCTACTTTTGTTTACTCCTGATATTTTGCCCAGAACCTTCTCAGGATAATTTTCTATAGTTACAGTTTTCACTTCGTTGCTCCAATTGTTTCATTACCTCATTAAATCTTTCATCGACAACATTTCTGTAAAATCATTTTGTTCTAAATTTTCAATGACCATCTTCAAGTGTTGAAAAGTCCCTTCCCTGTCTTTATTTTACTCTATTTCTTAGCAAGACTTGAGAGAACATAATCCTCTCTCGTTCCAGAAGCACATTCTTCTGTTGACAACTGGGATGCAAAATTTTATGACTTAATTTTTTTCTTCACTAATAGCTTTTATTCTTTATTTTTGCACCTCACTTTCTGCTCTACAACCTGCCTGTTTTCTTCCAACAATATAGATATTATTAAAAATAATATAGATAATATAGATATTATTTCAGTCCAAATTGTTATCATCTCATGATTGGATGGAATAATAGCTTTTTACTCCTAAACTATTTTACTCGACAAACTATATCTTTATGAAGACAATCAACCAAACTCATAGTAAATCCAACATCCATCCAAGATTATAAGATTTATCACCATTCCACTCACCCACTTCCTTGCCATGCTGTAGACACACAATGATCCTTTTCTCTTTCTTCTCAAAGCTACTTCCTTTCTGTCATCTAGTTTTTGCTTTATGTATTGATTTGCTGGAAAAGCCTGGAATGACAACTTAATCCAAAGTATTTTCTAAATAGCTCATTTATAACATTTCATTTAATGTTTTGGGATAGTTAACATTCCTGCACCCATTGTAGAGGCAGGGAAACAAAATTAGAGAAGATAAATAAATTCTCTAACGTAGTCATTTTGGACAAGAATTGAAATGGAGTTCTGAATGGAAAACAACAAAGATTTTTGTGAGGCATTTGAGTTTAAGGGTAAAACCAGGAGTGCAATTATGTCCTGCTTGGCTGGCCTCAATTCACTTTTCACCTTCATTTTTGACACAGGCAACAGCCAGCCAACGCCTCTGCCTTCTACTGCAAATGCCCATGTGTACTTGGGCTGGCAAAAGTAGGCAACTGGGTTAGGCCATTTTAATCTGAAAATTTCAAAAGTGACTATTAATAATTGCACATTTTATTTATATAACATTCTATATATATCTTAATGTTTTGTATGAAATTTTATTTAACACGGATAATTACTATAGGAGATAAACATTATCATTCTACAGATACAAAAGTAAAAATGACAGAAATTGAGTTACTTGATAAATTTCTTGGTAAATGACATAACTGGGATTTGAACTTACAACTTCTGTCAAATTCTACGTTTCCTATTTTTTAATTAAAATATAGTTGCTATTTTCATGACTATATTTTTTTATTTGCTGCCTTTATCTGAGATATTTGTTCATAATATTTCTGGTAACAGCATGAAACCAGTTTCAGATTAGATCTCTCATTCTTCTGTTCGTCACTTTCCTTGTCACGGGGACACAATACCTGACACCCACAAGTTAAAGGAGCAGAGGTTTATTTGATTCATGATTTCAGAAGTCTCAGTCCATGATTGGAAGGCGCAAACACAGAAACAACATAGTGGAAACGTCTGTCACAGAGGAAAGCAGCTCATGTCCTGGAGTCCAACAGGCACAGAGGGAAGGGAAGATCCTGGGAAGGATCATTTCAGGTCCTGCTCCCTTCCGGGTCCTGCCCCAATGCACCACTTCCTCCCAGGCCTCATCTCCAAACAGGGAATCAGCTATAACATCCTCATAATCCAGTCACCTTCTAACAGCCCCACTTCAAGTCCCATGAGTATATCAGGGGACTTTCTAATGCTCCACTATACCATGCTCCTAGGGATTTTTGGCGAACTCTTCAACCACAACGTCTTTTGAAATGGAATTGATCATATTATAGAAGAAATGTAGTTAATTTACTTATGAAGTCTCATTTGGAAAGTAAATTTGGAAAATTGGTATACTTCTTGAATAATAAATTGGGATATGAGAATGTGAGCATGTAAAAATTCAGATTTGGTTTAAAAGAAATAGCATTATGTCGTGGACTGCTTTGCAATAAACTTTATCACAATATGCATATTTGGAGAATAAAATTATGATTATTAATTTTCAACATTTCTTGTATTCCACAAACATGCATAATTTGAAATACTTTGTAGACAAGGTTTAATATTATATCTTTTGTTATAAAAGCTGTGATTAAAAATTCTTTTTAAAGCCAAGGAATGAGACAAGGACTTTTAAAGTAGGGGCTTGCATAGAATTTATTTTAAGGGGCTTTTTTGGGGTCTGATTTTTTTTCACGTTTCGTTTTTGGTACTGAGAATCAAACCCAGGGCGTCCCAGTTGCTGGGCAAGCATTGCACCACTGAACTACAACCCCAGCCACTACATAGAATTTTATAGTATTAAAAATTTGGAAAGTTTCATTTCCAAGTTTAAATAAAAGATCTCCTTTGTTTGATTCATGGGAGTTGCCATAGGGAATGGAATTTTCATGTGTTTCTGCGTGTTATTACTAAAATGAATATATCTACATTTTGCTTTTGTCAATACCATGCTATAGGCCACATGGACATTTATTGAGGCAAAGTATGGACTTTTAATTCAGTCATATCTGAGTTCATTTGAAAATCACTTCTATCTTTCAAGTTTGCTGACTCTGAGCTCGTTTATCAACTTTGCTGAACCTGTTTCCATTTGCAAAATGGGCTTATAATCCAACTCGAATTCTTTCTGTGAGAATAAATTAAACACTGAGAGTAACATGAATTATGCTTCCAATAGCAAGAGTTCTATCAAGAAAACAAACTCAACCTACCTTCCTAACTATGTACAACACACTATCATAAACTAAGATGGATTTGCTGGTCAGGGAAATGTTTAAATTAAGGGTAAAACAATTGGTTTCATATATATTATCATTCTTTCTCTCTATTCTTCAATTTCTTTATTTCTGTATTATTTATCTATGTAAGTTTTTGTAAGGATATTTCCTTCAAGTAAAAATTTTAGTAGAATGGTAGTATCTATAAGATGTAAATGCTCTAGGAACCGCAGGAGCAGACCTGCCTGGCATAATGGGAGAGTTTGAAATCCACCAGGTTATATGTTATGTGTCCAACCCTATACACCAAAATTCTGCAGCCATATTTTCTTGTACCTCATTTGTTTGCAGATGTGCTTACACCACATTTTCATAATAACCCCAGTTTTATTAGTTCAGTTACCATAGTTTTTAATAAAAGATCTCAGTACCCTACCCAAATGAATTTCTACTAATCTCGAAGAATAATTTATGTTTGATAATAATGTAGAGATCATAATTTCTTGTTTAAAAATAAAAAGCAATAACTTTATTCCAAATGACAACATTACCCTTCTTAGCTACCTGGTTCTTTGCATCTGTTTGAGCAAAAATATGTAGGAATTCAGCAGGAGAGAAGGATACTGTCCAGAAAATATGCCATTTTTTTGGCAAGATGCAATTGTTTATTTCTTTTAGTTTACTATAAAGGGTAGGAGCGAGTTAAGCCCAGTATCATTTCTGTGAATGCATCCATGGGTTTTCCAAACCTCCTACAAAAACTTATATTTATTATGGCTCCATGTCCCCCACATCATAAATGAAATAGAGCAGTAGCTTCTGTGGGTGATTCTAGATAGGTGCCACTGGGTAAATTCACAGTTTTCTGGAATTCTTGCTGTGGAGCAGTGAAAATAGTCCAGAGTTCCCACGTCTTGCTGGTGTTTTGAAAATGGACTCTGTACAAGCATCAGTCGATTGCTATAATAAAGTACATGAGGCTCAATAACGCCACAAGGGAGATAGTTTTGTGTAGCTCAGTCCTGGAGGTTTAAAGTTGTAGTGCTGACATCAAGCGAGCTATGATGAGGAGTTCATGGAAGATGGTGATATAGAGTAAACATGTGCAAAACGAACAGGTCACATCACCTGGTTGGTGCCCAAAGCAGTGCAGGAGTCTGGCTCAGACTTTTATTTATTTATTTATTTATTTATTTTTTTTTTCAGCTTTAATTGAGTTCATTGGTACATTTTAGGGATACAGTACAGTTGCATTCATTGTTGGGATCATGTACCTCTACATGGCAAGTCTTGATTCTCATTTTTTCCCCTTACCTCTGCCCTCCCTTCACCCCCTCCTCCCCTCCCCATCTACAAACACTTTATTTTCATCTTTTCATTCTCTCACATTTTTTTCTTTTCCCTTTTTACTGGCTCAGACTTTTATACTTCTCTCTTTTCATAACTTACTCCACAGATGAGTATCCCTTTTTGAGGGCAGAATCCCTAGTGACCTGAGCACCTCCTACTAGGCACTACTTCATAATATCTCCTCCCATGTCACCATCCTGGAGATAAAGCTTTCAGCATATGAACCTTTGTGAAGAAACCATATCCAAAGCTAAGATGCCCTAGACTGGGGAAATGTCTAAACAGATAGGTTGGCAAGACCACTGGTTTTGAAAATGAGTGCCGCATGCACACAGAACATTAAGTGAGCCACGCTGAAATAGAGAATGGAACCCAAAGAAACATTTTCCCCCAGGTGAGGTACTTCGTAGGCCAGAATGAAGTACTTCATCTAGAGGCCATAATGGAAACCACATTCCTTTTCCTGATTTTGAAATGCTCAAAATCCTGCAGAGAACAGTAATTGTAAGAGTTGAAAGTATGTAGTTGAAAAGTCTGGCAATAGCTATAGCTATTTTTCTCACAAATAATTGAACTTTATACTGGACAGTGATTTGAACTTTTGTAGGAAATCTTTTGACCATATTGAGTATCCCAGAAAAGAACATGGTAAATTCTATGCTGAAGAAAAAGTGAAGTTGATGGGTAAAGGAAAGGAGGGAAATAGATTTTTTTTTGGGGGGGGAGAAGGGAATCAAAAGTTGGAAGGAGATGAGAAAAAGTTTAAAGTGATGAAAAAAGGAATTAAGATGTGTTATGTATGTATACCAACTCCTCACAATGTGCACATTATGTAATAAATGGATAGAGCAGGGAGGGGAAGACAGGAAAGGAAATGTATTATGTACATGTACAAACTCTCCACAGGAGTGTAAATATTACGTACTACAAAAATGTACTGATAAAGAAAATGATTTGATTGGGTTTTTTTTTTGTTTGTTTTATTTTTATTTTTTGGTACCGGGGATCGAACTCGGGTCCTTGCGCTTGGTGAGGCAGGCCACCGAACCGCTGAGCTAAATCCCCGGCCAAGAAAATGATTTGAAAAAAATAGAAAAAGTCCTTTAGAATATATGTAAATATTTATTATACTGTTACCATGAACAACAGCTTTATTTATTTTTATTTTTTTCAGTACCTGAGATGAGCCCAGAGCCTTTACACTAAGATGTATCACTACCCCTTAAAATTTTGGAGGGACAAAGTCTCACTAAATTGTCCAAATTCAGCTTGAGATTTTCTTTCTCCTGCCTCAGCCTGACACAGTGCTGAAGTTACAAATGTGCATTACCACACCTGTCTTGAACACATCTTTTATCGTATTTCTTTACTAATACATTTCTCCTCTTTGACATCCCCACTGTTCAACAAGTCATCAGTTTTTCACCAGTCACCAACATGGAGCCAACAGTCCCCACTGCCACTGGGTAGTGGAGAGTCAGTAGCAGGATAGAGCTGTTGGAAACCTCTTTGGCACTGTGAGGCAAGGAGACATAGCTACCTCTTTCAGTAACGGGCTATCTTATGGAAAGATTGATTCTAAAAGAGTTTATGGTGTGTAATAAAAGTGTTCTTTTCAGTTTTGTTAACCACAGTTCTCTCAATTTCTCCCAGGACGTAGGCATGAAAACGTGAATCCACGAGACAGATGGTATAGATTTAAGTAATTACTCTGATATTCCAAATTATTATTTATCTATGGGAGAATGACTGCATCCTTCACCCAACATGAGTTTTGTAGTTCTCTTTTGCAAGTTTTCTAGATCATGAGTCTAGTTAGTTGAAGGACAACACTTGCATCTCCATTCCATTTTGTATCTTGCAGAGGACTGTAATATTAATTATGGCCAAGGAAGCCTGAAAAGAGTTAACCCCACAACTGGCTTGTTTATAGAAGTGAGTCTGGTTTAAGCCTACATGCCAAGGTCAGAATAACTTGCATTGAAATTCCATTCCCAAAACTAAAACCTTCAGACTAGAAGGACAATGTTCTAATGACAAACATATATTTTGTCTATTCTGCTCCTAATTCTGGAATGTCTTGTCTTGTTCTTTATGGGCCTTGTTTACATTCATTTCCATAAAAACCACATGTTGCCTTTACCCCAATTGCTTGCCAATAAAAATCAATGCCTGGGACTTGTCCAGTTGGTTGTACCAGCATTGGTTGTCCTGGCAGCTTTCTTGCTCCTAGTTCTGTCTCTTAGTGTATTCTTTTTCTCCAGCCTTTGTGGAGCAGGTGAGTACTGGAACCTAACTACAGGGGTCTCCGGCAGCATCTTATGTTGCATAATAGTATCATTTTTCACGTTCTGTATTAAAAAGATATCATAGTGCCTGGAGAAGAGCTCTGGGTGAAAGCTTCTTCTGTGTTATTCTCACACGGAGAGTGCAACATTTGAACAGTCACCCATCCCCCAAGCTTGTGTTTTGTATGAAATTTATATAATAATATTTTATTTTAATATAAATTAGATGTGATACAATTTTTGGATGTATTTTGTGAGATGATGTGCACATACAATATTTTTTTCTCTTACCTTAGTTCACAGCATCTCTCATAAAGAACCAGTACTCACATGCCAGTGAAAGCAGGTGTTTCCCAGAGGACTGAAAAAGTCTCCCAATTTGATTAAGCCTAGGAAACTGTGTGTACCTTTAATGTAATTCATGTATAATTCATTTTTATTACTAAAATAACAGATGATTTCTTCTACCTCCAAAATTTGGATACTTTCACTTAAATCTTTATACATATTTCCACAGTAAGCAAGAATAAAATAAAATAACTTTGTTGTGGCTTGAAACATAGTTATTCTAAATATGTTTTCCCTGCAATTTGAACAGTCATGATCAACAAGACTACTGAAATCCAGCCAGGCATTATGACAGCTCTTTAGAAGTAATATTACTAGGCAGTATTGTATTGAGACTTAGTTCTGCTTGGAATACTATATTTGCATGGGGCTTTTCTATTGAAATGGAATATGTGCACATTACAATTTTTCCCACATTAAAGAACAGAACACTCTAGCTCATTTTCTTCTCTTTCAAATGTCATCTATGCAGAGACCCTCCTTGCTTAAAAAAAAAAAATTAGTGTGCTGCTTTACATGAATTTCCTCAAAATTAGCCTAAACTTTAAACACACTATGCTAAGGCTTCTGTTACTGTGTCTGTTTGTCATATTAATTAGCAAAGAAGAGTTGTAGCATAACTCACTAAGTTCTTAGCCCTTTTCAAAAAAGAAAAAAAATAGAAAGAGCCATCTCTCAGAGTCCATTTACAAACTAGTCAGTTTAATCAGCTTCCACTCACCTTAAATCCAGGCTGGCCTTGTGACTTGTTTCGGCCAATAGAATATGCTGGTGCAATATGCCACTATTTCAAGCTAACCTCTCAAAAGGCCAGGAGAATTTTTTTTTCACTACTCATCTGTCTTATGAACCAGCTATACTGGCATTCTGAAGAATTAGAGGTTATCTGGAGAAAGCTGCATTTTCTCAGTCTAGACCTTGATAGACCATCTAGTTTCCAGGTCACCTATGACCAGTCTACAGATGTGAGTGAGCAAAACCAAGAAATAACAGATAAGCAACCAATCCACATACCCACATGAAGCACAGAAATAGCTGTCATTACTACCAATGCTAGATCATGATTATGCATTCTTTTATTATATGGCAATAGATACTTATTATAGAAACATTTATTCTTAATCTGTTATTTCTACCACATAACACTAAGAATAAAATATCATTTATTCAAAAAAAGATATTAATTAAGAAAAGCTTTAAGATTTTGAAATCTCAAGTGTGAAAAAATAATGATACAAAAATTCATTTAGATATTCCTGTGGTACTATTCAATACCAAAATGGTAATAGAATTGACTTTTTCTAGTTTTTGAAATCATCATCAAGTAATAAGAGCATTCTGAAAAAGTTGACTTCACTCTACTGTGGGAAATGAGCTGGTGAGATATAAAGATGATCCTAGCAAAAATCGTTCTGTCTGTAGTGTAAAATTTCCAGTAGCAATTTGGGGCTTGGTAGGTTTGATTAAATGTAAAATGTTATATGTTACTTCCATATCTACCTGCACTGCACGGTCATATTTTCATGCCTTCTAGGCAGGTCACTAGTCCGCGAGTGATGTTCATTGTATAATTGTTTCTTCTCACAATTGGCTGAACATGACGCTTTCATTCTCCATCTTAGAAGTTTAGAAAAGGGCCTGTTGTTTAGAATATTTATTGAAGAAATTATGGAATTTTCCATTGAATCTGCACTTACACGTTCCACTTACTCTTATGTGACTCTGTGTGGGCCCGCAATGGTGTAGGACGGTGATAATGTTAGTTGATGGTGGTAATGGCTGTGATATATTCTTATGCAAGAAGGAAGGAATGCAATTGGGTTGCAAGTTTGACAGTAATGCAACTGTAACGCTAATGATTATAAACAGTGTCTTACACTGTCTTGGAACTTTGTTCAGTGCTGGGGATTGAAATCAAGTCTTCCTGTATGCCAGCCAAGTGCTCCACTACTGAGCTACATCCCCAGGCCTGAATTTTCTTAACCTAAGGCACTTGCTGTATAAAAGTGGCTGTAAGTAGGGGTGATGAAGAGCAACTGCATTTAGATAGAGCCTTGTGTGTTAGCATCAGAAATTCAAATTTTAAAATGTCATTATTACCTAAGTTCTGTTCCTTAGGTTCTTGCACGTAATGGCTCATTTGCAAAGCTTTAGAAAAAAGGATTCTTGAAATATCTTTTACCATAATCTATTTCAGACCACTGTAGTTGTTTTTTCCCTCTTGAAAGACAGATATCATGAAAGAGTGAAGGGACTGTAATACAACAACAACTAAAAATAGCTTTATCCCTTCCTTGTGTGAAAACAAGATCGTGCATTCCCAGAATAAAATGAGCTTAATTTAAACTATATCTGGATGAATCAAATCACTCAGCTTTATTATTATGAAAATTTTATTAGTATTATGAAGATGTTTCAAAGACTCATGATAAAATAAATTCTAATTTTAATTAAAATTATGATAGTGGTTTTCAAAAGGGGGATAATTTTACCCTCTCAGGCCATTTTTGGACTTATTTTGTGATAGATTTGATTGTCATGAGTTGGGGATGCTACTGGAATTTACTAAGCAAAAGCCTGGGATGTTATTAAGCACAATAGAATGCAAAAGTCAGTCCCCTGCAACAAGATAATATCCCCTAAAATGTCAATCATGCTAGCTAAAGAAACTAAACTTACAGCAATAATTCTTGCTCAGTTCAATTTTCTCATCTTTTTTTTTTTCTAGTACCTGATAATCTCTTGCATTATATAGTACTTAAAGAGACTCAGAAATCCAACTTTTTGTTTTCAAATTCTGGTTCTACTGCATGTAAAGTGAATGGCATTGTACAGATATTTTACTTTTATGCCTTAGTTAATTAGTCATCAGCATCTGAAAATTAATAATGACTACCTCGCAAATTAGAAAGGTAAAAATAAATATAAGTAAAATGCATCAAAATACTTGGCATGTATAGGCGCACAATTAATAATTCTCACTCTCATTGTTATGTGAGAATAATAAAAGTTATCAACTATAGGAAATTCTAATGAATATTTGCATCATATTTGAATTTACTATTCTATGAGGGTACAAAGGGAAAACAGTAAGTTTACAGTGGTAAAACCTCTCTATTTAGGGCCAGGGATTTAGCTCTGTGGTTCTGTGGCCTGCCTTGCAAGTGCAAGGACCTGAGTTCAATCCCAGGCACCAAAAAAAAAAACAAAAAAACAGAAAACAAAAAAACTCTCTATTTCAAATATACAATGGTAAATATCACTTGAGCTCACTTTTTAAAATAGACTTTTTCATAGCCAAATTTATATACATAACAAAATTGAGCTGAAAATATAGGTTTTTTCCATAGACTCCCTGGTCTGAAAATATAGGGCTTCTCCACTACCAATATCTCCCATCAGAGTGGTGCATTTGTTACAGTTCACAGTTTAAGTTAGTGTTAACTCTTGATGCATATTCTCTATGTTTAGACAAATGCTCAATGACATATATCCATCATCACAGTATTAGTTTAACTGTCCTAAAATGCACTATGTTCCAACCCCACCTTCTGGTAATCACATCTCCATAATTTATGGTCTCCATAATTTTACCTCCTCTAAAATATCATACAGATAAAAATCATTGAGTATATTGCCTTTTCAGATTGGACTTTTTTCACTTAATAATACATTTTTATTTTCTCCATTTGTTTCAAGTTGATAACTCATTTGTTTTTAGTGCCAAGTACTGTTCTATTGTCTAGATATACTAAAAATTATTTTTCACTTATTTAAGACATCTTGTTTTCTTCTAAGTTTTTGTAATTATGAATAAAGCTGGTACACATATAAATGAATATGTAACAAATATATTAGTTTTAGTTAAAAGAATGTATTACTTTTTAATTATGTGGCTAGATGTTAAGATATATATGAAGGTTTTTGAATGGACATTAATTTTCAGCTCTTTTGATTAGTGTGCAGTTTGCTGGTTTTTTTTGGTAAAAGGAAGCACTGTTGTCAATGCATTCTAAAAATTCCCACGTTTTTATTTACTTATCATTAAAAAAATCTTACCTTAAATTCTTCTTTAGAAGTCTTCTTAACCCATTTGTGGCATATGCATACATAATCAAATATATTTTTGGTATTATTTTGAACAAGATATTAGACTGATTCATCTTTTGTTATTATTATAAGGTTTTATATATTCTTTTGTATGTTTTTCCTGATTTTTTTTCCCTTTACTTTTCAGTTTTAAATGTTTCTTTTGAGATATTTTCAGGCAGAGAACCTTGCTCATCTATATCCAATCTAGTAATCCATCAAAGACATTCTACATTTTAGCAGTGTTTTTTGTCTTTTTTTTTTTTTTTTTTTTTTATTTTTGTACCGGGGATCAAACTCTGGACCTTGCACTTGTGAGGTCGGCATGTTACCACTGAGCTAAACCCCTTTCCCCTTAGTAGTGTTTTCTTAGCTATACTATTTTTGGTTCATTCTTTTGAATTTCATCTCTCTGCTTACATTGTCCATTTGTTCTTTCATACAATCTGCTATATCCAACAAAATCCTGAGAAATTTAGTAATACTTTTAATTCCACATCTGGTAATTCCAGAATTTTTAACATACTTGAATTTGTTTTGATGCTTGCATTGTTTCTTCAAACATTTTCTTTTTCTTCTTTGGTGTGTCTTGTCATTTTTTCTTGGTAGCCCAACATGATGTACTGTATAAAGTGAACCACTGCAAATAGATACTTAGTGAGGTGACAGGAAAGTGTGGGATTGTGGAAGCATTCCATAACCTTCTAAATACGTCTCCATCCTTTAGTGAGCCTGTGCCTCTAGATGGTATACTCTGGAAGTGATTCGCAGCCAGGTACAGTGGCTTGCCTATAGTCTGAGCTACTGAGGAAATCGAAGCAAGAAGAGTACTTGTCTGCAAGAGTTCAAGACTATTGTTCATTATGCTAACTGGGTACACCGGACGTTCAGCATGGATGTGATGACCTTCTGGGAGCAGGTGACCACCACAGATATACATGCAGATCAGTAGTGAGCTGTTACTGCACTCTAGCTTGGGTAACAGTGAAACCTTATTTCTTAAAAAAAAAAAAAAAAAAAAAAAAAAGTGTCTTTCCACACATCCCTCTTAGGTGGTATAGCATGGTTAAAATTGTCTGGAATCGGGTGTTCTCCTCTTAATATGGACAGTTGGAGAGCTAATGGTGACTGGAGTTGCTATTCCTTTTCTTCTAGACAGAGCTACAGCCAGCTAGAGTGGGTATTTTCCTCTCTTCAGGTTAGTCGCTAATAACACTGCAGAATGTTAACCTCTAACATTTAACATGCTGTAGAACTCATAAAATACAAAATTCTGTGATATATTTAAAAGTGGCTAGACCCCTGAGAGTGTTTTTTCTTCACTATTCACTCTGAAAATCTCATCAAGCTGTTGGAGGTAAAACAGTCCAAAGTGAGGCAAACATCCTATTTATGGTCTCACTAGAATTTTTGGCTTTTGGATTTTGTCAAGGGCAAGCCTTCAGAAAGTCATCAACAGGTTTTTTTTCCAGCCATGATTTTCTTAAACATTTCTGCTCTTGGGTTTCTTTTCTGAAAATTTTTGATTTTCTATATCTATTTCTGTCTCTCTACAGTTTTGGGAAGTGCTGCCCTATAATCTCACTGCATTTATGTATCTAAAATTTGTTCATCAATTTGTTCAGCTTTATACTTGTTATTAGGATTATGTTGTGATACCAAAGAGACTTACATGCTGGCTCAGAAATTGGAATTACAAGTTCACTTTTAAAAATAATAAAAGTAAAATATTTAATTGTTGAGTAGTAGTATAATAGCAGAGTTGTTAAGATAATACAAATATGCCTATTTGGAGCAAAAAGTATAAAGTAATATGTAATGAAGTATATAATGGTTTCAGTTTAACAACAAGTGTACTGAAAATTTTCTATTTATGTGGCTGGATGGCCTGTGGAATAAAGAGAAGTTTATTCAGAAACTATTTCCTTGTTATTGGTTGGGAGAGCTTCGTAAAGATGGTCTAAGATTCTCAGAAATTCTACTTTTGAATCAGAAAGGAATTTAAGTATTATTAAGGTTGGAAGTATTTATGGTCTGTATGGATGAACTCTGAGGAGATATTTGTACTAGGACTAGTGAGTCTAATAAAACATATTCAGTATGTGATATTGGCTTTGAATTATGGAAGCAAGTGGCATTAAAACCATTATAGAAACCCGTGGTACGTTATATATGATAAATCTCTCAGTAAAACCGTTGCCTTTGATGATGTAGAAGGCACATGACGTAGCTAATAAACATGAACTTCAAGTGAAAAGGCTTTGAAATAAATCATTCTACCTAGTTTGTCTTTGTTGCATTTGAATGAATCTCAATAAATACCTGTTGAATAAATGCATACATCTCCAGTTTTACTTGGAGATTTTCTAGTTGGAAGTTTTCATCATCTTTATTTAAAATATTTCCATATCTTTCTATCTAGTTCTCTCCTATTAACCTTATTTTCATTATTCGATGCCATTTTATATCCTAAAATTTTAATATATCAAAATGCCAATCATTGTTTTGCATCAAATACTTCAGCATTGATTATTTACTAAACTCCTTTGTGGGTCAATGATAAGGCCTCTGTTCATTGTGCTGTTTTCTGCTCTTTTTACAAGTCTATGGTAATAATGAGAAATTTTTACTTTTCAAAATGGTCCTCCTTAGTTTACTCAGTACCTAGTTTTTATTAATAATTCTTGTACTCATATGAAATGATGAATTAATCTATGGCTATGAAGTTAAAAATATGAAACTATTATGATCATTTAAAATATCAGTTTAACTGTGACATTTAAAATGATGCAAATATTAATGTACATATACAATATCTCAAATCTTGTTATGATAAAATTTATGATTCAATAGATGTGGTATTGGAATGAGATCATTTTCTAACCTCTTCTTCAGGGATGGTCCATACATCACTTTTTTTTTTCCTCATTGAATTTATTGGTACATTTTAGATATACAATACAGTTACATTCAAGTCCATACATCTTTTTTTTTTCCTCATTGAATTTATTGGTACATTTTAGATATACAATACAGTTACATTCATTATTGGGATCTTGTTCCTTTACATGACAGGTCTTTCTTGGTTCTCATTTTTTCCTCTTGTCCCTGCCCTCCCTTCACCCCCTCCAGCCCTCCTCCTTTACAAACACTTCATTTCAATTTTTTCATTTTCTCATATTTTTTTTCTTTTCCCTTATTAGCTTTCCCCTACCCTTCCCAGTTTCCCTACACCTTTAGGCCCTTTCTTCCTATTTCACATTGTCAGTACTGCATAGGATCCTAATAACATACACCACTTTTAACAAAGCTTTAACAGTGTAATTTTTCCTAAGAACAGGGAAAGAACACAAAGAAAAAGCATTAGCAAAGTCACTGAGACAGAAAATTATTGTTACTTTTAGAGAATTATTTCATTTTTGTGACAATGTAGAATTTCTAGAAGAAAAATTATTAGTAAGTTAAGGCTGTGTTATAAAGGTGCTGGAAAGCTACAGTGAGAAATGTATACCTAGTAGAGCTGACAGTACCAAATCTTTTCACAATTAAATGAATGGAGCTTCAAAGTGTGTGTGGGGGGGGAGGGAGAAAGAGAGAGAGAGAGAGAGAGAGAGAGAGGGAGGGAGGGAGAGAAGAGAGAGAGAGACAGAGAGAGAGAGAGAGAGAGAGAGAGAAAGCAGTGGGAGATATGGGTTTGTTAGAGAGAGAGAAAATTAATTTTGGTTCCCTGAATTGTAAAAAATCATTTTGGCAAAAAAAATATCAAAAGCAAATAAGACATAAAATAACTGGAGAAATGTATTATTGGAATTAAGTATTGATGTTTAGTATCAAGAGAATATTTCTAAGTCACTACAGGGCAGTATGTGTAGTCAATACCATCTTACCACATACCTCTTGTGACTTTGGATTATATGAAATAGCAGATTGGCCTAAATTAGGTACAGGAAAGTATTTCACATTGTTTTTGTACTTGTTTAGTTATTACTTCCTGCTTGATCTAGTTGACTGAAACAGAAT
Organism: Fukomys damarensis; assembly: GCF_012274545.1. Taxonomy (NCBI): domain Eukaryota; kingdom Metazoa; phylum Chordata; class Mammalia; order Rodentia; family Bathyergidae; genus Fukomys; species Fukomys damarensis. The sequence goes on from NW_022900927.1 coordinate 37,481,055, forward strand.
CATACTAATAAGCAAGCCAGCATAAAATTTATTTCAGTTAATGGCCCAGTAAACAGCTTTACATTTGTTGTGGTTAGGTATAAAGAGCTGTACAAATATATTGAGTTTATTTTAGCTTTTGAATAATTTTCTGGTTGAATAATTGAATAAAAATGCTGGTTGACTCATCCAAAATATACTTAGTAGCATTCAAGTACACATAATACTAAACCCCAAGATTTCTGCACTGAGACTGGTGAATTTATGGGAACTGATATGGTGGGTGAAGTTCAGCAGGAAAATGAATGTGGCCTTTTGCAATATGTGTATGCCCATGAACAAGCATTCTCAGTAGAGCTTGCTTAACCCTGATAGGCTGATGAGTGACAAAAACAAGAAAGGTTGAGTTCATATTAAAATCCACATCGTCCCTTTTATGCTGCTTATTTATAAAATAAAACACTTTTTATATAGTTGAATCCAAAATCATCCAATTGATGGTTGTTTGTTAATATATAATTAGGAAAAAACAGATTCTGAGAATCACATGAGCAGGATCCTTTGCTATGTTACAGGAAGACAAAAATTGTATTTTGTGTGTGTGTGTGTGTGTGTGTATGTGTGTGAACCTGTTAGTTGTACCAAGGAGGCATTGGTGGTATAGTGTTTAGCACAGCTGCCTTCCTATTAGCTGTACCTGACACTGAAGAAAGAAAGTCATAATATATGTATGTTTGTAGTTGACCAATGGATCATTATCTCTATCTATCTATCTATCATCTATCTATCTATCTATCTATCTATCTATCTATCTATCTATCTATCTCTATCTATCTATCTATCTATCTATCTATCATCTATCGTTCTGTCTCCTGTTATCTATCATCTATCAACTTCTCTATTTTAAATTTTGAGACACTAAATTGGTAAACTGTGGTTCTCCTGCTTCAACCTTCTGAAATCCTGAAAATGCATGTGTGTGCCACCATATCTAGCACTTTAAATTGGGTTAATTGTCCTTCTTCTTTCTTGTGTTGAGTTCCTTATGTATTCTGGACACCAATTCTCTGTCAAATCAGTTTTTCTCCCAGGCCCTAGGTTATTTCTTGACTGTTATTTCTTTTCCTTTGCAGAAAATTCTGTTTGATAGAACTTCATTTGTCTAGATTTGCTATTATTTCCTGCGTTTTAAGAATCACATCCAAGAAGTCTTTGTCTATTCCAATATCTTTAGTGTTTTCTCCTAAGTTTTTTTCCAGGGGCTTCATAGTTTCAGGTCTTAGAATTAGACTGTTGACTCAGAGTTGGCTTTTCTACAAAGTAGGTATCTACTTTTATTCTTTTGCATATAATATATATATGTGTGTGTGTGTGTGTGTGTGTGTGTGTGTGTAAATATATCCAATTATATTTGTATATGTGTATATATCCAGTTTCCCAGCATCATTTGCTTAAAAATTGTCCTTTCTCCAATTCATGCTCTCACTAAATTGAAATTCATCTTTTCCACTTTTTTTTCTTTTTTGGTAGAATTTTTAGATATTTTTTCTACATATAAGATCATCTCATTCACAATTATAGATAACTACACTTCTTCACTTCTAGTTTGTATGCATTTTATTTTTTTCTTGCCTAAGTGCTCTAAAACTTCTAGTACTACATTGAATGACAGATATGACAATAGACATTTTTGTGTTGTTTCATATCTTAAATGTTTTTCGCTATATAAACTTATTTCTAGAGTTGTCTTTATGTTATCACATGGGTTTAGTAAGTTGTATTCAATTCTTGGTGGGTTTTTTTTTTTTGGATAGTTGTCCCTTTTTTCTTTTTCAGTTAATCCAATAGTAGTTAATGCTATGATGTTAAGTTTCCATAGAATTTCTAAAGTTCCCCTTCTTACTAATTTCTGGCATTATTTAAGCATAATCAGAAAAGATAAATAGTTTAATTTGTTTCTTTTTTTAATTCTTTGGGGCTTCTTTTGTGACCTAACATATGATCTACCTGGTGCCTTTCATATGCTGATGAGAAGAATGTGGATTCTTCATCTACTGGATATGATATTTCTGTAAATGTCTGTTAAGTCTGTTTAGTCTATGATATAGTTTAATCCCAAAGTTTTCAATTGATTCCTGCCTGAAAGATTTGCTTATTTATGAAAATAATGTCTTCATCTTCCACATATTATTGCATTAATCTATCATTCCCTTTTTTTCTTTTTTTTAATTTTTATTGAGTTTATTGGTACAATCTAGATATACATTCATCATTGGGATCCTGTACCTTTACATGATATGTCTTGATTCTCATTTTTTCCCCTTGTCCCTGCCCTCCCTTCACCCCCTCCTCCCTTCCCCATTTACAAACACTTTATTTCCATTTTTTCATTTTCTCACATTTTTTTCCTCTCCCTTATTACCTTTCCCCCACCCTTCCTACTTTCCCTACACCTTTGCCCTTTACTTCCTATTTCACATTATTAATTATCTCATTAGGATCTTGTGCACTATTATAGTTTTTCACACCAGAGAAACTATTCGGTATTTCAGTTAAAGAAATCTCTACATGAACATTAAAAATAGGGAATCCTAAAATAAAACTAAAAAGCAAAGTAAAAGAGAAAAGGCAATGATGTAAAATTAAAATAATCCTTAATTCTGAAGATGAAAATGGTCTTGTAGTCTTATATTATTCTCTTTTTATCACTCCCTTTAGATTTAATATTTGCTTTACATATTTGGGCATTACAGCATAGGATGCAAGCATATTTATAATTGCTATTACTTTTGTTGAATTGTTACTTTTGATTTTCATGTTTTATGTACCTGTTTTGATATTTATCTATCTTGTAGAAAAGTAGTCTGTACTATTTTATAGTGTAGCTTTTATAGTGAATACTTTTTCTTTCCAGAAGATAGGTCCTTAGAGTGTGGATATTGTAGGAAACATTGCCTATATCCCTGTATCCCAGTGCTAAACACCCCAGAGCCTTGGTTTTTTGGAACAACCTACTGTACTGAGCCATCTTCTGCATGTGAGATAAGACACTAAATGGACTTGGATGCTAGAATTGTAGTTCCAATATGGGTCCAGTTACATTCACGAGGCTGCAGCATTTTCTGCAGAATGTAAGACCCCATAGATGGGGCAATGTGGAAGCTTCTGTTCTTTGTGGCAGTATAAAGTCTAAAAATGCTTCCTTTCTCCAGGTGGTGCTGCACTGCCATAGCCTGTCCTCTGGCAATGGCATGGGTGCAATGTGATCTCCTTCTCTGAAACAAAATTATTGTGATTACTCCAGGTAACTTTCTTCACTGGGCTCCAGTTCTATTATGCAACTAGAATTGCTGGTATTTGGTGTCCAAAGGGAAGGAGTTCACTGAGATTCTCCTATTTACATTTTCTATTACAATGGGAAGAACCCTGACCATGGAGCAAGGGGCACAATTACCGGTATGTGCTATATCTTTTTTCTATGGACCTATTCAAGATTTCTTATCTTCTAGGGTTTCTGTGATTCTCTTACTTAGTTGATGGTTTAGATTTAAAATATCACCTCAAATTCTCAGATGTTGGAAGGTAATTGGATCACAGGAGCATTCTATTCATCAGAGGATTCATCCATTGATGAGTTCAGTATTGCATGTGTTCTTAAGAGAGAGGCCTGATCAGAAGATATAGATCACTGGTGATAAACTGTAAAGGTGTATCTTTATCTAAGCTCCTCCTTTCTCACTCTGCTTCTTGCTTGCCATGAGATGATCAGCTAATTTCACCATGTTCTTTTAGGATGCTGTTTCTGCCTTGGGCCTACTGACTTGGAGAAATCCACTGAAAAATTTGAGCCAAATGTATCTCTTCTTCTTTAAATTGTGTTTGCCAGGTGTTTTGTTCCAGTCATGAGGAAGAGACTGAGATAGATTTAGTACCAACAGTTTGATTATAGGAGTGATTATACTTGTCCATGTGATTTAAAATCTTTGAGAGTGGTTCATAGGAGAAACTTGGAAAGGATTGGAGATACTGCCAAGAGAAGCACTAAAACACTGTAAACTGTGCTTGATGGATGATTCTAGTCAGAACTTGAAAGACTGGAGTACTGATAAGCATTCAGACAGTAAGGCCAGGCTCAAAAGGTTTCAGTTGACGATCCCCATGATGAATGTAACTGTACTGTATCCCTAAAATGTACCAATAAACTCAATGAAAGAGAGAGAAAAAAGGTTTCAGTTGGAAAAAAAGGTTCCACTAGCAATTGGAATACAGACTATGTTTGTCATACTCTAGAAAAATTCTGTATACATTTTCCCATGTCCTGAGTCCTTTTGGGATACTGAGATTAAAGGTAGTATATTAATTGATATGGTGGGAACAATTTTAAAGTATTTTAATATCCAAGCCTGAATGCTTTTAGCCAGATCTATAGTAAATGTGAAGAGCAAAAATCAGAGTTGAGTGAATTGAAAGATAGCAGCCAGCATTTGGGTCATAACAAGACTTTTGACCATAAATTAAAACTAAGATTCTGGTTATAACCCAAGTTGTTTATATGTCAGGCCAGTCATAACTTGAGGGTCTATTGTATTTGAGAAACTGAGAGAAGTCTAAGACTTCCATTTGAGAAGCTAAGAGAGAAGTCATGTGCTACAATTGTCGATACCATTACTGTGGGGATAACTCAAGCACTTTGAAGTTCATTCACATTTTACTACAACTTGCTCAGGTCATGAACATGGAGGTACAATATTTAGTATTTGTCCTGGAAGTTTTCAGTCTTGCTTTGGTCCTCTTTCTTTTTATATCCCAAATATTTCCTTTTAGAATGGGAATGTTTACCTTGTACCACTGTGCTTTGGAATTATTTGACTTTTTATGATTTTTACAGGGGCCTGCAGGTGAAGGTTTGCCTTGAGTCTCAAACAGGATTTTGAACTTGGGTGTTACACCATCACTAAAACTCTTAAAAATTTTATGATTTTTAGAAGTGGAAAAAATACAGTGGTACTTCAGTTCAGGAACTCAATGTTTTCTACAATTCTGGTTGCAAGCTGAACTGGATAAGAACCAAATCAAACTTTCCCATAAACTCAACACTGAACCTAGCCATTAAATTTTATTTGGTTCTTGTCTGATTCATTTTGTGAGGAGAATCATGGAAAGAATCAAGTTTGTGAACCAAGGTACCACTGTACACTTAGTTCCAGTGTACTCCCCGACTTTACTTTAAACTACTGCTATTCATTTGTTGTTGTTGTTGTTTTTATGGATGTCAAGGCAAGTGCTGTACATCTCTCTTCAGCCATTTGATATCTCCTATATCAGATAGTAATGTGAGGATTGAAATAAAGTTCATAAAGTACCTACCATAGTTTCTGATGTTTTGCAAGTACACATTAAGTACTAACTCTTGTAAGGATATAATCATCACCTTTCAACATGACCACATCACTAATTAATATTCAACAAGTTATTGTTCTTTTCTGAGAAGTCATTTTTAACCTCTCTTTTTATCTTAGTTTATGCAAAACTATGTAGATCTACTCAGGGGCAGGAAGATTGAAAGCTACAGAAGGAAATAATCATTTAAGTATTGTGTCAGAGAATATTGTTAGCTCCTGTAAGAGAATAAATCTTGAAGATGATGAATAAAGCTGTTTTATTCTTGCTGGAGATGGACAAAAGTTAGCACCTCACATTTTAAATGTATTTAAGTGAGAAAAAGAAAACCTGAAGCAGTAAATACACTAAATAAAATTTACATTCAAGGTCAGCATAGTGATTCTTTTAAAGTTTCTCTGTACCACTAGGAAATTTATATGGAGAAAAGCAACATAGGATTCAAAGATCTTTGCTACCATTCTTAAAGACACCATGATCATGCAACCTTCCACATTTGAAGATAAAAAGGTACATTTTTTAAAAGTTTGATGTATTTTATAGCTAAGCTACTCTACTAGTTCTTGGTGAAATTTCTTATATAAGAACTATATGTTACATGGTAAGAGATTTCTTTCTATTGTTAATGTGTACATTGTATTTATGTTTATTTTATAGGTTCCATAGACCATATGTAATATTTAAATGATTTTAGATTTGTATGGTTTTTCTCTATGAAATATTTTAGTTCATACTAAGATTTATCTTATGCTGAGATTTTGGTCAATAACAAAGACCTAGTTATAAAACTATTATTTTTTGAAGTGATTCCTGGTAACACATTGTTTGTTGCAAGAGGCTTGAAATGGGATTTCTGAAAGTGTAACAACAACAACAAAAAAGGAGCAAATTAAAGTATTGGGAAAAGAATGTCTCATTTCTACAAAATTATAATTTCATAATTCCTATGTAAATTATCCAACATTATTAGAAGGCAAAAATGTGAATTTATACTATTTTTATTGTTGCTGTTTTTGTTTATTTGTTTGTTGTGATATTGGGGATGGAACTCGGGTCCCTGACCTTGTGAGGCAGGTGGCAGAACTACTGAGCTAACTCCCTGAACCATGTGCTATTATTGATTCTGTACCTTTGTTTATGTTTTAAATTTGATGTAGTCTGTTATTTTATTTATGAAAACAGTTATCAAACCTGAATTCTAATTTCTCCATATATTCAAATTCTAAACACTCAATATTCATATTATTTAATTTTTATTTTGCATTTATAGTCATGTTTTCTTCTAATATACAAGTCTTAAGTAAAACAAAGAAGCATAAAAATCCTTAAATTTACAATTGTTGAACTGTGAGAATTTATGTTATAATGGAAATTATAAATTAATCTAATTCACTTTGGGCTTTTTACAGTAAAATCATGACAGTAAAATAAAGTTATATTTAGGCAACTGCTTTTTAAAACAATAATTTAATTGAAGAAACATCTGCTGTACAAATTGTAATGATGACAGGCAACTTTTAGACAATATTTCAGATATTTGCAATTTGAACAAAAGTGGTCGATATTTTGATTTTTAGTTTTTTTTCACTAATTTGAAAATCTTTGTGTGCTATAGCACAAGAGTATTTAGAATTATCTATTTAAACCCAAATAAGTTTATATTACATGAAAGATAGCATTTTTAGATAGTTTCCAGTGAAAGGGCATCTTGCTACCTCTGTTTTTCAAAATTTCTGTTTAATTCTTCTTCCTTATAATAACTCAACAATAAAGTCTATATAATTTGTAACTGTCCATCTCACAGAAAACAAGATGTTATGAATATTGTTCATATGAGCTTCAAATACTTTGAACTGTTATTTTTACCTCTCCTTTTTGATGTTTTACACCATATGTTTAATTTTTTTCATATAAGATAATTTTAAATCTAGTATGTTTCCAATATCTTTTGTCCAGAATAAAACTTCACCTCCCAAAAAGTAAGATATGAACAGTTTGACAATTTTCAATTTATTGTTGTAGCAGAATAAATAGCATAAATATCTTCTCCTTAAAGACATCTAGAAAATGCTGCTAAAACATGATATTTATAGCAACTGTATTTAAAAATGTCAAGCACAACTATGGAAGAAACTAAGATATCCTTCAGCAGATAAATAGATCCATGAACTGTGGCATGCCTAGGCAACAGCTTACAATTCAACACTAAAAAAGAAATAAAGCACTGAACTATGAAAATACATTAAAAGAATTTAACTGTATTTAACCAAGTGAAAGAAGCCAGTTTGAAAAGATAACATACTGCATGACTTTAATTATATGATATTTTGGAAGAGGAAAAAATTATGAAGAGATGTGGCTTCCACGGAATAAGGGGAGATTTGGTATCTCAGTGCAGTAAAAATGCTCTACGTGATTCCTTATCTTATGCCTTGAACTTAAAAGATATTCCTTATCTTAAAGAGGAGAAAAGTATAACCACAGCAGTCTACCCAGAAAGAAAATGTTCATGAATTGAAAAATAACTTTCTTTACTGGAGACCACCAAAAGGCAAATTATATCCTCAGGAAACTACCAAAATTTCATTGATCCCAGATAATAAGAACTTTTATTTTTTAATTTTTAATTTTTTTTTCTTTTTTGGTACCAGGCATTGAACTTGGGTCTTTGTGCTTGCAAAGGCAGGCACCTGAACCACTGAACTAAATCCACAGCCTGATAAAAACTTTTAAATGAAACTTTCAGTTCATATTTGGAGACCTTTTCCTTTTTTAAATTAATTTTTCACCAGAGGACATAGTGATAGGTTTTGGAAGAGGTGTAGTGTAGCTAGAGTGAGTGGAGGATACACAAAGTGCTATAAATTGTTATTGGTATGATTCTCAGTGATATATGCTTGTAAATACTTATGGAGATGATGAAAGCAATGGTAAACAGTCTTTGGGAAATGTGTCAACTGAACCTATTAAGATTCACCTGGTTATTGGAAATATGACTCAGAAATTACAAAGCAAACCCATTTAATTCAGTTCAGTGATACAGGAAGTCCTCGATTTATGGACAAGTTCTATTCCTACACCTCTGATACATATACGTGATGTAAAGCATAAAACATTTCACGTGTGCCATGATCTTGTCCTTGTTCTTTAGAATTGTGCCAATGGTTATAAGAGTGAGAGATGTCTACCATCTTTTCATCTTGGTCCAATCTCTAAATTATTTCCATGTTTGCTTCCATGGTTACTGCTTTGCACTTCCTAGCAGTCTCCTCCACATCACCACTGCTTTTCCTCCTGCTTTCAGTCCTCCTGGGCTCTGCCTGAGCACTGAGTTACTCTACACTGTCACACTATGCAGTAAGCACACAGCAGCACAACTGGACAGTGTCTGGGAGACACGTGAGATAGTTCCAGAAATGTTCATAACACAAGATCTGTTTGTATATGTGAAAGTTTGGAACTTGAACTTTGGTAGGCTAGGGACTTACTATATATCCCTTTCGGAGAACCGTTGCTTTTACTTCAGGATCTGCTGGTGTCCGTAGTGCTCTCTAAGAGTAGGTGGAATTCACCGTGTGTAGCCAAGTTCTCCTTTACTTAAGACAGATGTAGGGATATAGAAGTGTTCTTACATAATTCTAAGTAGTTTAATGGAAGACAGGGTCTTGGTAGAAATAGTATATTCTCAGTGCTCAGAATCAGTCCTACAACAGTGTTGTATTTTCGGGAATCTTTAAATTCTTCTGGTTTCTTTGTGTTGCAAAGGAGTGAAGCAAAATAAGAGTAACATTTCTATTTTTCAATATCAAACACCGTCTTATTTAACTTCATACTGGGATTTTTAAATTCCATTTTTGTGTCCTTCATGGATGCTTGTTTTTCATAAACTCTTTTGGGTATGTAAAAAAACTACTTCTTTTGAACATGACTAGAATAACTTCAGGCATGCTTCAGTTTTAAACTCTTTTAATATGCTTGAATTTAAAATATGCAAGAAGTGATAAATTTGTGTATAAAATATGATCTGAGATTTTTAGATTAATATTGTCTTATAAGTGTGATTTTCACAACTTTATAAATGAAAACTATCAATTTGGCCTGCTAATAAGCAGTAGGAGGAATTATTCCTTTTATTTTTACCTAGGAATTAAGGAAAATATAACACATGATTGTACTTTTTAAAATTCAAACAGTGAGAAAATTTACTGTTCTCTCTGCTTTTCCAAAAATGCCCTTACAAACTGATATGAGTATTTAGAAGTAGTCCATTCAAGCAAAAAGGGAAAATGCAAAGGACGTATTTTAAATATAACAGTTACACTTTTTGTCTCCCAAGTGAGTAGAGGAATTTCTGAGGGCTCATCCGTTCCTTTTAGTGAGAAGTAACATAAAAAAAAAATGGAATGATTTGTGGTAAATTACAGCATTCTATGATAAAAAAAATTGCCTTCAGTTGAATTTAATCTTGGTCTATTTAGATCCAATCCATAAACATATTTGTTTCCATGTGCAACAAAGGAAGAAAGCAGATTGATTTGCTCAAAACTCATGCTCATTCTTTCTGAAATGAAAGAGAGATTAAATTTATAATTAGCCTTTTTGTAGCCAAGAGTTACAGGTTGATTTAAGTTTGAAAAATTAGATTTCATCGCTAATACTTTGGTTTCAATTTTAAAGAACATGGGGTTATGTTTGAGGCATGGAATTCATGGGAATGGGTAATGAAAATGACCTCTTCGGAGCACTGTGTCTCTGTGATATTAACAGACCTTTTGCTAAATCTAGCAAGACAGTGTTTTTTTCTATCCTCCCAAGAAATGTACAAGTTATATTGATAATCACTAGTATCGTTTTACAACCTTCCAAGCGTGGAGCCTCTTGTTCACAGTTTCCTATATCCAAGAATGCAACAACATCCTTCAATATAGCAAGATATACAAACAGTGAGACAGATACACAGAGAATCCACAATTTAAACAAAAAATTGAATGTAGTAATACATTAGTTCAAGGCTTCAATAAATTGGATTACAGATTACCTAGATATTTGTAGTTAGTTATATAGAAATGGCTAATACGTCATTTAATCAGACAAGCTATCTTATTATAAATGTGGAAATCAATTAGAAGAATGATTTCCATGTTTGTCTTACTTGAGAAATGGAGATGAAGGCGAGTTTCACCAACCTTGGTGGCAATTAAAACAAATAAAAGCATTTCAAAGTGGAATTAGACCTGGAGACTCCTCACTGATAAATGATTATTTTTGCTAATGAATATAAAAGGCTAACAGAATATACTGATTTACACTGCCTGTTGTGACAGTTGTTTTTTAAGTTTTTTATTAGTACATACTGGCAGCACCTAATATTTATATTCTTTGTGTGTAGTAAAAATATGTAAATAACACATCGTATTCCATTTTTTCATCCCCTTTTCCTCACTTTCTCCTTCCCCTTCATCTTTTGATCCTCTCCCCACTTGAAAAATTGTTATCTCCCTATTGCTTATTATCTATTTTTATTTTGCCTTTATAATTTTGGGTTTCTCATGTAAGAGAAACCATACGGTGTTTTCTAAGAGCAATGTACTTGAGTAAAAAGGGACAAGAAAAAAATGTGAGAGAATGAAAAGAGGAAAATAAAGTGTTTGTAGATGGGGAGGGGAGGAGGGGATGAAGGGAGGGCAGGGACAAGGGGAAAAAATGAGAATCAAGACCTGTCATGTAGCGGTACAAGATCCCAACGATGAATGTAACTGTACTGTGTCCTTAAAATGTACCAATAAACTCAATTAAAGCTGAAAAAAAAAAAAAGAAAGTTCAGACTTTGTCTTTGATAGGCCTGTTGATCTTTGATCTTCCTGTTTGACAAACACAGTGATAATTTTGAAAAGAAAGGAAAAGTATAATATTAATTCATGTTCTCGACTTACTGCATCTGACATGCATGATCACCTTGTGAATCACTGCGAGTTTTCTTCCCTGTGGTTGTATGAGTTGAATGTGTTTGTGTGTTACTTTTCTTGTGAGTCATCCTAATGTCATTCGCTTGTTGTTCCTTTCCTGTAGGGAAAGACATGTTCACAAAAGAAGTATTAACATAGTTGGAATAAAAACATTTATTATTGATGCAAAGAATCAGAGCAGAATTATTATTAAAATATTGAAATTATTGAAATAGAAGTATGACCATTACACAAGGACCAGCATGTTCTTCATTCACAGTGTGAAATCCAACCAAAGACATAGTATCCAGATAGCTTTACTGATACATGAGGAAATATGAATCCCAGAATTTCAAGATTTATATTTGATGATCATCCAAAACTTAATGTATTTTATTGGAGCTTATATATTGTGCTTATTTAAACTATTTGAATCTTGGAGTATACAAACATAGGATTAAAGCAATAAGGATCTATTGTATAACAAAAAAGAGTGAGAAATTTTATAATTTTTCTGTTTTTTGAGAAATATCCTTACAAACCGATATGGGTGTTTAGCAGTAATCCATTCAGGCAGAAAAAAAATATGAAGGAAAATTACTCAATAACCTATTTTAGAGATAACAAAACCTTAGGGTTGGAATGTGCCTCTAAAAGTGGGACACGATCAGCAAGGTTCCTCATTTTATCTCAAATAGTTTCCTTAAAACTCTAGTATTTCCAGCACATCAAAGATTCCATTGCTTTCAAAGTTTCTTATTTAATCAATGTCTAAAAGCCAAAAGATGCTAGAGGACAGTACTACAAAGTTCATCCTGGATGACTTTAGTAAATCTCTATTCTATAATTAATAAATACTTATGGATTCTCTCTTGTCAAGGAACATTGAACTAAAAAAATTATTTTCTGAATTTTTGTACCCCACCTTATATTTCTTTAATTACATGTTAAAATAAAATTAATATTTAACAGTAATAAGATTAACTAGAGTCACTGATACTGAAGAACAGCTGTTCATCATTTATTAAAAATGGAAAAGAACACTAAAATTAGAAAAGGAATGATCTGTAGCTATAGTTTTTGTTTTACCTACACTTTGGCCAAGGTTTAATACCCATGTTTTCACTAAAAGTTAACTCAACTCAGTGTTGTTTCCTTGTTTCCTAGGAAATAAGGCAGTTATTTAAAAGCATTAGCTATGAGTGGCATCAAAGAAACTACCAAAATAATAATTGACACACCTGTTTTCTTTTCATGGAAAGGCACAACTGGAAAAGGCAGAATGAGAAAAAGGAAGGAAGTGTGTAAATTAGAAGAGGTCGTCGACAAGGAAAGTGTGTAAGGTTAAAAGAAGGGGGAATAGCAACCATAGCACTTTTTGGACACTTTGAGTACCCAGGGTTAATACTTAAAATTCACAAAATAGTTCTGTTGAGTAGTCATTATTTTTGAGTCCATATTGTGGTGGTAAAAGACCACCATTATAGAAACAGAGAAGAATGTACAGTCACATTCTTGCCTTCCTGAAAGTTACATTTTTGTTTAAAAAACTTTTACTATGATTTAAATGTTCATCCTCCCAAATTCGGGAGTTGAATTTTAATGGTCTAGTTGATATTATTAAGATCTAGAGTGTTAAGGGGTGATGAAGTTATGCAGACTCCTTCTTCATGAATGAGATTAAGGTTTTTAGTAACTTCACACTGTTTATCTCTCCTTCCCTTTCATCTTCCAAATTAGAAGAATAAATCCTTTCTTCCCTCTGAAAAATTCAGCTCAGGTGCCATTGGGAAACAGAGCAACCCTCCTCACCAGAAAGCTGAACCTTTTGGTGCCTTGTTCTTGAACTTCCAAAGTACCAGAACTGTGAGAAAATAACGTTTTGTTCTTTATAAATTACCCATTTGGTGGTATTCTGTCATAGCAGCACAGATGGACAAAAAAATGTCATTCTAGTTCATGAAATAATAATAGATTTCAAGAAAATACCTACTAAAGTTATGACAAATTTAGTTAGTTTGCAGAATACGTTCTGAAGTCTTTTAAAACCTGTACCTAGCATGTTTGTGGATCATAGTTATCTTTCTACAGAACCAAATCTGATACATGAAAACATGCACTATCTGAACAAAATGATACCTACTTCATTGAAAGTTATTTCAGACCACAATAAGAAATAAAGTAATACGTTGAGTCAGTTTCCCCATACTTTGGAGACTGGTTAACTCACAATATTGGACTTAAAAGCCAAGTTTTGAGCATTTTTAAAGGGGAGTTAAGATACTGAGTTTAACACAAGTAATATGAAGGAATTGTTTGGTAGTATTAAAGCCCTTACAATGGAGACATTGTAAGTTTCCTGAATGATTTTATATTTTGTGTGACATCTTTTGTATTCACAATATCAGATCAGAATTCCATAGTGGGGGAATAATATGTAGCTCCTCCTAGGTTTGATTTGGATTATTTGTGTAAAGGGAATTTAAATGTGACAGCTATTAAACATCCCAGCCGTTATCGGCACATTTTGGATATTTCTTTAGTAATGCCGGTTCCAGGCATAGCTCTATTTATAATTTTTAAAACAATGGGGAATGGGATGATAGCTCTTATCACAAATAACAGAAGGACGCAGAAAGCTGCGCTGAGTGTACAATGACACAGTGCATTAGTGATGTGTCATATTGATTTAATTCTTCTGATCAGTATACCGGGTCCTCCTGGCTCACATTTCCTGACACCTTCTTCTTTGAAGGCTGATAATCTCTTACTGTGGTTGCTGTGCTTTTTAACATAAGGCTTTTCCTTTCATTGTCCTCTAACACTCCCAGTTTAGTTTTCCAAAATAGAATAGCATGTTATACTGAAGTTTATCCACTCTCTCAACTTTCAGGTTTTAATCCATTATTTGCTGTATATTTATGTCTTTTGTAGAGAATTATAATATCCCCATATTTTCTTAATATGGCCTTTCTACATTCTAAGCAATTCTTCTCCCTGATAGAGATAAACACCATACCCATTCATTTGAAAGGAGAGAGTATAACAATTTTACCTTGAAATTTATTTATCTATAATGCTTCTTTTTTTGGCACTGGGGATAGAACTCAGGTCATGGGCTTGTGAGGCAGGTGGCAGAACCACTGAGCTCAATCCCCGGCCCTATCTACAATGCTTTTGAATTTATTATCTGAGATCCTAAAAATACAAAGGGCTGGCAATAGTTTGCTGCCTGAGCATTCAAATGAATCCAAAGGTTATCATCAACCAAAACCCCGTGGTTTCTTTCACTGAGCATGTTTTAATACACCTACTCTTGCAGGGGACCATGGTATTGATTAAGGCCAAAGCAGGCTGTAAAGAGTTAACCCCACAACTGGCTGGTTTGTAGCAGTGAGTCTGGCCAAAGCCTACATGCCAAGGTCAGAGTAACTCACACTGAAATTCTTTTCCTATGACTAAAACTTTCTTACTGGAAGGACAGTGTTCTAATTACAACCATATATTTTTGTGTATTCTGTTCCTAATTCAAGAATGTTTTGTCTTGTCCTTTTTGAGCCTTGCTTATATTAATTTCCTTAGAAACTGCACAACTGCATATTTTCTCACGTAGTCCTGCCCTTGCACATAGCTTGACTTTATCCTAATTGATTACCAATAAAAGTCAGTGGTTTGGACTGACCAGGGCCTTTGTTGGTTGCACTGGCTTTGGTCATCCAAACACTCCACTTTCTGTCTCTCTTAGTTCAGTCTTTAGTGTATTTTTCCCCCGGGCCTTTGTCATACACTAGACAGGAGACTGGAGCCTACTGCAGAGGCTTCCAGTAACATATCAAGGGTTTCCATTATACACATTCTTGTGAGTGGGATCTTTTCACTGCAAAATACCTGTTCAGCATCAATTTGTTGACAGAACGCTCTACACTGTGGCTGTTTCTCCACTGAAGTGCATGTGTGCATGATGACTGTAAACGCTGCTTCAGCTTCTGGGCTCATGTCATCTGTTCAGAGTAAAAAGGATGACCCTACCCAAACTTCTGTTTTCTTGTTCATTAATGCTCCCTAATTCCTAATTATGTGCCATATTCATGTTCTTCATTCTTTTTACCTACAAATTCCCAGGAGATGCCTAGAGTATTTGATCCTAGTTTGATAGCTACTTCCTTTATGTGCAAAGATTTAACAATTGAGGTTTTCAGATCAGAGACTTTGCCATTCATATGTAAATTTATCACTTTGGCATTAATCTCTACACATGGAAAAACGTATCTCACAGGGTGCTTTAATATTCTATCTTGTCTTGAGCTTGACCTGAACAGTAATAGGACATCTCTAGAAACTCATGGGGAAAGTAAAAATGAGCTAGTGTTCATTGAACACTTATTTTGGGTCAGTTGTTTTTTACTTATATTACTTAATTTACTTTATAAAACAACATGTGAGGCAAATATTGTTGGGCTTATCCATTTAGAAGTTAGTGATGGAGTTATAATTTTTAAATTCTGACTATAAAACTCCATCTTTCCATTAAACCTTGCTTTCTATCTCTCACCAAGAGATAGTAAAGAGTTTCTTCATCATGAGTCTGAGAAAGAGCAGTGTGTATCCTTTTCTTAGAGGACAATTGCCTTAACGACCTTGTCGTGCCTGGGTGTACTACTCTAGTCAGAGAGGTCACTCATTCTAACCTGTGCAAACAAGAATCTAGAGCAGGTGCGATCTCCCACTTTTACTCCACTCTTTTTACAACTTTAACGTTTGTAAGCAATGAGTGATCTATTTTCATATTTGTTCTAAAAATATTAAAAAATTTTATTCCATTTCATTGGATTATGTATAATTGAAGCCAAAGAGATACTGTTGAGCTATCAACTTCATGTTAAAAATGACTACAAGTAATATTTCTGGAAATTATTCAAAGTGCATTACTTAAAAATGCATAATTTCTACACTAGTGTATTCAATTGTAATTCTCATTTATTTTAAATTTGCATATGTTTGTAAGATCCATTTAAAACACTCATACTTAAAGTAAGTAGATGTCCTTTTGGTCTGACAGGGATTCAAAATATTTTCAGGATTGTTCCAAGGAGGATTATCTTCAGTATTTAAAACTATTGTTTGTTGCTGGGTGTCTGAGTACATGCCAGGCAGTGTCCTAAACAATGAGCACCTTATCTCTAATCTTCAAAACATCCTGCAAGGAGGATGTAAATTGCCTAATTTCCTAAATGCAGAAATTATGGCTGAGTGCTTTAAATAATTTGTGTGAGGTCAAAAAACTAGCTAGTGGCAGAATTGGAAATCAAATATCATGTTGCTTAGGCAACTTCATGTAGCAAATTATTCAAACAAATCTTTTTAATTGTTCATCTCTCTGCCTTGTGCTTCAATGAGAGTCAAGTACATTGGAGTCTCGGGCTAGATCCAAGGCTCTGTTGAGTCCTCCTGAAAAACACATACATGTTTTAATTGTTATCTATTTCTGTATAATAAAGCACTCCTAAAACTTTGTGACATAAAGTACAGCAATACCATGTCTTTTGCATTTACATTTGCAGTTTAGTCAGATCTGCGTACAGAGCATTTATCTCTTCTCTACTTAGCATTAGATGGGACTGCTCCAAGGCTGATTCCTGTGCAGATTCTCCATATGTGGATGATCTTACTATTTGTTGGAACAGGAGCTGGGCCTGTTAAGCAGAACATGTACATATGATTCTCCATATGAGTTTCACATATGGTGCTCTGCTTTCAAAGGTAAGCATTTTCAGTGAGAGAAAGCCAGCTGCATGGTCCAGTATCTTTTCTAAGTATATCTAAAATAGTCACTCATAGAAACAACTCTAGTTGTTGCTAGGGGAGGAGTGGTGTGGTGATAGTCAGAGAGTTGCTGTTTGATGGATTTAAATGTTCAGTTATGCAAGATGAATAATTTTCAGATATTTGCTCTGCAACATTGTGCTTATAATTACTTATCTCACATTGTGCACTTAAAAATTGATTAGGATAGCAGCTTTCATGATGACTGTGCTGCCACTGTAAAAACAAATTAAAAAAAAAACAAAAAACCCTAGCACTCCTGTCTCCCAATAATTGTGGAGGTTGATATAATGTTAATAAGCACCAATTAGCAAACACAGGTGGCCTAATTACAATGTCCAACTTCTTTACAATGCCTCTCAGTACTTTTCTATTAGCTCACCCCTTTGCTTAAAAACTCTGCAACATTTTGTCTCAGTGGAGTTGAGTTCTGTCTCTTTCCCGTAATCCAACAGTCTTTAGTAAAGTCTTTCTTGCCTATTTTACTCCATCCAGTGCAATTTTTTGATACAATTCCTAATTCATATATCGTTTTTGTAAGGGAATATTACTTTCACTATGTGTCAAGCTATTCAAATATTATTCCCATATTATCAGATCAAGTGACAGATTTAATCATACTAAAGGGAAGAAATAGAATAAAAGTATTAATGGAGAGAAATATTGTGGGGAAAAATAGTTAAATTAAGAAGATAAAGAATTTAAAGTAATACAAAATAATGGATGAACCAGGAGAAGTAAAAGGAAAAGAAAAAGTATAAGCAACATATTGCAATGGTCCCACCCCACAAAAAAAATTTAATTCCTTCACATAGTTCTGGTAATGTCTGCAAATGGAAAATTTGTAAATACATTCAGATCATCAGAATACATCATATTATTCTCAAAATAAAAAATCTATTATACACCTACATCTCCCTTTTGAAATTAAATACAAATGTTAAAAAAGATTATGAGCATCAATATACTTTCAGTCACATAATACAATAAAATAAATATGAATATTACTAAAAGTTCCTGTTATATTGGGGTATGCTATTTATGGTGGTTGTTTTTATAACCATTACTATAATGGTACATAATTATGATTGTTATTATGTAAATTGTATGCAAATCACAGTGATTATTATGGAAATTGAAGGTAAATTTCATTTGCATTCTATTAGTACTGCTTTGGATGGTGATGTAGGTTAATTAAGAGAGACTTATTTGAGTTGATCTTTAAAGAATAAAAAAGGAGAGTTTCTGGTGGGATCTCAAAAGGCATATATACAAAAAGTAAATAAATATCCTTTTAACTTTTAATTTTATCTTCTTGGTGAAAAAGTGCATTGATCAGTATATTTTGTACTTCCTGTGACTAGAACTAAGTCTTTAAGAGTATAATTTAAAATTTATCAAATAGAAATCATAAACCCTTTAAAAACTCTTTTATAGTGCTGTAATCTCTTACTGTGCAAAATACTGAAATGATTTATTTTGAATTTATTGTTAAAACACATACAAACATACCCACTTATACACATACATGTATATATTAATGTAGTATGCTAGTATGAAATGCATATATATAATGATGTTGTAGAATAATAATTTATATATTACCTAACCAAACAAAAGGCATATCACACTTTCTTTTGAAAACATCCTCATTTAATATTTATTTCCACAGGAAAATTTTATTCACATAGTGAAAACTATAGCATCATATGGCAGAACAGATGGTTAGTAATAAGACCTTATTTTAATATAGCACAACAATTTAAATGCACTTTCATTTACATTATTTCAGTTCAATTTGATAAGATGATTAATGGTGACTTTTGTTTCCAGTAGTTTTTCCAACATTAAAACAGAAAAGAGAGCAATTTCAGTGTCACTCTGATTTTCAGAAGAAAGTTCTTGTTCTTATTTTTATTTTTACAAATGTCAGCTATAGAAATAACTTTTAAATGTCAAACAAAATTGTGACTTTGCTCTTGAAGTTTACTTCACTTAATTAATTAATTAATTGGCCCATGATTCTTGAGTACCACTATTCTCCAGAGAACGGATTAAGGGATTGGATAGTGTCATAGAGAATTTATACATACCAAAAGCATTTAATTGTTTACATAGAGAATGAGTTATTAGCTCCGTTGTGAGTGAGGAGAAAAGAATGGTGAGGGAATACTACAAATATTTAAATGAAACTGAAGAGCTAATCTGACTGAAAGGAAGAAGGGCAGAGAAAGTATTTGTATTGAAAAGTATATATATTCATTTCAACTTATACAGTGTATACTGGTGTGTTTTGCATGAGATAAAATATAAAATTTGTGAATATTTCATCAATTTTCAGATTATCAGAATGAATGAGTCAGCATCTGAGGGGTTAGTGAAAGAAGACTTGGATCTGTTTTGAAAGTGTTGCTTGGGTCCTATAAAAGTGTCTAGCTCAGATCCTACGAGTACATGGGAAACTTGAGCAAACAAAGTGTCTTAGCAAAGAGAAACCATTAATAAAATAAAAATCATCCTCTAGAACGTAATTCCTATGATTTAAAAGTATTTCTTATACAGTTCTCCATAATAACTAAAAGGATTTATTTCGTTTTTTTTTTCTAATATTATTATTAGCAGTAACAGTAATCTGACTAGTAGTAATTGCATTAACAAGAATATCTACATTTTCTAAGCACTTGCTGTGTCCCAGGAATATTTGTGTGCCCCATTATGATTCTATCTGATTGAGTTAAATATTGCTATAATCCAAATTATAGAGAGAATAAAACTAAATTTTTAAGAGTTTAAAGAACTTGGTAACAGTATCTTATTGTTGGAATACAGAAGACAAAATGTGAAATCACAGCTGGTCTGACTATATAATTTTTCTTGTTAGCCAGCAAGTTATTCTGTCCTTCAGTGCCTTTTGAAAGACAGATTTTCCAGTGAAGCACTTGATATAAAAAGTGCCACTGAAATGAAGCTTCACCTTTGTGGCTAAGCAGAAAACTGTCCTCCAAGATCATCTTGTTGCAAAGGTGGCATGATAGCCATTGGTCCGAGTTACCTAAAGATTCTCAACATATTTCCTGTTATTTTTCGGAGAGAGAATATTGTGTGAATCCAGGAAATAGATAGTAAACCATCCCCAAGTATTAAACCCAAGGCATTCTGTGCTTTAGATTAAACCAATCAGAATCTTTCAATCCTGGATTTGACTTGAGGGAGTAATTTAAAATCACAAATAGCCCAAGAAAAGCTAAGACATTACTCTCAGTGGCACAGAGGTACCTTATGTTCACAGTGGCACCAAGCATCCAATGACAGCATGTCTTTAGCGCAACACTTGCTAGACTGTTCCCATTGTGACATCTTCATTAAACAATTCCTGTTCCTCCTGTTCAGGACCTCTTACTTCCTACCTAATTTTGAGGCTGTTTCAGTTTTTGATGGTAGTTCCTAGGGTCTAGAAATCTTCCTGCTTTATTATCACATGGAATTGCAGGATTATTTGCTTTGTTTCTTAAAACAATGCTAAAGTGATGGCCTCATTTCCTTAGAGCCTGAAAAAGAAAAGTTGTATTTTGATGTTTTTGTACAAATCTTGAAGGAAGAAAAAAAAAAACAACTCAAAGATCTATTTCTAAAGAAAGAAAATCCTACCATTATTGACAAGCTTAAAAAAAGGCAAACAGCAATTTTTAATAGTTTTGTTTTTCAATAATAAATTATACACTTTGGAAATATTTCAGAAAAAGTACATTCAGAATCCTCCCAGTCAAAACTCCTCTGATCAAAGTTTGGGGAACTAGACCTTTGTTTTAGAAAAGATGGACTTGTTACTTTCTTCACCTCAAATTAAATAGATGAGAAGCTATTAAATTATTTATATTTAATTCTTGAATTGAAGAACTCAGAACTAAAACAGAAATCCTAGAATTTTACTGGGCAAACTAAAGCAGCTACTATAAGTGAATAGAAGGAAAATAAAAGAGCAAGGCAATTACAGAGAAAACTATTCATTAAAAAGTAATTTTATAATATGGGATAAAACTGGTGACTCTCACCATTGGAAATAAGAAAGTGAAGACCTCACACATCTTTTTCTCCAATAGCTTTCAGAATATGTTTTTTAAATCTGGCTGACTAAAGGAAGAGTATATGTGGGAGTTTTTAGGATAAAAATTGTTAAGAGCAGTTGATAACCATCTCCATAATATTTTATTTACCCTTTAAGAAGTATTGTATAGGGCCGGGATTTAGCTCAGCGGTTCGGTGGCCTGCCTCGCAAGCACAAGGACCCGAGTTCGATCCCCAGTACCAAAAAAAACCCAAAACAAAACAAGTATTATATTATGGAATATTTCAAACATACACAAAAATAAAAAGAAAAGTATAATGAACCTCCATACATTTACTACTCAGTTTCAGTAACAGTAAGGAGCATAATCAATGTTCACTTAACCAAACATTTTTTATTCTTATGCAATGTTAGCCCATTTTTAATACCATCTCATGCCCGCAGGACTATTCTGAAGAAAATAGCAGACTTTATATCATTTTTAATAAATCTTTTATGTTTATTCAAATGTTTAACTCTGAAAAATATCTACAGTACTTCCAATGTATCTAAAATTTATAGAATTAATGAATAATTCTGTCATATCAACAAATATGTAATGAATGTCTGTTTAATTTCCTTTCTGCTCTCCTTTTGCTTTCCTCCTCCATTCCTCCTTCTCTCTCACTCTCTCCTCGCTCTTTCTCTCTCTTTCTCCCTCTCTCTCCTTCAGTCTGTTTGAAGCAGGAGTTGAATGAGGAGGAGGCATTCCAACCAGTTGAAATGAGAAATTTTAAATTTCTTTTCCTTTTTATCTTTAATTCTCTTCCCTCTAAATTATTTGTTAGAGAAACTCAGCTATTTCCTGCACATAGGTCTATAATATGTATGTTTTTCACTACATATCATGCTATGCATGTCATACTAAATTTCCCTTTTCTCTACATATGTCATACATTGGATACAAAATGGTCTAGAAGCTTAATTAGATGCAGGATTATTGTTAAAGATTTTTGGTTTTGCCATTGCTTCTTGTTTTCTTGAAAGATCTTTGAAGGTAGCTATTTCCATCATGAAAAATTTGTCACGATGGTAGTTGCCATTGGTTCTTATTAACACCTAGATTTATTAATTCAGTGAGACTTGAATAATTTGATAGTCCAAAAGTATTTTATTCTCTGGGATATTTCTATAATTGAAACATTCCTGGTTCTACTTTATTGCACAAAGGTACAGTTTTAAAAAGTCAGATTCAATACTATATTTCTGTTTATCTTTTAAAACATATTTAATTAGTTCTCTACTATACTTGATAAAATAACCAATTAGGACTTTATTTTCATGTGAGGTATCATTCTAAAATGAGAATATATTACAAGGTTCAAATTTGTTGCAGCTATATCCCTAATGATGTTGAAACATTTCAAGTTTTGATGAGTGGGGCCTGTACAACTGATTCCTCAGTATTTTGATTGTCTTTAATAGTTTCTTGGGTTGTTAATGTGAAAAAGATTTTATATCTTCTGCACTACATCTCAAATCAGCCAAAGACCTCAAAAATCTTGTTCTAAGAGAAAATTGTACTTCCAGAAATGAAGAGCTCACTCATTATTTTCAATGAACAGAACTGATTTTTTAAAGAAAAACATTGCCTTTGAGGGAATGAGATCAGCAAAACAACAGAATAGAAAGTTACCTATGTATATCTGAGAAAACCAATAACAATCCTATTTTATTCAAAATGCCAATAACATTTTTTGTAGAATTGGAGAAACTAATCGTAAAATATAAATGGAACCTGAAGAGACCTAAAATAACAAAAGAATCCTGGAAAATGAGGGCAATGCAAGGGGCATCATAATCCTGAACTCCAAGTTATACTACAAAGCTACAGTGATTAAAAACAGCAGGGTATTGACAAAAACAGATTTTTGGATCAATGAAACAGATGATAAAAAGCCAACTCCATGCACACTCAGCTATCTGTCTTGCACAAAGGGTCCTAATCCTTCATTAGAGGAAAGATTGCCTCTAACAATTGGTTCTAGGAAAAATGGCTATCCAAGTGCTGAACTTGGACTCATATCTCCTACCATGCACTGAGCTAAAATCAAAATTGATTAAAGATCTAAATATTATAAGAGAAACATTTAATCTGGTGGAAGACAAAATAGGTAAAATTCTCAAATATTTGGGTGTAGGCAAAGACCTTCTGAACAAAACCCCAGTTGCACAAGATATAATTCAAGAATCAACAAATAGGATCACATCAAATGGAAAAGCTTCTGCACAGCAAAGGAAACTACCAAAAAAATGAAGAGACAACTCACAGAATGGGAAAAAAATCCTGGTAGCTATTTCTGAGACAAAGGAACAGTATCTAGATTTTGTAAACAACTCAAAAAATTAGACATCCCCAATTTAAAGATGCAATCAAGGCAAGAGTATCCAAAGTAAACACTTTTCAGTTGAAGAAATACAAATGGCCAATAAGTACATGAAAAAGTCTTCACTGCTTGCCATTCAGGAAATGCAGATTAAAACAACATTAAGATTTCATTTCATCCCAGACAGAATGGCTACCATTAAGAAATCAGCCAAAAACAAATGCTGTGAGGCTGTGGGGAGAAAGGGATCTTTGTTTAACTGACAAAACTACTATGGAAAGCAATATGGTGGTTCCTAAATATAGAAATTTCATTTGATTCAGCAATTCCCTTTCTCGGTATCTTCACAAAAGTATTAAAAACATCATAGTATGGTGAAGCACACATACCCATGTTTGTAGCAGCATAATTCATAATAGCTAAATTTTGGAAATAGCCAGATGAATGGATAAAGAAAATGTGGTATTTGCACACAATAGAGTACTATTCTGCCATAAAGGATGATAAAGTTAAGGCATTTGTAGGAAAATTGGTTGGATCTTTGAGACCATAATGCTAAGTGAAGTAAATCAGTCAGACTTTCAAGCTTAAATATCGCATGGTTTCTCTTATATGAAAAACTTAATACATAAATGAAGTATGAAATAAAAGACATAATAAGAAAAAGAAGAAAGGAAAAAAATTATTGTATTCTAAGTATATTTCTGCTTTTGGCTTCTAGTTTAACTCCAATATGGTGTGACAGCTTACTTTACAAAATTTCCTTTTTATTTTGGAGGGTGGGATGTGTTGTAGTCTTTATGATTGCTATGCATGTAGTCTACTTGAGTGGTTATTTCTCATGACTTTGAGAGGACTGTACTGTGCAGCTTTTGCATGCAGTAGAATGCTCAGTTGAGGCACAATGTTACTCATTTAACTGCTTCTTTGCAGATTATTCTACCCTGTTTTTAGCTCTCAATTACTGAAGGAAGTGTTTTGAAATTTTCAGTAATATTAGAGGACCTATGATTTTTCCTTAAGTTTAATGTTTTTGCCTCATGCAGTTAGGTACTTTGTTTAGTGAAATATACATATATATTAAGAACTATTTGTTGTTACAGAACTGGCTTTTATATAATATGATCACTATAATCCATATTTATTTTGAATTACAAATTAATACTGTCAAATTAAAATAGTGCCAGCATGTGTTGTTGAATCAATGCTAGTGTATTTGTTTGCATAATTTTCTATCTAATTTGTTTTTGTATTTTTACCTTATATTTTAGAAATAATTGTATGCTTTTCAATTGCTAAATAAAATGTGCTAGAAAACAAACAAACAAAAAAGAAATCTGAATTCATTCATGGAAAAAATTACTTTATGAGACCCTAGAGATTAAGCAGCACATTGTGAAACCCTGAGGAAAGTCAAAAGATAAGACCTGTTACCAACCCCATAAAAGGTAACAAGGGTTGGGGAGCATAAAAACAATTTCCTATGCTGTGTTGGTGGGAATACAAATGAATACAGCCATTATGGTAAATGGTATGGCAGCTCCTTAGAAAAGTAAAGATAAAATTACTATAAGATTCAACAATCCCATTACTCTGCCCACTACCGAATATACATCTACATGAACTAAAATCACTGTATTGAAGATATATGTGCACACCCATTTTCATTGCAGCCTTATTCTCAAAGGCTAAATTATGCATTCAGGCTATATATCCACCATCAAATAAATGGGTGCAGAATATATGGTATGATTACAAATGAAATAGGGGAGATATAGAATTTGAGTTTCTCAGATAAGAGTAATCATGTGATATTTAAATTTGTGTGTCTGATTTATGTTTATTCACATTACAGTCTCAGAGTGCATCCATTTTCCTGCCGATGCTTCAAGTTTGTCTTTATGGCAGAGTAGTACTCCATCATGTATAAATACCACATTTTTTTATTCATTTATCCTTTGATGGAAATATAGACTACTTCTATGATTTAGCTGTTATGAATTGTGCTTATAAAATGTGCCTGCATATATCACTATAATATGATGTATTTAATACTTTGGGGAAGATACCTAGAAGAGGAATAGCTGAGTCAAATGAAATTTCTTGTTTCACTCTTTTTGAGGCTTTCCTATATGGATTTCCATAATGGTTATACTAGTTTTATTCCCAGTGACAGCATAGAAGGATTGCATTTTCCCTGAAACCTCATCAACACTTGTTATTATTTCTCTGTCTTTCTCTCTCTCTCTCTCTTTTTTTTTTTTTTTTTTTTTTTCTTCTCTCTCTCCTCTTTTTTTTTTTTTTTTTTTTTTTTTTTTTTTTTGTACCGGGGATTGAACTCAGGCCCTTGTGCTTGCGAGGAAGGCAGAGAAACCACTGAGCCAAATCCTCAGCCCTATTTTTTCTTGATCATGGCCATTCTTTTTGCAGTAAGATAGAAACTCAGCATTGTTTCAACTTGCATTTCTCTCACGGTCAGTGATAAGTAAAGGACCAAATAAAAGCTAGGTTGGGCCGGAGATTTAGCTCAGCGGTTCGTTGGCAAGTTAGGTCATAGAAAGTAGGGAAATAGATCTTTCTTAAACAGAAAGAGGTTCGAGAGATGGAAGGAGAAGGGACGGGGGGGTGATAAAATAAATTAAAATGTATTATACACATTTACCATCTCCATGCAAGGAATGGAAATCTTATTTATAGCAAATATATATATAAAATAAAAAATGGAATTTATTAGAAAAATGAAATATTGTTATTTGTGACAACATATGAACCCAGAAAACTTCTTGTTAAGTGAATAAGTCAAGCACATAGAGACAAATACTGTATGATCTCACTTGCATATGAAATGTGAAAAAGGGGAACTCATAGGAGTAATAGGTAGAGGCTCACAGAGACTGAGAAGAGATACCTGGGGGAAAGTAAGGTGCTTTCTAGGGTACACGTAGTTTCAGTAAGGCAGGTGGAATAAGCTTTAGTGACCTACTGTACAAAATGACAATTGTAATTTATAATAGCATTTTATATATTTCAAATACTAAAATAAATATTTTAGAATTTTTATTACAAAAAGGTAAGTATTTTAGGGGGTGGGTTTATTTATTAGCCTGACTTAATCATTTCACATAGTAAACATATATTAAAACAGCACAATTTATCTTATATACATATTAATTATTAATTGTCAATGAAAATAAAATGTACATATTAGTTCCTGGATTCACTGGGTCACTTACAATTCTAATTTAAGACTATACAATTTCTCTTTACCTCATTAAGCTTAGATCTGCATAATCTTTTCCTCATGCTACATATATCGATTCTCAACACACCAACGCAATTTTACTCTTTTTATCCAATATAAAAATAGAGACACTAACTCATTATCAGATTTTTGGAAAATAGTTTAAAAACTTTGCTGTCTGTTAGTCCTTAGCACATATCTTATTAAACATCTAATGTCAAGTAATTATATTTTAAAGTCCTTGGTGTGTTCCTATATTTGTTTTTTATTGTTATCATAATGAGTTAAAAACAGTGACTACAACCAGAGAAAGTTATTATATTACATAACTGGAGATTAGATGTTCTTTACTGAGCTAAAATCAAAACGTTGACAAGGCTGTGTTCCTTTCTAGAGATCATAGGGTAGAATCCATTGCCTTTCCCTTCTAGTTGCTAGAAGCTTTCTGCACTGATTGCTTGAGAATTCCTTCCTTGTTGATCTGCACAGTCAGCAATGTTGCTTCTTTATGACATTTCTGCCATTTTCGCATCATTCTCTGAATCCAGCAGGAAAAGGTTCTCATTTTCAAGGACTGATGTGATTAGATTTGGACAAACTAAATTCATCTGAGGTGATCTTCCTGAGACTATGCTGCCAACTACATACAATTTCATTTTCAGGCATGTATATAAAATATGTATATCAGATTCCAAGATCAAGTCTATAAAATAATATATATTTACTTTATATTCTGTCCTGTGTATTTCATTTCTTCTTCCAATTAAAAATAAACATACTCTGTTTGTAAACTTATGGTACACCCATCAATTCCTTTATAATTATTGAAGTATATTATATATGTAGCATATATGTAGCATACTACGTTTTTCAGTCCACAATTTTTTTCAGCTTTATGTGTTGTGATACCTTTTCCTTAGGAACAATCTCAGTAATTAACTGTTTTAAACATGTTCATGTAAATAAGGAATTTGTACCAAGGAGCTCTTGTTGCAGAAGTCATAACATTGACTAGGAAATTGGCAACTCTGTGGCTTGAGATACACCCTATATATGAGTATTAAAAACAACAAAAGAGTGACTATACTGATTCAGTCTTCAGTTCTTTTTAGCAATGTCCATCAATAAGTCATCTGTACTTCATTTGAGTAATGCCAAAGACACCATGGACAAAGTAGCCCATTTTGTGCTGTCAGAATGTACTTACCTAGAATTCGTTAAAATCGTATTACTTACAGTTTTACCTATAGACACTAATGTCTAAATCTACATAGAATGTGTTCTGTTCCTCCTTCTGGCAGTACTTTAAATGTAGTGGCTCAAACTGATTGAAATCCTGAATTACAGTTTTTCTGACACTCACTAGAGCTTTCTATATTACCCAGTTCTGGCAGTCGAATTAAATATTACATGAGTCCATATGTTGTTTTCCTAAATTGCATATTACAGCCAGACTGGCATCACTGCTTTAAACATTGTGCTGTTATTTGCAATTCCAAGCTTTGAGACATGTTTTACTTCTAAGGAAGTCTTTCATATCACAGCTCATACTCCTCACCTTTTGTTGGAAATCCATCAAACTTCACGGATTGTATGGACTATCTGACATTCAATAAGTAAGGCACATTTGCTGCTTTTATAAAAATTAATGGTGCAAGGAGTAACATTATTAGCAACACATCATCATGAAAGTCTGATCAATTTTGTGCTGACAGAGGAAGTGTTTGGCTTCAAAGCATAAGTATGAATTTGCTAGGATATTGGACAAAGTTAGAATAAAAGAAAAACATGGCATGTTGATAATATTTTAAGATTTTCAATTCTAGCTTGGAACACTTTAGGTTAAAATCTCAGCTTTATTTCCTAGATTGTCTTATTTGGATAAGTTTGAGTTTTCTGTGTATCTGTATACAGACACACACATATATTATTCACTAATCATGTTATTGCTATTATTTTAAGAAGTTTAAACACTCACAATGGATTTCACAAATGACAGACTGAAAGTACAGAAATTCTATTTTAACATTTAAAATATTTTAGTTCTGGCCTTCACTAATATATACAAGGTGTAATCAAAATATGTAGTGAATGTTTTAAAAAAGTGACCATAAGATATACATTGATATTATGTGCCCTCAAAATACTCCCTACCTCTTAAAGCATACATACTCCTCATTTGTGCCACCCTCCAAAACAGTTCTAGAAATCTTCTTTCACATATTACAAAGTTTTATCAAAAATATGATGAATTCTGATGCCAAGTGTCAGGCAACCGAAAGGCAGGCTCATAAAAACATTATGGTGTGCCTTTATTACATTTTTCACTAGATCTGCACTTTGTGACTTCTGGCTCATCCTCAAAGTCAAAATGACCATGAATATTAAAGGTTTTGAATCATTTCAGGACCTCAAGGCAGTTATGATATTACAACTAAAGATAATCACAAAAGAGAACTTCCAGAAGTGCTTCAGAAAGTGGAAAAAATGACCAAATGAGTGTGTTCATTCATGGGGGAGTAGATTGAGGGAATGTGCTTTTAATGTAATACATTTTCTTTTAAAAATTTAAACATTCTCCATATATTTTGATCATACTGCATATGTATCTTTTAGGACAAGTATGTTTAAAGACTACTGTTCTATATCGCAAGTTAAAGATCTGTAAGGCAAAGAAGTTATTACTACAACGGAGTTGGCCTAAATCCTCCATGTGAGTCACTTTTATTTCATCTTTCTTCTAAGCTATTTATCACATAGTACTTGCTCTTAGAGTAGGAACTTGTCCTCTTGGTGATTGAATATTTGAATAGTTAGCATTCTATTTCTAGCTTGCAAGCAGATTTCTGTAGCTATTTTATTTTTAGGCTTGTTGAGGTGCTAATAAGACAAAGCACTGATGATAGGCTATAAAATATAGTAGGAGGAGGGAGTGATGTGCTCTATAATATGCCATAGCTGACAATGGAACACTTGGCTTTATAACTTCAAGGCTGAGTCAAGTTTACTGAAACATAATTTATACTAACAAAATGATAATCAATAGCATTTTTATATATAAAACTTTTTTATACATTGGAAAAGTACCTGTATCTTAGAGAACTTTGAGAAAAGTCTAAGTAGGAAGTGTCAGAAGTCTATCTCTTCATCTAGAAAACAAACTACATTAAGATAATATATCTGATATCCTGGAAATACTGTAGAATTTTAAGCTCTGTGGAGACTTGCAACCTCTAAATAAAAGTTTGGATGGTAAACGACAGTTAATTGTAGTCATTTTTAGCTCTGATCTCAATAACAGCTATACATTCCCCATGGTAAGGCCCGTGTTAGACAGTGTAGGAACTGCAGGAAAAGCTTACCCTGTATAGGGGACCCAGAGCAGGCATTAAGAATGTTTTCTGAAAATATACTGGATTTGTGTTGGGATAACTGATTACCATTTCTCAAGATAAATCTATAGAAACAAGTCCCTTCATTATTACAAGTCCCACCATGTTCCCAAACTATTGCAAACCCAACTTTTCTAGATAGAGCAATTTCAGTTAAAGTAAATATCAAGTACATTTTATTCACCTTATTTTTGTTTTGCACTTCTGTATGAGAAAGGCATTAAGACTGGATATTCAAACGCAAATATATGCTGCAGCTGTAGAATGAAAAGAGGTAGAGAAAGTGATACAGTGCATATTTGAAAGAATCATGGCCAAAAATTTTTAAATTGCATAAAAGGCATGGATATAAATGTCCAAGAAACACAGCTAGGATAAAATTCAGAGATACATTATAATTAAACTGGAAAGCTGACAAAACAGAATCCCGAAGGCAGCAAAAGAGAGATGTATCATATTCAGGAGATACTCAATAATGTTATCAGAAAAATTTCTCATCAGAAACTTTGGAAGCCAAAAGACATTTGGGCTAATATATTCAAATTTGAAAAGAGAAAACTCTGTCAACCAAAAATCCTATCTGGAATAACTAACTGCCTTTCAGATGTAAGAGAAGTTAAGATACTTTCAAATACAGAAAAACTGAGTGAGTTATCATTAAATATGCCTATTACAAATGCTTGTGGAAATCCTGTAGTTTGAAATGAAAGGACATTGTACAAAATTTGCACCTAGACAAAGAACTTAAGATCTTTGTAAAGGCAAATATATGTGCAGTAAAGAGGCTAATAATATTATTAGTCTTTGTAATTTCACTTTTGGTTTTCTATGTGATGAAGAAGTAGTACAATAAAAGTAATATAAAAGCTGGTACTATTTTAACTTTCACTTGTAACTGCACATTTTTTTTTTCAGATAGGGTCTTACTATGTAGTTGAGACTGACCTGGAACTCATTATGTAGCCCATGCTGGTCTCAAACTCATAGTGATCCTCCTGCCTCAGCCTCCCAAGTGCTGGGATTACAGGCGTGCTCCACCACGCCTGGTTCTCCACATCTTGATTCCTACAAAATTTAAAATGTTAGTGAGGAAAAAAAAACCCAGCTATTTCTTTAATACAGAGCAGCAAAATAAATAATTTTATGAAATAAATAAGTAAAGCTGTAATGACCAAAAATTTTGAATGTCACTGAAGTTGGTATAAATTCACACTACAATATAACTTATTTATATTAAATGTATTATTTTTTTTGGTACTGGGGATCAAACTCGGGTCCTTGAGCTTGCAAGGCAGGCCACCGAACCACTGAGCCAAATCCCCAGGCCCTATTTATGTTAAATGTATTCTTAATATCAAACTAGAAAATTCTTAAAGAATTACATGAAAGAATTGAGAAAGAAATAAGAATGCTTCACCATTAAAAGAAACTACAAACAGGAAAATGTGATTGTTAATTGTGACATGTCAACTTGATGTAAGAACAACATAGCAGTAAATTCTGATTATGTCTGGGAATGGAAGGACTCATCTCAAGGACAGCAATTAGAGAGGGCAGACCCACCCTGGATGTGAGGGGCACCCACTGATAGGCTTGTAGCTTGGACAGAATAAATGAGAACGAAGAAGGAATTTCCTTCTTTAGGAGGGGCTGGAGCTCTGGTCTTCAGCCTTGTCTCTGGATGTTGGTTTCCAGTTTGTCCAGACTTGCAGCTCTGACTCTTCAGCCCTGACACAGACTTGAGCTGGTGTCTACCGTGAGCTTTCAGGCCTCCCCTCAAGGATTGTTACTGCATCCTTGGGCTCTTCGCGCACAGACAGAAGTTTTGGGTTGAAGAATGCTGTTGGTACTCTTCCTCTTCTGTTCCTGTAAGCTAACCTAATAAATCCCTTGTATAATTAAATAAAAATTTTGTATTGATTTCGTTACTCTAATGAACCCTAACAAATATAAGGAACTAATGCTATCGGAAATGAGGGACTATTAGATCAGGTATATAGAAAACATAGTAAAATGACAGAAACAATTTCCTTTTTATCCGTAATAGCATTAAATGCAAAAGGACTGCTCTCTAAACAACACACAGTCCCAGAATGTGTTTTTAAATGATCCATTTGCTGTCCATGAGAGATTCGTTTTAGATTTGATGACACAGATGGGTTGAATGTGAAAATGTGGGAAAAGGTGTCTGTGTTTCAAATATTAACCAAGTGTGGGACCTGGGATTTAGCTCAGCAGCACTGTGCCTACCTTGCAAGCACAAGGCCCTGAGTTCAATTCCCAGAATCCCCCCCAAAAAAAACCCAAAAAAACAAAAAAACAAAAAACAGAAAAACAAAAACAAAAGAAACTAGGGATGACACTTCTAATATAAAAGGTAAACTCAAAATAAAAAATGTTACAAGAGATTAAGAAAAGGATTATATACTAATATAATTTTCAATGTAGCAGAATGACATAATTCTTATAAAATTTTTCTCATCTAACAAGATACTATTAAAATATATTTTATGAAACATATGAAGGAAAATTTATAGAATTAAATTGAGAAATAGAGACTACAATAAAAGCTTGACAATACTTCACTCTAATTATAAACAATATAATAAGATATAAAATTAGTAAGAAAACAACATAATAAACTAGAAGTAAGGGATATATATAAACAACCTCAATAATAGGATACACGTTCCTCTCCAGTGAACCTGGATGTTTCCCAGGATAAATCGTATTCTAGTTCACAAATTAAGTTTCAGTTTTTCTTTTTCTTTTTTTGGTACCAGGTATTAAACTCAGGACCTTGTGTTTGAAAGGTAGGTGGCGGAACCACTGAGCCAAATCCCTGACCCAATTTCAATTTGTTTTTAAAAGACACATATTGTAAAAATTATCTTCTATAAACTATGAGGTAATATCACATATCAGAAACATAAATAATATGAATAAAATTCAGAATTTGTGAAAATTGAAAAATGCACATTTAAAGGACTAAAAGCTCAAAGAAGAATTCAGAAAAGCAATGAGAAAATGAGTAAAAAATGAAAATAAAAGTACAGCATACTAAAACTTGTGGGGAAAAATATGGAGCATAGCAAGACTAATGAAGAGAAAATTAACTGATAGATAGATAGATAGATAGGATAAAATCCATAGTACAACAGTAAATCATTACATGTATGGTCTAATGATTTTTGATTGGATATTAAGGCCATCCAATTGGGAAATAACAGTTATACAAAAACATAGATATCCATATAGAGAAAAGTGAAGTTGGGCCCTTGCACAATGCCATATGCCAAAATGGAAGGAAAATATATATGATTTTTTTATGAGAAAATATGTGTAAAATGCTTTATGACCTTGGATTTGCAAATGATTATTTTGGGTGCAACACTATAAGTACAGGTATTTAAAATATATAAACTAGATTTCATAAAATTTGCTCATCAAAGCACCCAACTAACAATTAAAAGGCAATTTATATACTGGGAAAAATTTAAAAATCATATATCTGAAATAAATATCTAAAATATAGAAAGGAATCTTATAGTTCATTACCAAATAATAATGGAAATAGTAGTAACATTTTATTTCCATTTTTCTTTTCCCTTATTACCCTACTATCCAGGATTTATACATGTGTAACTTATTTATTTCACTTAGGAGTATATCCTCAATATGTATCCATCTTCCTATGAATGAATGTAATTTCTCATTCTTTATGGATGAGTAGTATTCCACTTTATAGAAAAAACACATCTTCTTTATCCAGTTTCCAAATGATGGGCAAATGGGCTGTTTCCAAGTTTTAGCTATTACAAATTGTGCTGCTACAAGCATAGGTGCGCATATATCACTGTGATATGGTTCTTTTAATTCTTTTGGAAAGATACCCAGCAGAGGGATGGCAGGGTCAAATGGAACCTCTAGTCCCAGCTCTTCCTGATATTTCCATATTGATTTCCAAAGTGGTTGCCCTAGTCTGCACTCCCACCAACAATGGAGAAAGGTTCCTTTTTCCCCACATCCCTGCCAACATTTGTTATTGGTTGATTTCTTGATAGCAGCCATTCTTTGTGTTTGTAAATGGGGAGGGGAGGAGGGAGTGAAGGGAGGGGCAGGGACAAGGGGAAAAAATGAGAACCAAGACCTGTCATGTAAAGGTACAAGATCCCAATAATGAATGTAACTGTACTGTATACCTAAAATAAACTAAATTAAAAATGATATTGTGATTAGCGTATCATAACATTTTACCTCTAGAAGCATGTTCACTCAATTATAAAGTTGCTTATTAGTAATTAATTGTAAAGCCTATAGGTCACTGAAGATAAAGAAAGCCTGAGCATCTCATGACATTTACTTAAACAGTTTAATGAGGCTAGATACTGGTTTTGTCAAAATTAAGCAAGCTCTGTCAATTTACTTCTATACCTACTTAGATTTCTGGCTAAAAATGAGTCGGTCTGTGGGGAAGACGGAGTGGGAGGGGAAAATCAGGATGAGAATCCTGGGAGACAGAGAGTGTGCTCAGTCTGGCCACAGCAGGCGTACTCTTTCTCCTCTATACTCACGCAGGCAATACCCTGGCAAGGAGATGCTCACCATAGGCCCAGGACAACAGGATACCTGAGACCCTCATGGGAGTTCTTGTCCAGAGCCCTGAAGTCCAGGGCCTGATTTCCGATGACCCTCACCCTTCACAGGATGGAGGGTGTGTACCTGTAATTACCCAAGTAATAAGAGTCAATGCACACATTTTATGCCATGCAGAGCATTTGTGCTGTGCGTCCAACAAGGCCCACTTCCCCTGCTTCTTAGCAAATTCTGGCTGTATCCTCCCCCATAGCTCAGATGTTCACACTGATATTTCCTTTTGCTATTGTTATGCCTTTCCAACATGCTACTGGCTGCATGAACTGACTCATGAAACTTCTCATCAATACTAAATATAACACAATTTAATGTGGCAAAAATAATAGTAATAGTAGTAATATTAGTAGTAATCCTATTTAAAAGTGGGGAAGAGAGCAAAATAGACATTTCTCCAAATAAGATATACTAATCGTGATAGTTAAACTTAATTATGTCAACTTAATTGACTTGGGATCTGCCTGGGATTATACATTCTGGGCATGTCTGGTTGGGTCATGGGAGGTGTGGCCAGGGTACCACTTTGGGTCCCTTGTGCTTTTCACTTTGGCATTGTTGTCCTAGTTTTCTGGATACCATAGACTAAATATATTTGCTCTGCCACATTCTTCTACCATGATGCTTCTCCTTTGGAGACAAACTACCATGGCCTGAATTTGTTGAAACCGTGAGCCAAATTAAATCTTTACTTACTTAATTTGTATGTTTGGAGTATTACATTCCAACAACTAGAAAGCTGACTAATACACTAAAGGCCAATAAGCAGAAGAGAAGTTTAACACCACTGATCATATAAAAGTAAGACTCAGCACTGTAATGAGATACCATCTAACAACCATGAAGATATTTACTGTGAAGAAAGCATAAAATAAAAAATATGAGAAATTGAAAAAAATGAAAATAAAGTGTTTGTAAATGGGGAGGGGAAGGGGGGTGAAGGGAGGGCAGGGACAAAGGGAAAAAATGAGAATCAAGACCTGTCATATAAAGGTACAGGATCCCAATAATGAATGTAACTGTATTGTATACCTAGATTGTACCAATAAACTCAATAAAAAGCAAAAAAAAAGTATTGAAGATGTGGAGAAATTGTAACCCATGTGGTCATACTGCTAGAAGTATAGCATCTGTGTGGAAACATTATGATGATTTCTTTTTTTTTTTCAATTACCGATAATGACACTTTGAAAAAAACTCATTGACTATGATATTGCCTATGCACAAAATTACTGTGTTTTCTTTTAAAAATAAAAAAATCGTGATTTTCATGTGACACAATTCCGTTTCTGTGTATATATCATACATACTTGAATTCAAGATCTCAAGATGTTTACACAGGTAGTGTAGTAGTTCATTCAGGTTAATTCTATCAAAATTCCATTATCCAGGGAGGTGATAAGCAGAAATTGCTTCTCAGAGCTCTATAAACTGGGAAGTACAATACTAAGGGATCTGAAGATTTAGTATCTTGTGTTAGCCAACATTCTAGTTTGAACTAAAATAGGGCGGCACTTTCTTGTGTCCTGTGGTGGAAGGGAAAAGGCAGCACTTTTAGAGTCTTTTATAAAAAACTAGGTCCATGAGGGTTTAATCATCTGAGCTAATCATTGCCCCAAAATTCTATCAATACAATCACAATGCTGGTTAAGGCAGATGATAAGAATTTGAGGCACACATGTATTTAGACTATAGCAAAACCTGTGTTCACAAGAGCATTGTTCCGGTGTTAAAAAAGTGGAAGTATTCCAAATGGCCATGGACGGATGAATGGATAAATGAAATTTGGTATACACATAAAATAAATAGAATTCTATTCAGTATTAAAAAGGAAGGAAATTCTGAAATATGCTAAAAAATATAGGGACTTTGAAGGATATTTTGCTAAGTAAACAAAGCAGCCACTCCCCCCAAAGATGCTGGATGTTTCCACTTAAAAAAGGGAAAAGAGTCAAAACCACAAAAATAAACTGTAGAAGGACTGTGGTCAGGGGATGCAGGCAGGAGTAAATGGTGAACATGTTTAATGGGAATAGAGCTTCAGTTTTTTAATACATGGCTATGTTGTTATGTGCATGAATAGTGGTTATGATTGTGTGAAAATCATATTTACTCATTTCCAAGCTATATATTTAAACATGATAAATATTGAGCCTTCTTCGGCAGCACATATACTAAAAATGATAAATACTATATGCTGATTGTACCACAGCAAAAAGAAAAAAGAAAAATACATATCTTTCTAAAAAATGTTGCTTTTTCTTAAATATCAATACATAAATTATATTGAAATAATAAAAAAATTATGTTACCATCTTCACTGATTTATTTAAAAATTCTTATGCTAGCTAAGTATTACTAAAATGCTAAAATTAACAAAAGTAAGAATTCTAGATTTTTTTTCATTGCTAATAACCTGTCAACATTATAAGTTCTAGCTAGACTTTTAATTGAGTGAAATTAAAAATATTTAACATAATAATATAGTCATTTAAATTATTTAGTAATTAAAACTTTGCAAGTACATTAAACATGCCAATGTATCCATACATTAAAATACAAATATTTCTCATGCTTACATTTTTTTTACTTTACAAGGTAAAATTATTTCTATGAATATTTGGTAAATTTATATATGACTTTTTTCATAAGGATAACACCCTATCAAAACATTAATCTTATCCAAGTTAGATCCCTGGTACCAAAAAAAAGAAAAAAATTAATCTCCCCTGTACCTGCAAGGTGAGTGCATTAGCAGAGTGTTTTGTTTTCATTTACTCTACCTGCTGAATAATTTAGACTTCAAAGTTAAGCCCTTGGATAAGACCATTGCTGCATCACAGCTCATCGGTCTTGGTATCTGTCACATTTCCTAATATCACTACAGACTAGAAATGCTGAGTCTTTGGGTTTTTTCTAACTTAAAAATGCCTGTAGGTTTGTGATAATTATTGGGGAAATATATAACAACTGGAATTTATAACTTGTAAGCGCTTTGGGTTAGGCTTGAGGGTATACTGTTGGTATCCCAATATAATTCAAGAGGTAGACACATCCCAGTCAGCAGAACACAGCAGAGATCTCCAGAGAAATCTGAGTTACATTTCAGTCTTTTTCATTTGTTTGGTCCTCTTCTCTGTCAGGATAAGCAAAGAGGAGGTACTTATGTTATGTAAATGTGCCTATGTTATCTGGATGATAATTTAAACAAATTTAATTGCTGCATTAGTCAAAACAGTATATGTTTCAAATTTGACAAGGTGAAGAAAAATAATTGGTTTATTACTGCGTTTTTATTTAAAGCAGCAATATTTTTACCTCTGACATTACACTTTGAAATGTAGTTGGGTTATTATTAAAACTCGGTTTAACAAAGATGTGCTAATGATGAGTTCACTGATGCTGCATGAGAGCAAAAATAGGCAATCTGTATCTAACTTTATGCTGATGATACAGTGGGAAATATGTTTGTTTAAAAGACCATCTGCTATTTTCCAGCATTTATATGCAATTCTGTGGTTGATAGCTAAACTATCTTGATTGTAAACTTAAAAAAAAAAGGCATATGCCATTAACAACAGTAAAGCCCCCATCTGCCCCTCGATATTTGCTAAATAGCTGATTTTGGCATGTTATTTATTTGAAATGGCATTGGTTGCCTTAAGTAACTTATTCTATAACATGTGTTTGCTTCATTAACATGTTAGGTTTTCATCAAGGTCAATATTCTCAACTTGAATTAAAAATAATAACCGGACAATGAAACTTTAGCTTGTACCAAAGCCCTCAGGTATGAAAAGTGAGAGTGCCTTTTTAAAAAATTTGGCTTTAATTTACTTTTGTGTAAAAGATTTCATCTCTGAGACACGCTATGAACCTATGGTTTTATGATTTTTTTTAGCTATCCAGAGAAGTACAGAGAAAATACAATTTATTGAGTTCCAGTGATAATTTTAGCAGTATAATTCTCTTTTTTTGAGAGATTTTCTTAAAAAGTAACATATATGATGATACCAAAAAAATGAGCACTTCTAAAGCAGTTTGTAAATATACACTCAATGCCTAGTTACAAGTGCAGAGTATTTCCCAATCTCATGTCCACAGCAGATTGAAGAACTGAGTAGGTGTTCTTAATCTTTCTAGTTTAGAGCTTTATGTGTCAGCCAGGATAGAAATCTTGCCCCACTTAGCATCACCTGGTGTTACAGAAGAAACCCTCTGGCTTCATCATGTAATCACTATCTTCTGTGGCCTCCACTTAGAAACAGCAGTTCACACAGAATTTTTAGTGCAAAGGAGACCAGCTTGGAGCTCTGCATCCTGATGTTCCTTGGTGTTTTCCCGCAGTTATCATGCCTGTTCCACTGCTTCATGATGCAGGAGTTGCCTGGGAAAGTAAGCAATTTATGCATTATTGAAAGTTTATTACATGAGAAGGCTGCATATATCTTAAGTATATTTTTTGCAAAACATTAGATCATGTCTTGGTCTAAATATCATCCCTGATTTCTTTCCCAAAATAGAAATGCTCCTTAATAATCATACCAATGCATTTAATCTATTTTGGATAATGAATTTAGCAAAAAGTAGTTTGATCCTGTTTCTGACTCCACCTGTATGTTTTTGGTAATATTTTTATTAAAAAGGGGTTTCACTTTGTAGTGGATTGATGATTTAAAAATGAAGTCTGTCCACTACTTTATGTATCAAAAATTTATCAAGGAGTTAACATTATAAAATATTTGATTTAGATGATCATATTCTTTTACGATAATTGGGAGGGGACAATGTATCCTTCATTTTTTATCTAGCTGTCTTGAGAAAAAGAGAGAAATAGCAACACACACAAATGCCAAAAGATGAGGTAAAACTGTATATTAAAATACAATTGGTCCAGTAGTACTTTTTAGGATAAGAGCCCCCTAAACCTCATAATGACCTCTTAGTAAAATTAAATTAAATAAAACATATAATGCTAAACATCTTAAGAAAATAAATTTGGTAAGATTTATTTGACAAGGTGAAAAATGGAAGAAATGGTGACATTCTGCAATCTAGAGTTAGATTTTGAATGCAGCTGAATGTTCAATATAAATCAAAGAATTGATTACACTTACAGAGAAGCTGCCACCTATTTTCTCTTTCTCAACATACATAATGACAAAAGTCTTTTTACAGAATCTTGTCTAGAAATGAATTATAAATTATTTTCTTTTAGCAATATTATTTTCAATATTTTTGAGTATTTAAAATCTTTAATTAGTTTATGTAAACAATTTTCCCTTCATCAACTATGAATTTGCCTTGTTAGGTGGAGCAGGTGACTCAGATATTGACCTCTGAAACTCCTCATTAGTACTGAGTATTACAAGTGATTCTATTGAACCAAATGCAAACATTAAATGCAAATTGACCACAGGATGCAATCAATAAAATGCACCCAAATGCTAAATGAGATCAAAGAGAAAAGCCATAAGAAAATAGACAAATCAATAGAATGATGCAAAATGGCTAAATGTAAAAGTTATTATTATCAATCATAAGCAACAAAATCACTTTCAAAATGTCAGGAGGAAATTTGAGCTTTTAAAATAAAGGGAAACAATCTAAGTGCTTTAGGCATAGTTTCATATGAAAAATTGAATACTAGCAACTTTACGATATTCTCATAATTACAAAAAAATTAAAACATTATTGAGAGTAGAATCATTTAAAATTCTTTCTAGGTCTGTGTAACCTATATTCAGTCACTACAGATTAAGTTGATTTCAGATAAGTTGAAGATTTTCTTTTTCAAACAGTTTCAGGGTTATGTCTGAACTTGGAGTTTCAATGTTTGAATAAAATGTATTTACTATGAAGACAAAGGGCTAGGGTGTGAATCCACATCTATGCAGCAATTTTTTTCAAGGATAAGAAATACTTCAAGTCTACAACTCCTGGTTTTCAACTACATCATCGATATTACATGACAGATGCCATTTATTGCTAGTTATTTGAGCCAATTTGAAACAGTGCCCTCTACCAACACTGTTTTACAGTTTACTAAGACTGTAATTGCTGCTGTTTTGGCCATCCAGTCTTCTCCTCCAAGCCAAATGACTGACTACAGGTCTGACAGATGGACTATAGATTCTCCACACCAGCAGAGACCAATTCCTTCCAAGATAGTCTCCGATTCTATTTTCAGCTTTTGTGCATTTAATTTTGTTCTTTGTGTTAACATCCTGACCTTCTAATGTCCTAATATTTATCTCGACGTGTATTTGTCTTACTTATTTTCCTCATTGCCCAGGCAAAATACCAGATTCTCAAAGGTAAAAGAGGAAAGGTTTATTGAGCTCAGTTTGTAGAGGTTTCAGCTCATAGCTTACTGGGTTCAAGGCAAGGTAGTGTGGCAGAGGAGCCTTGTATAAGAGAAATAGTTCATGGCAGGCAGAAGACAGCAAAAGCAAGGAAATGACAAGTGAAAAAAACACTTTTGGTCTCTTATATCTAATCACTCACACCCTTAACCCTATTGATTTAATCCTAGCATTGTACCATGCATCAATCCCAGCAACACATCCTTGATCCCAGCAGAACTATGCTAAACCAATCAGTAGGTTAATTAAGTAATCACACACTCTAAATCCAGCCACCTTTGGAAAGTCCCATCTATGACTACATGAGACCTTGGGGTGACATCTAGATCTGTTTACCTTTTCACTAAACAGGCAGCATCTACACACAGCATACAACTATTGTGGCTGGGGTGCAGATAAGAGAAAGTATTTTTGTGTTTTACCTCATTGCTATTCACCTCAAGAACTTATTAGAAATGCAGGATCTATCTCACCCAGACCTATGGAATCTGGTTCTTCCATGTAACAAGATCCCCAGGTGTTTGAAATACACATTAAAATTTACAAAAACACTAACA
Organism: Fukomys damarensis; assembly: GCF_012274545.1. Classification (NCBI taxonomy): domain Eukaryota; kingdom Metazoa; phylum Chordata; class Mammalia; order Rodentia; family Bathyergidae; genus Fukomys; species Fukomys damarensis. Next base: position 37,522,839 of record NW_022900927.1, read on the forward strand.
GTTTATTCAACTGAAAAAGCAAGATGACTCTTTTCCTATATTCCCTCAAATTGTGCAGTTGGAACTTGCTGGAAGCAAAGAGCATGAATTGAGGAAAGCCATTCTCTTTCAGCTCTTTCATTTGCCTAATGTGCAGGTTCAAAGTGCTACATGAATACCTGCCACTGAGAAACGCTGACTACCAAGAAGCCCAATTCTTCAAAACAGAAGTTTACATTACACATTGCTGTCTTATCATTTGTGAACCACAATATATTACTATAGCACATAAACATCTGAAATAAAAATGATATTTTTTCTACAAAATAAGGAAATAAATATTCATTTCCAAAAACATTTTTCTTTGTGAAAACCTAGGAAATAATATTTTACCATTAACAGTACAGACACTGTACTTGTCAACCATTAACTAAGCAAACAGTTCCAGAAGAAATGAAATAGGAGTCATCCACTGACAGAGGACACGAATATCCGTGAGTATTTTACAATGTGAAAGCCAGACACGGACATTTTTTTTTAGGAAGCCAATGAGTACTATATCCTCCATTATGGAAAGGATTGTGTGTGATGTTTTCTAGCTTGAACTCTCTCATTTTCAATATCATGAACTTTCTTTTTTTGTTTTGTTTTGTTTTTTTTGAGACAGAGTCTCACTATGTCTTTGAGACTGACCTGGAACTCACTAAATAGACCAGGCTGGTCTCGAACTCACAGCGATCCTCCTGCCTCAACCATGAACTTTCAACATGCATACAGTGCTTAGGAGAAGATCATTTCAATAAATATTTCAGGCTCAAAGGATAAAAATTTGAATGTACACCACTGATTACATTTACAGAGAAATAGCAAATGCACATCCAATAAGGGTGTAAAGCAATTTATAAAATGTGTATGAGAAATGTCTGCCACAATGAAATAAGTCTGTACATATCAAAATATGTTATTCCATGGTGGAAAACTCAATGGAGCATCTTTGCTAAGAACAGTAAAACAATCCAACTTTATTTCTAGGACTATTTTCAGATTATTAAAAAGGGTAAATTTTATCACTATAAGACTACTTGCTATAGTTTCTTTGAAATTTCCTAAGGACAACTATTGTTAAAAATAAATGTTTTCTTGAACTTGATGTTAATTTAAGAACTAAATATTTTAAAATGCAATAATTTCTCTTTTTTGAGTAGTATCTTTCTATCATAATAATGTCAGAGAATTGAACACATATTAAGAATTTTGAATCACACATACATGAATCAAAAAAATCATAGAACAGTATTGTTTCTCATGAATTTCACAGTTCCACCAAAGTATTTGATGTAAAAAGAAAAATATCATAGTTCAGTATTTTAAAATTATTTCCCATAGAATTGCTCTAAAAATGCAAAGGCTTTCTCATATAAAAGTTGATTCATAAGTGTACATTTAAACACCTAAAACTTGACAAATGTCCAGATTACAAATTTATGAATGTTAGTTAAGACATTTTCTACACAGTTACTTGGCAAATTTGTTCTGCTTTTCTTATCTACATTGCAAAATTCTGGTAATACAGTACAAATTCTTTTGATATATGAGTTCATGAATCCTAGCGTTGTTTGTCTAGGGATACAAATCTGTATCACTTGGACAAAGATAGTGATCTTGATCTTCACATTTTTTGGATGATTCGTTTTCCTCTCATATCATTTTGTTCCTCAGAAATGAGATCATCGATATTAGAGTATTCACCAGTATGAAAGTGTCAGTTCCAACTCCGTTAGAGAATGAATGTACTACTAGTCTAAAAGTTGGTTTGATTCACATTTAATAATTCTCACATTTCACAAATTATGAAGGAAATACTTTGCCTCTAATGTTACAAGACCTGGAGAAGAGGGAATGTAGCACTCAAGAACCAGAAATGAAGTGTAAGCTTCCAGGGGGATGGACTAGCTAGAACTTTACTTTGCCGTGTAGTCAAAGAAAACAAACAGGAGATCAGCACCTCATAAGGAAAGCTGCATAACGATTAGTCATGATGGAAGCCTCCTTAACCCTACAGAGGATACACATTAGGGGGTACCCTTTACCAATATGTAAACAGAGTTTGTTTTTTTCAGCTGTGATTTACCCTCTGGTTGACATCAACCACCTAAGGCTTGATGTCTGAGGCATCAACATTTAAATATAGGGACAGTTCATAGGACTTTCTGCCTTAAATCAAAGGAAATACCTGGTTAAATTCCCTAAGATCCCATGGTAATAAAATGATGCTTTGACTTGTTTGATACTCTGAAGCTTCTAGTTGCCCGTGAAATTATCCATGAAGAGCCCAAGGCAGACAGCAAATGCAGAACCAAAATGTGAGATCACACAAAATTTTATTAGGTCATTCATGCCTATTATTTTATGCCAATATTAGGTATTTGACTTTCAAATAGATTTCTAGATTGATATTAAGTACAGTTGTAGAGACATATGGGAATATAACTTCCAGATTTGGCAAAGCATATACTAGATTAGTTCCAATAATATGTTCTAACATATCCTTTTTTTTTTACTCAGTAGTAATGGATGCATTTCTCAAATAATTAAAACTGATGAGCTTCTGCAGTCTTTCTGAATAACAAATAGGTATCTTAAATATATTCATTTTTCCTATACCACATAAAAATGCAAATGTGTTATAACTGTATATTGTAATCCAATTCTGTTCTTCACAATAAGGTATAAGGTGGAGGTGCTATGTAGTTACTGCTGTAAAGTTTTGCCTCTAGAAAAGTATCCTGGATGGAAAATGTTCATGTGTTTCTATGATGATCAGAGCTGCCAAAAGCAATACCCACATACCAGCCTTAGCATCTGACATTTTGACGTGTTGACAGATCCAAGGAACAGCTGCTGGAACTCAATGAAAATCAAAGTTTTAGGAAACTTGGGGTGTCTTGTGTCAAGTGAAGTCAAATGCAATGAGAGATAAGGGTAATGTTATAGAAGTAAAAAGTGTTAAAGAAAAATGAAGATCTGTACTAAGTATTTACCCCCGAATTCAGAAAAGAACTATGTTGTGACTAAAAGAAAAGTGCAGCTCTGAGATAGTGCAGTGTTGGAAATAATTTGGCATAAAAACTACAACACCCATTTTCATTGATATGAATAATTTTTCCTCCATTCTCTTTCTTTTTCCCATATATAAGCAATTCTTTTCATCCTTGTGTTCTGTTCTTTTGCCTTCTGCCAGACTTCAAATTATGTTTCTCTACTCTCATGCCTAATACTCAGTCAGACAGCAATTTTTCTAGACTGTGCTCATCGCCAGCAGCAGTAGTTAGAAATTAAGGTATTGTTCTCCAAGGATAGGAGCTAGAAATAGTCTTTTACAAATAAAAGTTTTCCACAAGTTACTTTATAAACTATTTGGCTAATGACGGGAGTGTTCAGAAATCTTTATGAAAAAGAAAAGAAAGTTCCAATTATGGTGAAAAAATAAGAACCAAGATACATCATGTAAAAAGTTACAAGATCCCAATGATAAATATAACTGTACTATGTACCTAGAAAGTACCAATAAACTTAATTTAAAAAATGCTAACCAAGCTCTAACACAGTGTGTTATGTACTAAAAATTTTGACAAATAGAGAGTAAAGTATATACATTTCAGGAAAACATAAATTTAATATATGGGGGAAATTATGCTTAAATTAGAAAAACAAAAATAGTTGAAGAAGGGACATTTTTGACAAATCCAAAAATTGAATCAACACTAAAAGTCTGTAGTGCTGTAATTACACAAGAATGAGGACTTAATAATATTTAAATGAGCAACATGAAGAACTTACATCAAGTAGATTATGATTTTTAGTTCAAAAGTATAAGGGAAATATTAAAAATACTACAAAATATGCAGAAATAAAAGTTACGATACCACTACCTAATCCTGAGTAGCATCAGTGGTCACTGGGAAAGATCTCAGTGAGGCATCAGAAGGTAATGTATTGAATGAGATTGAGAGAGAGGCCCCCCAAGCTGGCAGGAAATAAGAGTTTGTTAAACAGAGGGGCAGCAGGCTCTCTATTTACAGTAGAGATACAAGTGTACCTTTTTGGCATTAATCTTCAATTTCACTACTGTTTGATACAGTGATATGTATAGGGCTTTAAAAGAAGGCAATGAAATATCTCCTTTATGGCCAGAGGCTTCTCTTCATATGACTGAATTTTATGTGGTTTTTATGGCTTCAGGACTGGTGTAGAATTATTGTACTTGTCTAGTACTTGACCTTTGGAGGATTTGTTAGTGGCCTGAAAACAAAAGAACACAGTGTAGTACATTCTCCCCTTACTGACATTGTCACCTGTCACCTTGGCATTTGTTCAGAAAAAGAACGTTACAAAGCGCACTTTTGTATATACAAAAAGACATCATCTTTTAAACAACAGTGTTTATCATGTACCACTTATTATGTAATCAATGTTTTAGCTTGTATGTAAATTAATATGGAAGCTTATCTTCTTTATAGAATCTTATTGGTTTCTTTTGTGGAACGGATTTATAAATCTCAACTATGCCAAGTTGTTCAACCTCTTTGAACCATATTCGTTACCTCCAATGATGGTGTTTCTGTAGTTGCCTTCAATGACTAGGTGTCTCTGTCGTTTTTATAATGATTAAATGAAGTTAAGTAAAAAACGTCTTGGCATATTGTAGAATTACCATGAATAGTGCTTTTAGCTATCAATGTTGTTACTTTTATTTTTAACTTTTTCCCAGAGAAGTGGATGTACTTATAAGTGTGCATATACATTAACATCCACAGCTGAGGTTTAAAAAAGGTATTTTGAAATATAATTGACCAACAAAGGCATTTTATGTAAAGAACACGATTGTATAATAGTATAGTGAACTGAAAAATTCTGCGAGGTAGATATTTTGTATCTACCCTATAAGTAGAGCCTTTTAAATTTTATTTTGAAATTACTAATCCCTTTCTAAAATGGAGAAAGAAAAACATAAAACTTATTTTATCTTATAAGATGAAATATATAATCAACTCAATTACTTGATTAAAGACTTATTTTACATGTACACACGTTTTTGCTTCATTCAGATACTTTTAAAAATTTAAAAATTTCCTTCCAGCTAATAAAAACATAATAGTGTATGGATTTGTGGTGCAACATGGGATTGTACATGTATAGGGGCGTAATGTTTAAATTGGTTAAAAGTATTTATTTTTTCAATAAATAGAATTTCTTTGTGGTGACAGCTTTCTCTCTCCCTCTCTCTTTTTTTTTTGTTTTGTTTTGTTTTTTGTTTTTTGAGACAGGGTCTCACTGTGTAGTTGAGACTGATCTAGAACTCACTATGTAGCCCAGGCTGGTCTCAAACTTACAGTGATCCTCATGCCTCAGCCTCCTGAGTGCTGGGATTACAGGCATGCACCACCACGCCGAACTGACAGCTTTCAATATCCTTCCTTATAACTTCTACAATTTATAAATATCTCTAATTGCTTTACTGTGCAAAAGGATGCTAGAAACTTTAACAGTATATCCATTGATCAACCTCTCCACCTCACCCCTTCGCACCTAACTCTCCACAGCTGTTAATAATCACCATGCTACATGATAAGTTAGATCAAGCAGTACTTGTCTTTCTATATTGATTTATTTCTTTCAGTGTAATAACCTGTAATTCTATCCAAGACTTCATACTCTTTTTTGAGTGAATAACACTCTTTTTTTTCCATTTTACTTTATTCATTAAGTTTATTGGTAAATTTTAGGTATACAAACAATATAATGAAAGTCCTTATTGGGAATTTGTACCTTTACATGATGTATCTTTGTTCTTATTTTTTCTCCATTCCCCTGCCCTCCCTTCAACCCCTCAAACCCTCCCTATTTAAAAAAACTTTATTTCCATTTTTTTTTACTTTTCTTATATTTTTCCTTTCCCTTCTTTCCTTTTACCTACTGCGCCTACTTCCTCCTTGCCTTTAGACCTTTTCTTTATATTTCATATTATGTCTTATAAATTTAGATTCTTATTTACATTTACAGTTCCACACCAGAGAAACTATGTGGTATTTACACATGTGTCCTATTTACTTCATTGAAGAGTATGGCCTCAATGTTCAGCCTTTAACTATAAGTGACTCTAGTTGCTCATTCTTTACGGCTGAGTAATACTCCATTTATAAAACAATAACAACAAAAGAAAAAACACATATTATTTATCCAGTGTCCAGTTGATGTGCCATTGGGCTGTTTCTAAGTTTCAGCTACTACAATCAGTGTGCTATAAACATGGGTACACATATATTACTGTGGTATGATTTTTAAAATTATTTTGGAAAGATACCCAGCAGAGGGATAGCTGGGTCAAATAGGACCTCTAATCCTAGTTCTTTGAGGTATCTCCATATTGACTTCACAGTGGTTGCACCAGTCTGAATTTCCTCCAACAATGGAGAAGGGCTCCTTTCTCGCCACAGCACCACCGGCACTTGTTACTGGTTGATTTTTTGATAGCATGCATTCTTTCTGGGGTGAGGTGGAATCTCAGTATTGTTTTCATCTGCATCTTTCAAATAACCAGTAATGTTGAACATTTTTTCAAATATTTATTTGTTACTTTTACTTGTTTGTCTGAGAAATGTCTGTTCTTTTCAGATGCCAATTTTTGAATTGAGTCTTTGTATTTGCAGGGGAGCTGATTTTTTTTAGTTCTTTATATATTCAGATAGTAGGCCTTTGTCTGAGGAGTAGCTGGTGAAAAATTTTCCCACATTGCAGGTTGTCTCTTAGATCTGTTGGTGTTTTTTTTTTTCTTCAGTGAAAACACTTTTTAATAGCTAAAACTTGGAAACAATCCGAATGCCCAAGGAGATTGGATAAAGAAGATGTGGTTTTTCTATAAGATGGAGTGCTGCTCAGCCATGAAGAATGAGAAACTAGGAACATTTATAGCTAAATGGATGCACATTGAGGCTGTACTCTTAAGTGAAATAAACAGGACACACTTGAGTAAATACTAAATAGTTTATCTGGTGTGAAAAATTAGAAGTGTAAATAAGATTCAAATGGTATAATTGATAATGTGACATAGGAAGAAAATGGCTAAAGGGGAAGTAAGAAGGGGAGGGGAAAGGAAAAAATGGAAAAGAAAAAATGTGAAAAAGGTAAAAATGGAAACAAGGTCTTAGTAAATAAGGAAGGTTAATAGGAGTCAAGCGAGGGCAGGAGTTTGGGGAAAACACAAGAACCAAGACATATCATGTAAAGGTACAAGATCACAATAATGAATGTAATTGTGTTGTTTGCTTTAAATGTAAACTTAATGGGGAAGAAATACAAAAAAAAAAGTGACCTCTAATCCTAGTTTTTTGAGGTGTCTCCATATTTATCGCCACAGGGTTGCACCAGTCTACACTCCCACCAGCAATGAGCAGTGTTCCTTTTTCTCCATAGCCCCACCAGTATTTGTCATTGGTTGATTTTATGATACCACCCATTCTTTCTGGGGTGATGTGGAATCTCAGTGTTGTTTTCACTCACATCCCTCAAATGATCAGTGATGTTGAACATTTTTTCATGTATTTATTTGCTGTTCCTACTTCTTTCTCAGAAACGTCTGTTCATTTCAGACCCCCATTTTCGAATTGGGTCTTTTAACTTTGCGGGGGAGGTCTGATTTTTTTTTTGAGTTCTTTATTTATTCTAGATAGTAGTTCTTTGTCTTAAGAACAGTGAGTAATTTACATCTCACCACATTGTAGGTTGCCCCTTATCTCCTTTGATGGTTTCTCTTGCAGTTCAAGACCTTTTTAATAGGATGAGATCATAACTGTTGATTCACTGTACTACTTCCCATGCTACTGAAGTTTTGTTCATAAAGTCTTTTCTTACTCCAAAGTCTTCAGAAGTTCTACCTAACATATCTTTCTGCAAGTTTAGTGCTTCTATTTTAATTTTTAGATCTTTGATCCACTTGGATTTTAGTTTAATGCATACTTTTAATTTTGTGGCAGGTTGAAATCCAGTTTTTCCAACCTCCAGTGAGGATGGTTAGATCCTTTGTCAAAGATGAGTTGGCTGAATATGTCTAGTGTTGTGTCTGCATCTTCTAGCCTATTTCACCAGTCCTTAGGTCTTTTTCTTTGCCAATAGCATGCTGTTTCACAGTGGCTTTGTGAAACCACAGAGGAATTTTTTCCCTAATTTCTCTTTCAGTAAGTTTGTTATTTGTATATAAGAAGGCTATTGATTTTTGAGTGTTGACCTTGTATCCAGATACTCTACTGAATCTGTCACTTATCCTTAGAAGATTTTTAGCAGAGTTCTTTGGGTCTTCTATGTCATCAGCAATAATGACAGTTTAACTTCTTTCTTTCCTATCTTTATAGCTTTTATTTATTTCTCTTGTCTAATTGCTGTGGCTAATGTACCCAGGACTATATTGAACAGGAGTGGTAATAATGGACATCCATGTCTTGTTCTTTATTTTAGTGTGAAAATTTTTAATTTTTGACCAGTTAGTATAATGTTGGTTTTTTATTTTTCATAGATAGCCTTTATCAGGTTAAGATATAGACTATTACAATTTTCTGTAGGATTTTTGTCATGAATTGGTGTTGGGTTTTGTTGAATTCTTTTTCTGCATCTATTGAAATGATCATATGGGTTTTTCCCTCAAATCTGTTAATATACTATATTACATTTATTGATTTACATATGCTGAATCATCCTTGCATCCTTGAGATGCATCCCACTTGGTCATGGTGTATGATCTTCTTGATGATCCTTTGTATTCTTTTTGCCAGTATCTTCTTAAGGATTTTTGCATCTATGTTCATTAGGGAGATTGGCCTGTAGTTCTCTTTTTTGGTTGGGTCTTTCTGTACTTTTTGAATCAAAGTGATGCTTGCCTCCAGGAATGAATTTGGAAGTATTGCTTCCCTTTCAATTGTATTAAAGAATTTGAGAAGTAGTGGCATTAGCTTTTCACTAAATTTCTTATGGAACTGAGCAGTGAAGTCATCACAACTTGAGCTTTTCTTTCTTGGGAAATTTTTAATTACATTTTAAATTTCATTGATTAAAATTGGGGTGTTTAGAATTTTATATCTTCTTCATTCAGCTTGGGTAATTCAAATGTATCTAGGAATCTGTCCATTTCTTGTGTTTTCCATTTTACTGGAGTATAGGTTCTTAAACTATTGATGATCCTCTGGATTTCTGCTGAATAATTGATTTTTTGTTAGCCTCCATTTCTTTGATTTCTACTCTGATCTTTGTAATTTCCTCCCTTGTATAAGCTTTTGGTTTGTCTTGCTCTTCTTTTTCTGAAGATCTTGTGATTCAGTGTTAGGTTGTTTGAGCTCACTCTGTTTTTCTAGTATGGGCATTCACTGCTATGAATTTCCCTCATAGAACTGCTTTCATTGTGTTCCATAGGTTCCCATATGTTGTATTGACACTATCATTTAATTGTAGAAACCCTAATATCTTCTTTAATTTCCTCTGTGAACCATTGGTTGTTAAGGAGAGTATTATTCAATTTCCATATTTATCTGAAGTTTAATTGCACTATGGTCTCATAATATACAGGGAATAACTTAAATTCCTTTGTATTTATTTATTTATATATGTTCTTTGAGCTAGCATAATATTTTATAGAATAACCTGTGTGCAGCTGCAAAGAATGTATATTCTGATTTTGTGGGTGGAACAGTCTGTAGACATTTACTAAGTCCATTTGTTCTAATATTTGATTCAGTTCTAGTATTTCATTTTTTATTTTCTGTTTAGATGATCTGTCTGTGTCAGTGGGGTATTGAGGTCTGTGCTACAATTGTATTAATGCTTATTTGGTTTTTCATGTCCATAAATATTTGTTTTATATAGCTGGGTACACTGGTATTTGGTGAATATATATTTGTAATTGTCATCCCATCCTCTTGGATTATTCCCTTTAGAAACTTATAGTGATCTTCTTTGTTTCCCTTAATTAGCTTTGGTTTTAAATCTACCTTGTCTGCAAATAAGATAGCTGCCCTGCTTTTTTCTGGGTTCCTGTGTTGTGGAGAATTATTTTCCACCCATTTGCTGTTAGTCTATGAATTTCTTCTTTAATTAAGTGTGTTTCTTGTTTACAGCATGTTGTTGGATTTTGCTTCTTAATCCATTCTGTCAGTCTATTGATTTTGATTGAATTGAGGCCATTAACATTCATGGTTATAATTGAAACATATTGACCGATCCTTGTCATGATATTTTCCTGTTGTTGGTTCTTTTATTTTTTATTTTACCCCTTTCCCTCTCATTTCTCGCCTTGCCTGATGGCTTTGCTCGGTTGAGCCTTATGGAATTGTTACCCTTATTGTCTTTTTCTAGGATATTGTTTAGACTTGTTTGGAATACTGGTTTGATATTCATGAAGTTTCTCAGGTGTTCTTTGTCATGAAAGTATCTAATTTCTCCGTGAATTTTAAAAGATAATTTTGTAGGTTATAACAATCTAGGTTGATTATTTTCTTTGAGAGTTTGAGATTCTTCACCCCAGGCTCTCGACTTGAGGGTTTGTGTTGAAAAGTCTGCTGTAATTCTGACGGGTTTTCCTTTGTATGTGATTTGTTTCTTTTCTCTAATTGCTTATAATATTTTATTCTTATGTTGGATTTCTAAGATCATGACTATTTTAATTCTAGGTATAGATTTGTTTTATCATGGATAGTTATATGCCTCAATTATCTGTATATCAAATTGTTTTCCTCTGCTTGGGAAGTTTTTTGGTGTTACTTACTTGAACAGTCTTTTTGTTTCATTTTTACTTTCTCCTGCTTTTCGTGGACTCCTATCAGTCTTATGTTATTCTTCTTTGCATCATCTAGCAGCTCCTGGACCAATTCCCGTGGTCCCTTACTATTTTTAAGATATCTCTCTTTTTATGGTCACTAACCACAATCCTGTCTTCTAAATCTAATATTCTATCTTCACAAAGGCTCATTCTGCTGCAAATTTTTTTCAATAGAATTTGTAATGTCCTGGATATCTGTTTGTATCTGTTTCATGGATTCCATTTCTTTCCTATGTTAGGCATTCATGATTCCCATTTCTTTCCTGTGCTAGCAATTCATGACTTCCAGTATAGTCCTGAGCTCATCTACTTTTTATTTGTTTCTGTTCTAGAGTCTCTAATCATGTCTTGCATTCTGCTCACTACCTCTGCTGTTATCTGGGAAGTTATTTCTGTTTTGAATTTTTCTAGAGCCTTATTCATCTCTTTTGTTACTTCCTGTGGTTTCAGTTCAGTGTGTCCAGGTGGTTGATTATCAGATTTTTTCACTTCATTGATCCCAGAATTTGACAGTGATAAGCTGGAATTCTTGTTTTTTTGCCTTGTTTAGGTGTCTTCTCATTTATATTTTTGTTGTTGGTGCTGTTTTTGGTTTAATTCCTGGGTTGATGCCTCAATATTGCTTATTGTGAGTATCTTTATTGCTTGTATTTTGAACTCTTATGGAATGATTGCTTCTGAGAAGTGTTTTCCAGGTTTAGCTGGTCCTTCAGCTTAGAGTCTCTAGTGACTCTTAGGCAAACTTGTTTTCAGTATTCCAGAGAGGATAGCTGATTAAATCAATCATAACACCTTAGCCCTAATGATACGATCAGCATCAACAATAGCATCAAACACATATTATAAAATGCAACTATATGGTAGCTATTAATCTGTCACCTTTAACTCTGTGAGCTAGATCAAAATTGAGAACCAGCCCAAAAAAATGTTTGTAGTAGATAAACCCTTCAATGTAGCAAATTTACCCTTTTGGATGAGGACTTAGAAGGAGTTGGGGAAGGAAAGATAGAGAAATAGGAGAGGAAAAGGTTAGAAGTGAGGCTAGAGGACATGGGAAGATCACCCAAATTTTGGAAAAGTGTTGAAGACAATAGGAAAAGACAGAGCAAAGGAACAAGAACAAATCAAACTAGCAGCAATAGGGGAGCTAGAAACTGTATTCACCTTCCTATAAGAACAATGACAATCAAGAGAAGAGGGAGAAAAGCAATCTGAAATAGGACAGGAAAGGGAACAAAGAGGCAAGGAAATGAAGAACAAGAAGGGAGAGATAAAAAAGAAAAAAATAAATTTTTAAGGAAAGAAAAAGAAGAAAAGGGGCCTCTTTCAGGGTATGTCTCTGCTGTTGCAGTAGATAATGTGAGCAGCAGCATGCAGATCTAAATTGATTAGTCTCAGGAAACCAGCTATATTGAACAGAGATTCAGGGTGATTTCTGGCTGCAAGACCCAAGCTGAGGTCCCCGATCTCCAGCAGGATTGAACTCTGCAAGGTTTTACTGCAGGTTCCAGCTGCCCTTTCCCTGAAGCGAGTCCGAGTTTCTATAGGACGTGCTGATCCCAACAATTTACCAACCACAGTGGTCCAGTGTGCCTTTATTGCACAGGTTTTCTTCACTTTCCCCATGGGCTTCAGTTTTCATCAAGGAGACTCAGAGAGGCCCTCTCTCTTCTGTTTACTTCTGCTCTATCTTCTGGAGCTCAAAACCATGGCCTTTAGTACCCTCTCCCCCTGGGCCTGTGCAGTGCATATTCAGATACTAGCCCACATGGCATTGCCGTAGGTGGTGCTGGGCTCCATGCATCAGTTCCTGGATGGCAGGGGCAGTGCTGGCCCTGAATGAATAATATTTTATGGATAATATTTGCCACATTTTCTTTATCATCAGATGATAGATATTTTGTGTGCATGTCTTAACTCTTGTAAACAGCACAGCAACGAACAAGGAAGTGCATATGTCTCTTGGATAAAGTATCATCATTTCCTTTGTATATACATATTTATGAAATTGCTAGATTATATTGTAATTCTAATATTTTGACAAATGTCCATATAGTTTTCTATAATACATATGCTAGTTGTTTTTTCTCATCACAATGTGCATGTAATCCTCTTTCTCCACATCCTTACCAACATTTTTTTAGCTTAATTGTTTTGAAAATAGGTATCTACTGGGGGATAGACTATTTTATAGTAATTTTTATTCCTAGTTCACTGATGATTAATGCTATTGAGGGTTTTTCCATATGTCTATTGTCAAATTGTGTGTCTTCTTATTAGAAATGTTCATGTAGGCTGGATGTGGTGCCAAATGCCTGTAATCCCAGCACTCAAGAGGCTGAGGCAGGAGGATCACTATGAGTTTGAGACTAGCCTGGGCTGCACAGTGAGTTTCAGTTCAGTCTCACTGTATAGTGAGATCCTGTCGCAAAAAACCAACCAAAAAAAAAAAAAGTTCATGTAGATGTATTGCTCATTTTTCATTGGGTAGATTTTTGCTATTTATTTTTGCTTTTTAATATTCTGGATATTTTTTCCAATACTATAGATTGTCTCTTCACTTCTGATTATTTCCTTTCCTGTGCACAATTTTTTAATTTGATATAATTTCTTTTGCCTATGGGGCTGGGGATTTAGCTCAGTGGTTCGGTGGCCTGCCTTGCAAGCGCAAGGACCCGAGTTCAATCCCCAGTTTAAAAAAAAAAAAAAAATTTCTTTTGCCTATTCTTGCTTTTGTTTCCTGTGCTTTTGGGCAATTTTCCAAAATTTTCTTCAACATTTTAATGTTCAGAGTATTTTCTTCTTTTTTCTTCATAACTTTTGTAGTTTAAGATCTTTCATTTGCATCTTTACTACACTTGGAGTTTGTTCTAATCATTTGTGGTTAGTAGGAATCTAGTTCTTTTTGTGACTGTCAAATTTTTCTGTTGTCACTTAATGTCCTCCATCCAAAGTGTGTACTTAGCATCTTGGCATCTATGGCTCAGTTGTCTGCAGATGCACAGCTTGACATTTAGGCCCTCTATTAATTTTCCTTTGTCCCTGTTTATTCTTGTGCCAATACCATGCTGTTTTTATTATAGCAGCTTTGCATTACTTTTGAATGTCAGGTACTATTGCTTCCTGTTTCATTCTTTTTGCTCCAAATAGCTTTGGCGATGGGAGGTTGTGACTCCATATAAATTTCAGGTTTTGTTTTTTTTCTAGTTCTGTGAAGAATGCCAAAGTTATTTTGAAAGGGTTGGATTAAATCTGTAGATTGCTTTAGTTAGTGCGGGTACTTTAACAATGTTTATTCTTTCAATCCATGAAGATGGGGTGACTTTTCCCTTTTTGTGTCCTCTTCAACTTTTTTCACTGGTGGTTTTCAGTAAAATGTTTATTGTTTCATTTCAAAAATCCCTTTAACATTTAAGTACTAATATTTGACCTATAAAATCAGATCAATAAAACTATTTTCTATATTTTTAGAAGTTCAAATTAGATAATTTATAGTAAAGTGCCTTGTAATTTAAGAAAGTTTAATACAAATACTTAAGAGGAGGAAATAGTGTCTATACAATTACATAATACTTTTATTCTATACCTCTTATAGTTATGAATTTAGCACATGCCTCAATTCCAAAACCTGTTAGATTGCCTCTTAATTTATCTTCCTTATATGCCCTGTAAAATGCTTCTTGTTCTGAAATCTTTTCTCTTGTTAATTTCTAATTTTTTAAGAGCCTCAGCCATATATTCTGTGTGAGAAAATTACATCCATCTATAATTGATAAATATATTTGTTAAGAATTTAATTAAAATAATGCCATGTAATTCTGCTTTCTCATCATCTTTTTCCTCCTCAATTCCTGGGGTCTATCAGCCTGTATTAGGGTTCTATCATATTCAAGTACTCAAACTATATCATCCTCTGTTCCTTTTGAGCCATTTCTACAAGCTACTTCACATACAGAATGCAAAATTTACAGTCTGTCAGATCCAGGCAAAATATGAACTTATTTTATGTTATTTGACCTTTGCTTAGAATTAAACATGATATAGTTATGCTTTATAGGAAATATGTTTCTACACGAGAGAACTTAAATGAAGATTCATTGTCCCTCTAGATCTTCCAAAGAGTTATTTTGTTGCTGGTACTTTTACAATAAATTGAAACTCATGCATCTACAAAATTTTTAAACCAGCTTAATGCTTCTAACCTTCCAAAATATTTGAATACTTCATAGTAATTCAAGATATTTTTCCTGCTTCTGTACAGAAAGTCTCAGTGTAGCTTATTTGAAGTAATAAATAAGTACATAAAGAAAATTTCCTTGTCCTTACCTATAGAGGGCTGTGATGTGCTTTGAATGTATTTCTTTTTTTTTTTTTTTTTTTTTTTTTTTTTTGGATTTTT